>NC_056750.1:247527959-247827959 GCF_019279795.1 Protopterus annectens
GAGGCAAACAGGTCTATCTGTGGTAGTCCCCATTTCTTTGTTATGGCTTTGAAAATATCTGGATGCAGCATCCATTCGTGAGCATCCGTGGTAGTTCTGCTCAAGGTGTCTGCTAGAGAATTTTCTTTTCCTGGTAGAAATCTGGCCTGAAGTAGAATGTTGAGGTTCAGGGCCACATTCCACAGGTCCATTGCCATCCGGCATAGAGGATATGAATGCGTACCTCCCTGTTTGTTGATGTACCACATGACTGTGGTATTGTCCGTCCTTATGAGCAGATGGCCCTGTTGAAGGAGTGGTCTGAATGTCTGGATCGCATATTTCACTGCCAGCATCTCCTTTAGATTTATGTGTAGATTCAGCTGGTCTTGGGTCCATAGGCCTTGTATACACTTGTCCACCATGTGAGCCCACCATCCTAGGTCTGAGGCATCCGTGGTGATGGTCTAGCTTGGCTGTGGTTTGTGGAAAGGCAAGCCTCTGTTCAACTGACAGGCCTGAGCCCACCACAGGAATTCTTGCTTCAGGCATGGAATTATTGGAATCTGGTCTTCTAGACTGTGCTGGTGTTGTGACCATACATTCCCTTAGGTGCCACTGTAACTTTCTCATATGTAGCCTGGCATGCGGAATCAGTATTATGCAGGATGCCATGTAACCCAGGGCTTGCAGGACTTTCCTTGCAGTAAGCTGAGTTTGTTTCGTCAATGACATGAAATAGCCTGGTAGTTGCTTTTGTTTTTCTTCTGTGAGAAAGGCCATCTGAGTTGGTGTCCAGTTCTGCCCCCAAGAATGTTATCCTTTGGGATGGTACAAGTCTTGACTTCTGCATGTTGACTATCCCAAGGCTTGCAACAGCTGTATGACATTTTCCAAATCTTTTGTTAATTTTGCTTTGTTGTCCGCTTGTATTAGGCAGTCGTCCAGGTATGGGTAAATTTGAATTCCCTGAAGTCTGCAATGAGCAATTACTGATGCCAGGCATTTCGTGAATACTCTGGGCGCAGTAGATAAGCCAAAGGGCAATGCTGAGAATTGATAATGCTCTGATCCTGCAAGAAATCGGAGGTGTCTTCTGCAATCTGGTCGTATAGGGACGTGCAGGTATGCCTCCTTGAGATCTAGAGTCACCAGCCAAGACTCCTTGCCCAGCATGGGAAGAAGCTGCTGGAGGGTCAGCATTTTGAATTTTGGAACAATGAGGTATGTGTTCAGTGCGGACAAGTCGAGAATAGGTCTCCATTGATTTTCTTTTCTTGGTACCAGGAAAAGCCTGGAGTAAAATCCTTGGCCTTGTTCCATAGGTGGTACCTTTTCTATAGCTCTCATCCTTAGTAAGTTGTTGATTTGTCTTAGAGCGTCTGTTTTTTGGCTTGGTGGTAGGTTTGGCATTCCCCTCTTTTTTGGTAGAGTGTGGAAGTGAAACCTGTAGCCCTTGTCTATTGTTTGTAAAGTCCATTTGTCTCCTGTAATGCAATGCCAGTTTTCTGAAAATAAAGCAAGCTTTCCGCCCAAGGGAGCTTCCAGTTGTTCCCTGGTAGGCGGTATCAGAGCCAAGTCATTGCGTCGGTCCTGTGGAGGTGGTTGTAGTTGAATCTGTGGCAGTACTTCTCTGATTGTTAGGTTGCCACCGACGTCCCCTGTAGGCACCCCTAGATTGATTTCTGCCTCTTGGGCGTCTATTTCTGCCTCTCTGTGCTCTGGAGTTGTCTGGAAAGGAACAATTTTTTGAAGGCCAATTTCTGCTAAACCTCGGAGGTTGGACCTGTAAGAAATCCTTGACTGTTTGGACAGATTTTGCTTTTTCTTCCACATTCTTAAGAACCTCCTGTGCAGGGGAGCCAAATAAACTTTGTTTCTCCATGGGAGCATCTAGGAGTTTTGATTTAACATGGTCTGGTAAAGATTGTTCTTTTAACCATGCATGTCTTTGAATCACTGTTCCAGTCATAGCTGATCTAAAGGAAGCCTCCAGTGCATCATAGCCACATTTTAAAAAATGGTTACTGACCTGCTGAGAGTTATGTACCAAATCCTGAAGAGACTTGCGGTGTATAGGTTCAGGAGAGGACAGTTTTTTATTTAGCTGGTCTAACAAAAATTCTTGATACTGAATCATGTGAAATTGACAGTTTAAGGCCCTAGCCGAAAGAGCAGCAGAAGTATAAACCTTTTTACCCCATCTCTCTAATGCTCTAGTTTCCCTATCAGAGGGGAGAGGGTTTTTGGCAGAAGCAGCTGCCACACCTTTCGGGCCCTGTGAAATGGTTTCGGGTCTGCAACAGGAGCCTTATACAAATGGTAGTGTGTGTCCGGGACCCTGTAATATCTGTCAGGCTTGGCAGGGGCCGGAGGAAGAGAATCAGGAGCAGTACAGGCATCATTAAATACATCATCAACTACTGTTAGTACTGGAGGAATGGCTAAAGGCCTATATGCTGTGGTAAGTGTAAAAAAGTCCTTAGCCTTTTCCTTGAATCTGAAAAATCCTGGCCCTGCCATTGAAAATGCTCCCTCATAGCATGTAAGGTTTCCCCAAAAGAAAATTCTTCAGGAGGAGACGCAGAAGGAATGGAGTCTTCTGCATCAGAATCCTCATAAGGAGAATATGGGCCTTCCTGAGGGTCTGTAATGTCCGAATCCTCCGAGGAATAGTCTGTAGAGACAGGTTCTGGGGGTTCAGTCCTAGGCCTCTTATCTGAAGGGGGCTGAGAGGCCCTGTCTGGGTGAGGTTGTGATCCCCTGATCATAGAAATGAGATCCTCAGCCAGGATGAGTATTTGTGAACTAGAGGTAGGCCTATGTGGGGTAGTTTTAGCAGGTAAGGCCTTAGAAGATTTAGCTGCTTTAGCCCTGGCAAAAGCCTTGATGGACATAGAAGCAGGGGGTCTAGCAGCCCCACGTGCAGGGGCAGATATGTCTAAAGGAATAGTATCTGACAAATCCTGGGTGCCTGCTTCGGTAGCAGTAAGTTCAGTAGCAGATTCGACCATTCTCTGAGAGGCCTCGGCTATAGGAGGCATGCTTTCAGCCGAAGGAAGAACCGAGGACTCTGTTTCAGCCGAAATCGAGACAGTCATGGTTGGCCTAACCGCGGTTTCAGCCGAAACCGCGGACCGCGAGTGTCGGTCCTTTTCCTTGCGCTTTTTAGCTATTTGTGTTGCCGGAGTCTCAGACGGCATTTTGTAAGCAAAAGCGGGACCAAAAAACTCCTCTGCAAACTCCAACCGACGTCTAAGTGTCCGTCGGTTGAAGGAAGCACAGGCTAGACAAGCTGATACGTCGTGGTCTGGGCCTAAACAAGGAAGGCAGTAAGAGTGGAAATCCTTATGAGGTATTTGTTTCCCACAAGTTAAACAATTATTTACTTTTTCTGACATCGGCTGAGGCAAGAAAGAGTCCCCAACGGGGTACTTAGCTTTTTAGAAGTTTTCGGTAGTAGAAATCTCTGGATCTGACCGACCGGCACTTGCCAACAGCTTCTGCTTCGGGCACCACGTGGCAAGAAAGACTGAGGAAAATGGCGTCGGCTGATGCCTTTATACCCAATAAACAGCAGCTATGACGTCGGGTGAAGTGCGACATCAGCCGAGGCCAGACCCAGACTTTGGAATCCGGCCGACCGAAGGGCTGCCTGAGGCAGGACAACCCATATGTTAGGACTGCAGATGCATCCTTGAAGGACATCAGTTGCAAAACCTGCTCGGGATCTGGAGTATAAAGGAAGATTATAATGCTTGGCAAATGTATGCACGGAGCTCCAAGTAGCAGCTTCTGAAATGTCTTTGGTAGCCACTCCTCGTAGGAAAGCTGTAGTGGTGGCTGTAAGCTCTTGTGGAGTGAGGCCTGATATTTTCAGGAGTTGTCTTTCCATGAAAAGAGTAGCAAAATCTAATGCAACTTCCTATCCATTTTGAGATTGTCTGTTTTGAAATTGCTTTTCCTTGCATTCCTGTTGCATATGCTACCAGAAGCTGGTCAGTTTTTCTGTTGGTCTTAGTTCTGTCCAGATAGTAGCGTAATTGTCTGTGCACATCCAAGGTATGTAGTAGTCTTTCCCCCCTGTTCTGTGGGTTGGGGAAGAATGTAGATAAATGAATCGCTTGGTTCAATGATACTCTGGAGACCACTTTTGGCATAAAAGTAGGGTTAGTTCTCAGAGACGCTCTATCCTGATGGAAGATAAGGAAGGGCTGTACTGCCATTAATGCCTGTAACTCAG
This sequence comes from Protopterus annectens, assembly GCF_019279795.1. NCBI lineage: Eukaryota > Metazoa > Chordata > Ceratodontiformes > Protopteridae > Protopterus > Protopterus annectens. Next base: position 247,532,182 of record NC_056750.1, read on the forward strand.
ATACCCTTCTTGCTGAAGTGATTGCTAGCAGGAAAGCAGTTTTCCAAGATAAGAACTGTAAGTCTGCTGTTGCTGCTGGTTCAAAAGGGGGAAGTGTTAACTTTTCCAGCACAAAGTTGAGATCCCATGTTGGTAAAGGTGGTTTCCTTGGAGGCTTTACATTTTTGATTCCTCTCAAGAACTGCCCGAGTAGAGGATGAGAGAAGACAGGAGGATCCATGTTGTATTCTGCTGAAATTGCTGGTGCATGAATCTTAATGGAGGAGTAGGACAGGCCATTGTGGAACAGATCTGCTAAGTATTCCAGGATGTGTGCTATATTTGCCAATGAGACATTTTCTCCCTTTGCTGCACTCCAAATGAGGTATCTTTTCCATTTGGCTGAATAAGTTTTCCTTGTGGAGGGTCTGCGTGCCTCCAGGATAATGTCCTTAACCCTCTGAGATAAATCTGGTTTATTTTGTTTTATGCAATATTCCCAGCGGCTAGCTGCAGTGTTTTCAAGTTTGGATGCAGGATCTTGTAGTTGTTCTGTGTTAGAAGTAAGGGACATAGAGGTAGAGGCCATGAGTGTGTCCGAGACATGCTTCTCAGTAGCGGGTACCAATGTTGCCTTGGCCAGTCTGGAGCCATCAGGATTACCCTTGGCTGATCCTCTCTGATCTTCAGTAGGACTTTGTACAAAGGAAGAGGTGGAAATGCATATGCTGTCAGGTTTTTCCAGCTGAAGGAAAGGGAGTCCACCCTCCAGGCAAGTGGGTGGTATGCTCTTGTGCAGAATTTCTTCAATTGGTGGTTGTGTGGGGAGGCGAACAGGTCTATCTCTGGCATTTCCCATTTCTTTGTTATGGTTTTGAAGATATCTGGATGCAGCATCCATTCGTGAGCATCCGTGGTAGTTCTGCTTAAGGTGTCTGCCAGTGAATTTTCTTTTCCTGGTACAAATCTGGCCTGTAGTTGAATGTTGAGATTCAGGGCCAAATTCCACAGGTCCATTGCCATCCGGCATAGAGGATATGAGTGTGTACCCCCGTTTGTTGATGTACCACATGACTGTGGTATTGCCCGTCATTATCAGCAGGTGACCTTGTTGGAGTGGTCTGAATGCCTGGATTGCATGTTTTACTGCCAGCATCTCCTTTAGATTTATGTGTAGATTCAGCTGGTCTTGGGTCCATAGGCCTTGTATACACTTGTCCACTAAGTGTGCCCCCCAGCCTAGGTCTGAGGCGTCCGTGGTGATGGTCTGGCTTGGATGTGGTTTGTGGAAAGGCAATCATCTGTTCAACTGACAGGCCTGAGCCCACCACAAGAATTCTTGTTTCAGGCATGGAATTATTGGAATCTGGGCTTCTAGACTGTGCTTGTGTTGAGACCATACATTCCTTGGGTACCATTGCAACTTTCTCATATGCAGCCTGGCATGCGGAATCAATATTATGCAGGATGCCATGTAACCCAGGGCTTGCAGGACTTTCCTTGCAGTAAGCTGAGTTTGTGTTGTTAATGTCATGAAATAGACTGGTAGTTGCTTTTGTTTTTCTTCTGTGAGAAAAGCCATCTGAGTTATCCAGCTCTGCACCCAAAAATGTTATCCTTTGGGATGGTACTAGTCTTGACTTTTGCATGTTGACTGTGTATCCCAAGGCTTGCAACAGTTGTATGACATTTTCCAAATCTTTTGTTAATTTTGCCTTGTTGTCCGCTTGTATTAGGCAGTCGTCCAGGTATGGGCAAATTTGAATTCCCTGAAGCCTGCAATGAGCAATTACTGATGCCAGGCATTTCGTGAATACTCTGGGCGCAGTAGGTAAGCCAAAGGGCAATGCTGAGAATTGATAATGCTCTGATCCTGCAAGAAATCTGAGGTGTCTTCTGCAATCTGGTCATATAGGGACGTGCAGGTATGCCTCCTTGAGATCTAGAGTCACCAGCCAAGACTCCTTGCCCAGCATGGGAAGAAGTTGCTGGAGGGTCAGCATTTTGAATTTTGGAACAATGAGGTATGTGTTCAGTGCGGACAAGTCGAGAATAGGTCTCCATTGATTTTCTTTTGGAAAAGCCTGGAGTAAAATCCTTGGCCTTGTTCCATAGGTGGTACCTTTTCTATAGCTCTCATCCTTAGTAAGTTGTTGATTTGTCTTTGAACCTCTGTTTTTTGGCTTGGTGGTAGGTTTGGCATTCCTCTCTTTTTTGGTAGAGTGTGGAAGTGAAACCTGTAGCCCTTGTCTATTGTTTGTAAAGACCATTTGTCTCCTGTAATGCAATGCCAGTTGTCGGAAAATAAGGCTAGCTTTCCGCCCAACGGTGCTTCCAGTTGTTCCCTGGTAGGCGGAACCAGAGCCAAGTCATTGTGTCTGTCCTGTGGAAGTGGTTGTAGTTGAATCTGTGGCAGCACTTCTCTGGTTGGCAGGTTGCCACTGACGTCCCCTGTAGGCACCCCTAGATTGACCTCTGCCTCTTGGGCGTCTATTTCTGCCTCTCTGTGCTCTGGAGGTGTCTGGAAAGGACCAATTCTTCGAAGGCCAATTTCTGCTAAACCTCGGAGGTTGGACCTGTAAGAAATCCTTGACTGTTTGGACAGATTTTGCTTTTTCTTCCACTTTCTTTAGAACCTCCTGTGCAGGGGAGCCAAGCAAACTTTGTTTCTCCATAGGAGCATCTAGGAGTTTTGACTTAACATGGTCTGGTAAGGATTGTTCTTTTAACCAGGCATGCCTTCGAATCACTGCTCCAGTCATAGCTGATCTAAAGGAAGCCTCCAGTGCATTATAGCCACATTTTAAGAAATGATTACTGACCTGCTGAGAGTTATGTACCAAATCCTGAAGGGACTTGCAGTCTATAGGTTCAGGAGAGGACAGTTTTATTTAGCTGGTCTAACAAAAATTCCTGGTACTGAATCATGTGAAATTGACAGTTTAAGGCCCTGGCCGAAAGAGTAGCAGAAGTATAAATCTTTTTACCCCATCTCTCTAATGCTCTAGATTCCCTTTCAGAGGGAAGAGGGTTTTTGGCAGAGGCAGCTGCCACACCTTTAGGGCCCTGTGAAATGGTTTCTGGGTCTGCAACAGGAGCCTTATACAAATGGTACTGTGTGTCCGGGACCCTGTAATATCCGTCAGGCTTGGCAGGGGCCAGAGGAAGAGAATCAGGGGCAGTACAGGCATCATTATATGCATCAACAACTGATAGTACTGGAGGGATGGCTAAAGGCCTATGCTGTGGTAAGTGTAAAAAAGTCCTTAGCCTTTTCCTTGAATCTGAAAAATCCTGGCCCTGTCATTGGAAGTGTTCCCTCATAGCATGTAGGGTTTCCCCAAAAGAAAATTCTTCAGGAGGAGAAGCAGAAGGAATGGAGTCTTCTGCATCAGAATCCTCATAAGGAGAATATGGGCCTTCCTGATGGTCTGAAATATCCGAGTCATCCGAGGAATAGTCTGTAGAGACAGGTTCCGGGGGTTCAGTCCTAGACCTCTTATCTGGAGGGGGTTGAGAGGCCCTGTCTGGGTGAGGTTGGGATCCCCTGATCAGAGAAATAAGATACTCAGCCAGGCTGAGCATTTGGGAACTAGAGGTAGGCCTGTGTGAGGGTGTTTTAGCAGGTAAGGCCTTAGCAGATTTAGCCGCTTTAGCCCTGGAAAAGGCCTTGATAGACATAGAAGCAGGGGGTCTAGCAGCCCCACGTGCAGGGGTAGAAATGTCTAAAGGAATAGTGTCTGACAAATCCTGGGTGCCTGCTTCTGTAGCAGTAATTTAAGTAGCGGATTCAGCCATGCTCTGTGAGGCCTCGGTTATCGGAGGCATGCTTTCGGCCGAAGGAAGAACAGAGGACTGTTTTAGCCGAAACCGGGACACTAGCGGTTGGCCTAACCGTGGTTTCAGCCGAAACAGCAGACCATGAGTGTCTGTCCTTTTCCTTGCGCTTTTTAGCTAATTGTGTAGTCTGAGTCTCAGACGGCATTTTATATGCAAAAGCGGGACCAAAAAACTCCTCTGCAAACTCCGACCGACGTCTAAGCGTCCGTCGGTTGAAGGAAGCACAGGCTAGACAGGCTGATACGTCGTGGTCTGGGCCTAAGCAAGGAAGGCAGAAAGAGTGGAAATCCTTATGAGGTATTTGTTTCCCACAAGTTAAACAATTATTTACTTTGTCTGACATCGGCTGAGGCAAGAAAGAGTCCCCAACGGGGTACTTAGCTTTTTAGAAGTCTTCGGTAGTAGAAATCTCTGGATCTGACCGACCGGCACTTGCGAACAGCTTCTGCTTCGGGCACTGCGCGGCAAGAAAGACTGAGGAAAATGGCGTCGGCTGATGCCTTTATACCCCACAGCAGCTATGACGTCGGGTGAAGTGCGACATCAGCAGAGGCCAGACCCAGACTTTGGAATCCGGCCGACCGAAGGGCTGCCTGAGGCAGGACAACCCATATGTTAGGACTGCAGATGCATCCTTGAAGGACATCCACATTGCAAAGTATGTTTTCCCACTTGTTCAGCTGCATGCAATAAATCCTGCATTTCTTTATAATTAGGAGGATCTGAGTTTGGAAGCATGTTTTGTTTCAACTGAGACATCAAATATTGATATTTTAGCATGTGAAACTGGCAATTTAAGGCCCTCGTTGCTAAAGTTGCAGATGTATATACTTTCTTCCCCCATCTGTCTAATGCTCTGGAATCTGTGTCAGAGGGGACTGGATTCTTTGCTGAAGAGGCCTTTACCCCTTTGGGGCCCTAAGAAATAGTTTCAGGGTCAGCAGCAGGTCTTTTATAAAGAAATTTGTGAGAGTCAGGGACTCAGTATCTGTCAGGCTTAACTGGAGCAGGAGGTAAAGAATCAGGATTTAAACTGGATTCAGTATACACATCATCCACAATGTCTAACACTGGTGGAATAGCAAGGGGTCTGTGTTGAGGTAATAAAAGGAAATCCGAGCCTTTTCTTGGATTCTGAATAATCCTGGCCCTCCCAATGGAAATGCTCCATCATGGTATGCAAGGTTTCCCCAAAGGAGTAGTCCTCTGGCGGAGAGACTGAAGGAATTGATTCCTCAGCATCAGAATCCTCATAAGGGGGTAAAGAGTATCCTAGGTCTGAGGATGAATCTGAAGAGATGGATACCTGGTCGGATGAGTCAGTCTGCATCCTGTCTAGGCCTTTATCAGGAGGGGGATGGGACGCCCTAATCAGAGTGATTAAATCTCCGGCCATTTTGAGCACTTGTTTCTTAGGCATGGAGGCCTGTCCTGGTGAATGCTGAATTTGTTTCTTTGTTTTTAAAGGAGTTTTAGACTTAGCAGAAGATTTAATGGTTAACTGAGTAGGTCTGAAAACACCCTTTGAAGCTGCAGGTTCACCTACTCCGGATCCCTCTGAAGGGTTAGTCTCGGTAGGCTGTAAATCTGGTGCGTCCAAAGGCCCAGTCATCTCCACGTGGGAGTCAGAGGCGGCTTGAGGTTCTAAAGATGCAGTCAGGGGGCTGCGAAGGTGCTTCGCTGAAAACTGGAGAACCGGCGACTGGCCTAGAAGAGGCTTAGTCAGTTTTGGGCCTTGGATGCCTGTCCTTGTCTTTGCGCTTTTTGTGTATTCCGGTCGGTAGTTCCGACGGCATGGTATAATTTAATTTTCTGCCAAAATAATGTCGGGCAAAAATCAAACAGACATTTAATAGTGCGCTTGTTAAACCTAGCACAAAACAGACAACCTGTGACATTGTGGTCTGGGCTTAGGCAGGGATACAATAGGAATGGAAATCCTTATGAGGTATTTGCTTCCCACAAGAAATACAATTTGCTTCCCACAAGAAATACAATTTGCTTCCCACAAGAAATAGTTAACTTTTACTGACATCGGTCTGAGGCAAGAAAAATTTTCCCCAACAGGGTACTTAGCTTTGTAGAAGACTTCAGTTCTGGATTCGGAATGAAAATCTCAGGAGTCGGCCGACCGGCACTTGCGAACTGCTGTTGCTTTGGGCACCGCGTGGCAAGAAAGACTGAAGAAAATGGCCTCTGCTGCATCTTATATACCCCTGTCACACTGACATCAGGGAAGAAGCGACAGCAACCAACGCCGGACCAAGACTTTGGAACTCAGGCCGACTGCGGGACCGCCTGACGGGAGGATAACCCAAGTGTAATGACTGCAGCAGTGTAACACGATGAACATAAAGATTCATGTCATTGTTGAAGCGACACCCTGACCCCCATGTGCAAAAACAGGGAAAAAAGGGGTAGAGGCTGGATGGCTAGGCACAGTACAGTGCTACTGTGTTCAGACCATCAACGTGATGCATTTCAAGGCACACAGTAAAAGCAACAATCATACACCTGTCGTGATTTTTTTTTTTTTATAAGAATAAGAACATTAAATATTTTTTAATCACCTATCTTGCTATATCCACTGTATGGAAAACTCTGCAAGCAGGCATGGTTATAAAGTAAAACATTTAATTTTCAGTTTAAAACCTACAGGTGTTCAGGTGTTCCCAAATGCTCGTAACAAATCTGCGCACAGTCTACAAATGATCTGCAGAGCAAATCTTGGACATGTCCAAACGGTTGGACTCATGGTCTGAGAAAGTGCCTGAAAACAGGGGATATGAACTTACAATGTAAATTGTCTTTAAGTACACTAAAATCAGTTAATTCAATTCTTGTTTTGTAGAATGAGCATGGAGAGTTTGTGCATGGCAAAACAAGCACAAAATAAGATCAAACAGCATCGCCAAACATTTTATAAATGCTATTCGCTGATTATCACTACCCCCGCTCTTTGGCACAAGACTCATGCTGAGTAAAGTGTAAGTGGGACGTTTCTCAAAGGTGCTTGCCTGACTGGAGATCCTTCGCTGTAAGAGTGGACGTCCCCCAAACCAGATTGCTGTACCTAAAAAGTGCAGAACACTGACAAAATAGTAGCTATGCTATACTTTCTCTGAGGTTGATGACGGGGGGATCAAAATCTGCATAAACCCCAAGAAAAAGTTAAATAAATGAAAAGTCCAAATAGAAAAATCCAAAATAGCACAAAACATTCACACAAAGAATAATTAGGAAGCATAAAACTAGTCACTCCTACTAGCAATAGATGACTAAAGTTCGTAATTAAACTAAACACTACCAGATAACCAAAGTTTGTAATTCAGCTAAACACTTTTCAGAAAGTAAAGAAAGATTTCTGTCCCAATGGGGCGTACACCCTACCCACCCTAAGTACACACATCACACCACCATCATGCATTTGTTTCCAAGTAAAGTATCTTCTCCATCAAATACAGTTTAAATACTTTTCCACTGAAACTTATCTAGCCCAAGTCATCCTATATAAACCAAAGAAGCTGTTTCTCTGTAGAATTTAAACTTTCACTGACTTGCATCACCATTTAACTAAGATTATCAGTGATCATTACAGTACAACCAAAAGGCAATGACTGGTACTGTTGTATTCAATTAATTTATCCAGATGCAAGTGTTGAATTATAACTTACTGTGAATGCAATATTAGAGACATCTTTTACAGTCTTGAATTGTATCCCTCTACAGGTGCTGTCTGGCATCCATATCCTCTTCAGCGCGAACACACAAATTCTTCAGTGCAAAAATGAGAAGGGTGCTTTGGCACATGCGCACATTGCAGTTACAGGTCACAGGCACGAAATACAAATAACGAAATACAAAAAATAATGTCGGGCAAAAATCAAACCGACGTTTAATAGTGCGCTTGTTAAACCTAGCACAAAACAGACAACCTGTGACATTGTGGTCTGGGCTTAGGCATGGGATACAATAGGAATGGAAATCCTTATGAGGTATTTGCTTCCCACAACTGACATCGGTCTGAGGCAAGAAAAAGTTTCCCCAACGGGGTACTTAGCTTTGTAGAAGACTCTGTTCTGGATTCGGAATGAAAATCTCAGGAGTCGGCCGACCGACACTTGCGAACTGCTGTTGCTTTGGGCACCGCGCGGCAAGAAAGACTTAAGAAAATGGCCTCAGCTGCATCTTATATACCCCTGTCGCACTGACATCAAGGAAGAAGCAACAGGCGCCGAACCAAGACTTTGGAACTCAGGCCGACTGCGGGACCGCCTGACGGCAGGATAACCCAAGTGTAATGACTGCAGCAGTGTAACACGATGAACATAAAGATTCATGTCACTGTTGAAGTGACACCCTGACCATGTGCAAAAACAGGGAAAAAAGGGGTAGAGGCTGGATGGCTAGGCACAGTACAGTGCTACTGTGTTCAGACCATCAACATGATGCATTTCAAGGCACACAGTAAAAGCAACATACACCTGTCGTGATTTTTTTTTTTTATAAGAACAAGAACATTAAAGTAAATAGTTTTTATAGTCACCTATCTTGCTATATCCACTGTATGGAAAACTCTGCAAGAAGGCATGGTTAAAAAGTGAAACATTTAATTTTCAAAGTTTAAAACCTACAGGTGTTCAGGTGTTCCCAAATGCTCGTAACAAATCTGCACAGTCTACAAATGATCTGCAGAGCAAATCTTGGACATGTCCAAACGGTTGGACTCATGGTCTGAGGAAGTGCCTGAAAACAGGGGATATGAACTTACAATGTAAATTGTCTTGAAGTACACTAAAATCAGTTAATTCAATTCTTGTTTTGTAGAATGAGCATGGAGTTTGTGCATGGCAAAACACGCACAAAATAAGATCAAACAGCATTGCCAAACATATTTTATAAATGCTATTCACAGATTATCACTACTCCCGCTCTTTGGCACAAGACTCATGCTGAGTAAAGTGTAATAAGTGGGACGTTTCTCCGAGGTGCTTGCCTGACGGGAGATCCTTCGCTGTAAGAGTGGACCTCCCCCAAACCAGATTGCTGTACCTAAAAAGTGCAGAACACTGACAAAATAGTAGCTATGCTATACTTTCTCTGAGGTTGATGACGGGGGATCAAAATCTGCATAAACCCTAAGAAAAAGTTGAATGGAAAGTCCAAATAGAAAAATCCAAAATAGCACAAAACATTCACACAAAGAATAATTAGGAAGCATAAAACTAGTCACTCCTACTAGCAATAGATGACTAAAGTACGTAATTCAACTAAACACTACCAGATAACCAAAGTTCGTAATTCAGCTAAATACTTTTCAGCAAGTAAAGGAAAATTTCTGTCCCAATGGGGCGTACACCCTACCCACCCTAAGTACACACATCACAACACCATCATGCATTTGTTTCCAAGTATCTTCTCCATCAAATACAGTTTAACTACTTTTCCACTGAAACTTATCTAGCCCAAGTCATCCTATATAAACCGAAGAAGCTGTTTCTCTGTAGAATTTAAACTTTCACTGACATGTATCACCATTTAACTAAATAGATTATCAGTGATCACAACCAAAGCAATGACTGGTACTGTTGCATCTGGATAAATTAATTGAATACAAGTGTTGAATTATACCTTACTGCGAATGCAATATTAGAGACGTCTTTCACCGTCTTGACTTGTATCCCTCTACAGGTGCTGTCTGGCATCCATATCCGCTTCAGCACAAACACACAGATTCTTCAGTGCAAAAATGGGAAGGGTGCTTTGGCACATGCGCACATTGCAGTTACAGGTCACAGGCACGAAATACAAATGAAAAAAAGTGTTTTTACACTGAAGTTGCAGTTAAAGGTTGAGGGCCGCATGGAAGAGCTCTGAGGGCCACACGCCCTCAGATGTTGGGACACATCTGGCCTAGGACTGTCAGACTGAATTCACCAGCTGAACAAGGGAAGAAAAGCTATCTGATCCCTCGTGCTCAGCTGTGTTCCTATGAATTCTAGGTTTTGCACAGGAGTAGGATTGGATTGGTTTAGATTTATAGTGATGTCCAAGGCGTGTGAAAGCTGAATTAAAGTAATCTTGGATAAGTTGATGCCTCATGGGGGCGGTAAGGAGCCAATTATCCAAGTATGGAAACACCTGGAATCCCTAGAGTCTCATGTGAGCTGTTACAACTGCCATGCATTTGAACACTGGGGGAGCTGTGGTGAGCCCAACAGGCAGCACTCTGATCACAAAATGACTGGCTCCCAGTCAAAAGCACAGGTATCTACTGGAGGACCTGTCTATTTTGATGTGATAGTACACATCCTAGAGATCTTTTGAGCACATCCAAACTGTCCTTGCGCAACAGTGGCAGAATGGACTGAACCGTAACCATGTAGAACCTAGACTTCTTTACATAACAATTCAACTTGCTTAGATCCAGAATGGGTCTTGGGTCCCGTATTTTTTGGCACCAAAATGCAGGTGTAGATTCCAAATCCTCTGTTTGGTCAGGACTTCTTGTATGACTTTTTTGCAGCAGTTTCAGAATCTCCTGTGCTGCCTGCTCCCTTTGACTGGAACGTTGGGGAATTTCTTGTAGGTGTTTGGGGGAGGGAGGAAAAAGGAAATGTAGTAGCCTCTGGTTATTATGCTTTGCACACAGGGATTTTGAGTCAAGTGGGTACAGGCTTCTGAGTGCAAAGAGTCGACCCCCAACTGCCTGTAGAGATGGGCAGGTAGGCAAGCATTTCAGGAGTGCTCATAGGGCTTTTTGGAAAAAAGCATCTCTGGAGCCATGGTTTTGCAGACCCCCCCGCCTCTAGGGTAGCACCTACAATTAAATCCTCCTCTGCCTCTAAAGGAGGGTTTCCCACATGAGTCTTTTTACGAAGCAACATTTTCTTGCCTCCATGTTGGCTCCTGGAGGAGGACCTCTGAGGCATAGAAAATTTGATACCTACAGCAGAAAAGGTCTTCCCCCTCCTTTTCATCGTGAGTTACAGTCTCCAACAGACAGCCCAACAGTGAAGAGCCATCACAGGCCATTCACAAAGGACACCTTAAGGACTCTGCAAAATCACAGCCTCATCCAGTCGTGTCTCCTGAGGGACAGTCCTGAAGCGGCAGCTTGTGAGGTACCTTAGGTTGTATGGGAGAAACTGGTGATGGAAGATGAGTGATCAGTGGTCAGCTTGGGAGAAAGTTTCTTGAATTCTTCCACAGGCATGGACTAACTTAAAGCTCCCTGATAAATTCTCTGCAGGCCAGGTAAAGTGAGCTAGGTAATTTAATAACCACAGTGCAAAAGTTGCAGAGGCATAAATATGCTTTCCAATCCTGTTCAACGCTTTCAACTCCTTGATAAGCAGATGGACATTGGCAGTCTCCTCTGCCAGTTTTTTGATGGCTACCACCACTACGATGGCATCAACTACAGGACCCTTACTCCAATACTTTGCTGGTGGAACCAGAAACCTAGCTGGGCACTTGAGAATGGGCTCGATGGTGTCTGGTTCCTTCCACGCTAAGTGGGAAACCAAGACAACGAGGTTGTCCGCAGGGGTGGTGCGTCACCTAGGGCACAGATGGGCCTGCCTGTATACCTCCCAACAGCACTGACTCCTCAAAGAGAGCAAAACCAGGCAAGACCACCCACCTATCTGCTTCAAGATTTCCAGAATTTCTCCAAAGACATCCTCAGGTGGAGATTGGGGGATTCTTCTCCCTCATTTAAGTCAGTTCTTCGGTTAATGACTCCATCAGGGAGTTAATGTGCCTCCTTTTACATCTTCCAAGGGACTTCCTCAGTGGGGTACTGGGGGGAAGTACCAGAAGGGGATCCCTCCTTGGCAGGGGCATTCTGGAGGCCACTTGGGACGGGTAGACTCTGGACAGAAAAAACATCTCAAGGGCCTGATCCGAAGGGGGTACAGGGGAGACTGTGGGGCATGTGGTGACAGTTCTCCAACTCGGGAGAAAACCCTCTTCACTACCTGAAAAGCGGACAGACTGGGAGTGGCCCTCTGCATCTCCACCGAGAGAGACGTAACTAGGACTCTCACCAGATCGGACCCAAATCGTCAAGGGCCAAGGCACCCAAGGGAAGAGACCTCTCAGACAAAGAGCTGATCCCACTTCCATAAACCCAGCAGACACTTCGGCTCCAAGGAATAGGGCTGATCAAAGGTATCAATGGTGTTAGGAAGGAAGCTTCCCCTGCACCAAACCCGACACAGGAGTCCCGAAACCTGCAACTTCGAAGCCGAAGGTCGGATTGGAGAAAGTCCCAATGGTATGGCCCAGGTAGCTCACGATGGATGGAGCTGACACTTCCCCCATCTGGATTTGGGCCTTTAGGATTCTCATCATTCTGTACATGTCTGCACTGGACCAGCTTCTAGAGGATCTGGAAGAAGCAGACTAGAAAGGTTGGGTGGGCTTGGACTTAAATGGATAAGGGCACTTCAAGCTCTTGGATCCAGAGCAGACAATGAAGGGGACGACAAAGTTATGATTTCCCCTGGATCCAAAAACGCTGGTGGATCTGATGGGACCAGCACTTTCTTTGGGTCTCAGGGGGTGGGATCTAAAGTTTTTAAGTCTTGGTCTTTGGTTCTACAGATCTTGGGGAGGCAGGGAAAGACCTCTTTTGCATTTTTAGAGCAGAAAGAAGCTGAAGCTAAGGAAGAGGTCTCAGCTTCAGGAGCTGAAGATGGAAGATTAATCATGCCTGTTTGTGAGCACTCATGCATTGAAAGAAGCACATACCACATAATCGGCTTTTAGATCTGCACCTAAATACATGCACTCCTCATGGGCATTCCGATTGGGGATTTTATGCCCACAAGTGCAATGCTTGAACCCCAGGGAGGGATGGTTTTGTCAGACATAATGGAACCGTACCAAAGCCAGCCAAAAACCCAATGGACATCAAGGCAAAAGGAAGCTAAAAGCTACAACACTAACCACCTAATGTAAACCCTCTTTCTAAAGGAAGAAAGGTTAGAGAGGAAAAAAACTCACAAATACAGGCATACAAGATGGTGGATATCACTTACAAAACCCAAGAGAGATAACACTAGCATTGAAAATACAATTAAAACTACCACAGTTCAAAAGCACGCAGATCTGTGTCCAGACACTGAATTGGCAAACAAGATCTGAGGTGCTTGGGCAGGTGTAGTGCATTATAGGTTAGAGGAAGAAGCTAGAGTCAGATCCAAGTTTGGAAAATAAGGCTGAGACAGATCTGAGGGTTGCATCATTGACCCAATCGTGAGGAAGAATGAAGACAACTTCTGATCCAAACGTTAGGTGTGGAACTGAGTAGCTAAGAATTAAATATTGAAGCAGAACTGAAATAAAATTTAAGTGCACTTGTACTGACCTTTGTGGTGATACTATGTACTTTTCTGCTCTGTTCCATCTGACTATTTTTTCAGTCTACTCTGACCTTGCACTTCAATTAGCAATTGGAAGATTGTTTCTGCATTATTCTGCACAATTCTGCACGATTCTGCACTTCTATTTTCACAAGAAGCATTACTTGTAAAAGCTGTTCATTTAAACCCCGCTGTGCCAAAGCCTTGTAGTTTAATTCACAGTTGTGACAAAGTACAGTTGTGTACAATTACCATAAATGTAGATGTTAGAGTAATCACTGTTGCAGTCATCACATTTGGGTTATCTGCTTGCAGTAGCCCTCAGTTGGCCTGATTAATAAGTCTTGGGTCCTGTGTCGGTTGCTGTCCTTTCTTCCAGGTCATCAGGGACATAAAACATGCAGCAGACGCCATTACATCAGTTTTTCTTGCCCCAGATGTCAGGTGCCCCCCTAATGGGAAGCAAATAAATCTATAAATATAGAAGGTTATACCTCCCAACAAAAAAGCAAATACACCAAAAAGCTTTTGAGCATAGTAAAACGAGGGTAGAGGTATAGTCAAAAGTAGTAAGGGGGCTGGAGGGAGGGTAACCAGGACTGCAACAGTGAATACACTAACATCAACTGTATTACGTTCGTGTTTCACTGTTGCAATCACATTTGGGTAGATTCCCAAAGGTAAGAATGGGAGGAGGAATGTAGATAGCATTAGGACCAGCTATAAGGCCCTGCAAGACTGCAGTAGCAAAGCCAGCTCTGGATTTAGAGAAAATTGGCAGATGGTAAAGCTTGATGAAAGTATGTACAGAACTCCATATAGCATGTCCCTGGTAGGGACACCACTGAGAAAGGCTGTAGCGGTAGATGCAGCCTTAGTTGAGTGGGGTCGGATCCCCTGTGGGTAGGTTTTCCATGGTGCCTGTAGCATAAATGAATGCAATGGCCTATCCATTTGGAGATGGTTTGCTTTGAAATAGCCTTCCCCTCTGCCCCTGTAGCAAATGCCAATAGCAGTTCAGATTTCCTTTGAGGTTTAGTCCTATCCAAGTAGAATCTAAGTCGTCTGTGCACATCCAAAGAGTGCAGTATCCGTTCCCCTTTGTTCTGTAGATTAGGAAAGAAGGTTGGAAAATGAATTGACTGATTAAGAGCCACACTGGATACCACTTTGGGCATAGAGGGGATTGGTCCTGAGGGATACCCTGTCCGCATGAAAGATGAAAGGCTCGACTGCCATAAGGGCCTGTAATTCAGATACCCTTCTTGCTGAAGTGATTGCTAAAAGGAAAACTTGTTTTCCAAGAAATGACTTTCAAGTCTGCAGTAGCAACTGGCTCGAAAGCAGGAAGAGTGAGTTTTTCCAATACAAAGTTAAGGCCCCAGGCTAGAGTTGGAGCTCTCCTGGGTGGTCGTAAATTTTTGGCCCCTCTGAAGAACTGCTTGAGCAGTGGATGAGAGAAGAGGGGAGGTTCTGTGTTATGAGCTGAAATGGCTGAGGCGTGAATTTTGATGGAGAAAGTGAAGCATCTCAGTTAAGTAGTGTAAAATCAGAAGTAAAATAGGCACTGCTGTGCTCATCCCTTGAGATCGGTTCCAGGCACAGAATCTTTTCCATTTTTCAGCATAAGATTTTCTAGTACTAGGCCTCCTTGCCTCTAAAATGATATCCATCACTGGTTTACTGAGGGATGGTAAAGGAGAGATTAGGTAATTAGCCAGGCTGGGGTCAGTGTTTGAAGCAGAGGGTGCAGAATATGGTTCTCCTGCTGAGACAACAGTGTAGGAATGAGGCAGGTGCCATGGGGCCAACAGTGACACATTGCGCAAGAGGGGGTACCCAGTGTTGGCGTGGCCAGTCTGGTGCAATCAGACTAGTCCTTGGTTTGTCTTGTTCGATCTTTAGTAGTACTTTGGAGAGCAGAGGAGGGAAGGCATAAACTGATAGGTTTTTCCAGCTGAAGGACAGTATCCACTTTCCAAGCTTGTTTGTGGGGAGACCTTCTGCAAAATTTGTCCAATTGATAGTTCTGAGGGGAGGCAAACAGGTCTATATCTGGGCTCCCCCATTTGCTTGTCAAAAGGTTGAAAATCCTCTGTTCCAGTTTCTACTTGTGGGGGTCCATGAGGTTTCTTAGTTAGTCTGCCAGTGTATTTAGTTTTTCTGGCAGGAATTGAGCTTGTAGATTCACTTTGTAGCTCAGAGCTGTGCTCCACAATGCCATGGCTAGTCTGCAGAGGGGGCTAAGAATGTGTACCCCCTGCTTGTTTATATACCACATAACAGTGGTGTTGTCTACCATTAATTGTCCTGGAAGAATGTGGTCCTTGAAGGCTGTTCGAGCATTCTGTACATCTAACATTTCTTTTTGATTAATATGCAGGTGCATTTGACTTGGGTTCCATTTGCCCTGAATGCACTTCTTGCCAGGTCTGCCCCCCATGCTTAGTCTGATGCGTCTGTTAGGGTAGAGTGAAAGATAGTCCCTTGTTTTGGTGGCAGGCCTCTGCCCACCAAAGGAACTCTAGGCATAGGCAAGGTATGATAGGAATCATTGCTTCTAGATCCTGAGAATGTTGACACCATAGGCTTTTTAGATACCATTGCAGTTTCCTCATATGCAGTCTTGCGTATGGAATTAGAAGAATACAGCAGGCCATGAACCCCAAGGCTTGAAGTATTTGCCTTGCAGATTAGCAGGGTTTTGGTGGCCACTTGTTTGAAGTAGGCTGTCAAACGAATTTGTTTCTCTGGCGTAAGGAAAGCCATCTGGGAAGTTGTACTCAAGCTTGCTCCCAGGAATATAATTTGTTGACAGGGTACCAGGTGTGATTTCTTTTATGGTGTACGCCAGACAAGTTAGCACCCTTTGTACAAAGGCCAGATGATTCAAAAGTATGTCCTGGCTTTCTGCCTGAATTAGACAATCATCCAGGTATAGGTACATTTGAATATTTCTTTGCTTGCAAAATGCAATGACTGGAGCTAGGCATTGTGAATACCCTGGGTGCAGTAGATAAGCCAAAGGGTAGTGCAGAGAACTGACACTGCGTGTAGCCTGCTTTGAAGCATAGGTATCTTCTGCAAGATTCCCTGATTGGGATGCGCAGGTATACTTCCTTTAAATCTAGTGTTGCCAACCAGGTGTCTATGCCTAGCATAGGGAGCAACTGAAGAGTCAGCATCTTGAATTTTAGAATCACCAAAAAGGTGTTTAGACAGGTCCAGGATAGGACACCATGAATTGCCTTTTCTGGGTACCAGGAAAAGTCTCTAGTAAAAACCTTATCCCTTTTCCTCTTCTGGTACCAACTGAATAGCCCCCATGCTGCATGAAGAGCAATTCCCCCCCCACACACAAAGGGGCAGTCAGTTGAGAAGTGCTTGGATGTTTTAAAAAGTAGCAATTGAGACAGTTTACCATAGGGGGAGTTTTATTACTCCCAGATTTGGAAGTGGAGACCCCCCACCCCTTAGTCCTGTGCGTACCCTGGGACTGAAGCCTGGGAGATCTGCTGGATCTGTGTTTGGACTGAGAAGGTCTGGAAGAGGCAGGAAAGGACCAATTTTTGGAAGGCCAATGCGTACTAAACATTGGAGGTTGTACTTTTAAAAAAAATCTAACAGTTTGCATAGATTTAGCTTTTTCCTCCATCTTAAGAACTTCTGCCTTGTTGCCAAACAGGCAGTCCTGGTTTAAGGGAGCATCCAGTAATTTCGTTTATCTGGCAAGGATTGCTCCTTAAGGCAAGCATGCCTTCTAAGTACAGACCCAGTTACAGCAGCCCTGCAAGATGCCTCTAATGAATCAAAACCACATTGCAAAGTATGTTTTCCAACTTGTTCAGCTGAATGCAGTAAATCCTGTAAATCCTTATTTTCAGCACAATCAGGAATCAACAATTTTCTGTTTAAGCAATCCAATAATATGCTGCCGATACTTTAACATACAAAATTGGCAGTTTAAGGCCCTAATGACCAAAGTTGCAGAAGTGTATACCTTCTTACCCCATCTATCCAGCGTCCTGGAGTCTCTATCAGAGGGGGGTAGGATTTTTGCAGTAGTAGCTTTAATGCCCTTGGGTCCCTGTGAAATGGTCTCAGGCTCCGCAGTAAGAATTTTAAAAAGGAACTTGAGAGTCCGTGAAAAAAGTTATGTACTCACCATAACGTTCCATCTGAGTAGGTAAACCTCATTTGTCAGCAACCTGTGGGTATCGGATCCATATCGGATCCGAGCCGGCAGCTTCAAACAGCTAAGATCTGAGCTCCAAGCTCCTCCCCTTACCCATAATCCCCTGCCATCCCTCTCTGACCTTGGATAGAGTTTGCTATAGTAAAACAACATATTACAACAAAGAATCACCTGCAACTCCTAACCTGGTGTTATCCGGAGAAAAGGACAAGGAATCCTTCTAGGACGCACTATAGGTTAGGGAGATGGAGGGGGGGGGGGTTGGTTGCTGACGAAGTTTACCTACTCAGATGGAACGTTATGGTGATGGAGGGGGGGGGGGTTGGTTGCTGACTAAGTTTACCTACTCATACGGAACATTATGGCGAGTACATAACTTCTTTATCTGAAGTAGTTAACTTCATTTGTTCATCAACCTGTGGGACAGAGTCCCCAGCTACCCAAACTTGAGGGGGGGGGGGGTCCTCATGGAAGGATATTCCGGAGCACTGCAGAGCCAAAGGATGCTCTCCCTCTGGAAATTAGATCCAACTTGTAATGGTTAATGAAAGTATGGGATGAAGCTCAAGTGGCTGAACAAATGTCGTCCAAGGACACTCTGGAGCAAAAGGCAGCAGAAGTAGAAATCGATCGGGTAGAAAGAGCGTGGGACTCTCCGGTTCGGGTCTACCAGAACTCTTATATGCAAGAAGTATACATTGGGAAATCCATCTGGACAACGTAACACTTGATACTGGTTTGCCCAAAGTGGGTCTTGCAAATGATACAAAAGAGTTGCTCAGATTGCCTATGTTCAGCGGTCCTGTGCAAATAGAATCTCAATTGCCTATTTACGTCCAGAGAATGTAATTTGTATTCACCCGTGTTTTGATAATTTGGAAAGAAAACTGGTAAATTAATACTGGGCTCAGAAGCAACTTTAGGTAGAAAGGAGGGATTGGTCATCTTTATGAAAGACCAAGTACGGTGGTTTAGCGCAAAGGGCTTGAAGCACCGAAACCCTTCTAGATGAAGTGATAGCGATGAGAAAGGCAGTCTTCCTAGATAAGTATTTCAGATCCACTGAGGCTGCGGGTTCAAACAGAGGGGCGGTCAAAGACTGGAGAACAAGGGTTAAATCCCATAGAGGGACTGCGTCCTTCACCAGAGGCCTTAAGAGGAAGGTGCCTTTTAAGAAAGTCTTACATAATTTGGAAGATGCTAAGGAACAGAGATCATTTCCCACATAATGAGAAATCTCAGCTAAGTGGACTTTGACCGTGGAAGAGCTAGCACCTTGGTCGAATAAGGTTGACAAAAATTCTAACTGCTGGTATGGGAGCTGTAAAGGGATCCAACTTTCTATGCTCCGCCCAGATAGTAAAGAGTTTCCATTTGCTGTTATAAACCTTTCTCGTAGAAGGTATAAACTGAGTTGGTAAACCCAGTGGGTGAGAGATCAGATCCGGGGTGGGATAGAATCCATGGAGGATTCACTAGATGAGACCATAGGCATGGGAACTATGTTTGACGAGGCCAGAATGGGGCTATGAAGATCACTCTGCTCCCCAACAGACAGGCTTTCTGCAAGAATTTTAGCATTAGGGGAAGAGGAGGATACGCATAAAGTAGACCGGATGGCCAAACATGCACCAGAGCGTCTCTGGGGGATCCCCCTGGTGGGGGAATTAGAGCAAAGTAGTCGTTGCACTTTGCGTTCGAAGGAGACGCGAAGTGATCGCAGTAAGGTTGACTCCACTTGAAGATTTGCTCCACTATTCTGGGGTTCAGAGACCACTCGTACAGCGAGAGGATGGTTTGGACTCAGCCTGTCTGCCAAAATGTATGACAGACCCGGAATGTGCGTCACTGAGAAAGCGGTTGGTGGAAATCGCCCATTCCCAAACTCTCATGGCCTCTCGACAAAGTGGGTAGGATCTGGTTCCCCCGTTTGTTGATAAACCAGACCACTGACATGTCTGTCTGAATTGCAACTGTCCCTAAGGGAAGAAGGGCCTGGAGTGCTTGCAACGCCAATAGCACTGCTCTCATCTCTAGGACACTGATATGCAATAAATTCTCTGAATGGGCCCACGTGCCTTGGACGGTTCTGCCCATACTGTGCCCCCCCCCCACCCTAGGAGAGAAGCATCCATGGTCAACATGGTTAGATGTGGGGACACAGAAAAGGGGAGCTCTATCTGGAGGTCCGGTGACTGGAGCCACCAGAGCAGGGAATTCCTGCAAGCCCTGCTGAGGGGGATGGGTGAACTCAGTGGGCATAGCAGGATGGACCATTGAACCTGCAAGGTCCATTGTAGTACCCTCATGTTCAAGCGCGCTAAAGGTAGCAGCTTGATCGTGGCCACCATCAAACCTGGAGCACTCAACCAATTCTGCTGGAGGAGCCGAGGATTGTAAAAGGGCCAGTACGAGGAGCTTCAGGGTACGAATCCGGTCTTGAGTCAACACTCAATAGGTTTGTGTCTAATCTGGCTCCGTCTAAGACCTGGGTTGGATGAAGGGAAGATTTGTTGAGGTTGACTGCGGATTCCCAGCCAGGAGGGCCAGGTGGAGGAAGTAATCTCTGGCTGAACATAGTAGATTCCTGTTGGGGCGGTCAGGAGCCAGTCGTCCAGGTAGGGAGACCTGTATTCCGGAGTCTCCGGTCTGCCGCTACTACTGCCAAAACATTGGTGAACACCCTGGGGGCTGTGGTGAGACCAAAGGGGAGTGCCCTGAACTGGTAATGACTGGCTCCTAGCCGGAAGCAGAGAAACCTTCTGGATAGTCTGTCCATCAATATGTGGTAGTACACATCCTTGTGGTCTATCGAGCACATCCATTCGTTCTCCTGTAAGAGAGGGAGAATGGATTGAATGGTGACCATCTGGAACTTCTTTGGCCTGACAGGTTTAGTAAGGACAGGGTCAAGGATTGGCCTCAAGTCCCCCGTCTTTTTTGGCACCAGAAAGAACCTGGAGTAGAAACCCGATCCAGAATGGTCTAGGGGGACGCGCTGGATCGCTCTTTTTTTCCTAACAGCTGCTTTATTTCTGCAGCTGCTGCCTCCCTTTGATTGGGTGGAAACTCGGGGAGGCTCCGGGGTCTGGGCGGGGGATTCAGAAAGGGGATTTTGTAACCTCTGGATAGGATTTGAAGCACCCAGCGGTCTGCTGTAATGGACTCCCAAACTGCTAGGTGCCTCGAGAAACGTCCCCTGACTGCCTCCAGAGAGGAGCGGTCAGGTAACCCCTCAGGGCTGTTGTGCGGGCCGATCCGAAAAGGGTTCTCTGGACCCGAAATTCGTCGGTCCCCCTCTGCCTCTGGGCCGGCGTCCACCCTGTCCTCCTCTGCCACTGAAGGACGAGGGGTCTAGAGCGAAATGGGACTGTTGAGACTTCCGGGACCACATCTGTCCCCTTTGGTTCCTGGAGAAGGACCTCTGGGGAGCCGGGAAACAGACTCCGATGCAGACCACGTTTTCCAGTCGTTCTCGCTCTGCACCAGCGTGTCGGACGGTCTTGCCAAAAAGCGAAGAACAGTCAAAGGGGGCATTTGCAAAGGACGCCTTGAAGGAGTCTGCAAAATCGCAGAGGCGAAGGCAAGCGTTTAGTCTCAAAACACCCGCTCCACTAGCTCTAGCGTCTCCTTCCGTAGCATGGGAGAGGAGCTGCACAGAAGTGTTAGAGATGGACTTAAGAGCGGCCATTCGAGCAGAGAATACCTTCTTATCCTCAGTCAACATGGACTCTGGGGGCGACCCGGCGTATTCCTTGATGAGATCCCACTGGAGTCATATGACGTGTGCCATATAGTTCAGCGACCTTACCGTGAAAGTAGCTGAAGCGAACATCTGCTTCCCCAGGCGGTCCATCTGAGACTCCTTGTCGGGAGGATGGAACTAGGAACTCTCCTGGGCCAGTTCCTGCTTGGTGGCAGCCGCCACCAACATGGCATCAACAGGAGCACCCTTGCTCCATACCGTCCCCATCAGTGGGGGGGGGGGGGCGCTAAGGATTTTGTCTGGTCTCTTTGGAATGGGCTCAAGTGTCCGGTTCCTTCCATACCCTGGTAGTAATGAGATCTACCAGGGGATCGGCGGGAGGGGACACCCAAGAGGTAGATGGGCTTGCGTCAAATGCCTCCAGAAAGACTCATCCGAGGAAGGCTTTTGGGCTGACAACCCCCCTCTAATTCGAAGATTTCCATAATGTCTCAGGAGACGTCCTCGGGGGAGTGACCTTGGGGAACCTTCACGTTCCTCTAAGTCAGTGTCTTCTGTCAAAGACTCAGGTGAGTCCAAGTGCCTCCTCTTGCACTTGCGTTTGAGGGACCCCCTCAGGGGGGGGGGGGCTGTCCAAAGAGGACTCACCAACCACATCTGGTTCCTCTAATGGAACCATCTGGGACGTAGGTGCAGGCTGTCCCTGGGGCCGGGTGATGGAAGGTAGGCCCGTCTGAGAGTGCAGGGTTGACCTGTAGTCGGAGCCTTAGGCCTGGAATCCCTCGACAATACACTCTCCACAACATCTAACGCAGAGGGAGAACTGCTCTCTCTAGGATCCGACAGCAGCCCCCTCGGATCCGATGTGTGGATCGGGGCCGAAGCAATCTGATCTGAAGGGCCAGTACGCTCCGACTGAGGAAAGAGCTGAAGACACACTGACACCTCTGGATCCGAAGCTCAGCTCTCGGCTCAGAGAGCTCGGAACCGAAAAGGGACCCGACAAACTCAAGGGTGCAGTCAGAGCTCAAGTACGATGCACTGTCAGCGCTGAACCTCCCCCGGCTCCTATGCAACCCGGATATGAAGGCTCCGAACCCCAGAAGTGGGTCTGAGAAGGAGCAATTGGGGCAAAGGGGGTCGAGCTCCCCCCGGAGGGGGGGGGGGGAGGCATGAGCACTCCGATCTGCAGCCGGGCCTGCAGGAACCTACCCATCATCCGGTCCATATCTGCATCGGACAAGCTTTGGGTTGACCTAGAAGAGGCCACCGAGGCGGGCCTGGAGTGCCGCCTTGATGACCTTGAAGGCGACCGGGTCTCCTCCGGCTCTGGGGAGAAGCGAGGTGAATGGAGCTGGGAAGGAGAAAGCCCGGAATCCCTGGGAGAAACAGCTTGTTTAGCCGGCGGAGCAGAGGAGGAAGACTCTGCCCGCCACTTGTGGTGTCTTTCTTCTTCTCCCGCCTAGCTTCCCTCTCCTCCTGGCCCAAGGTGGGAGGTTGAGTCCCAGCCAGGGGAGCAGGGGTGGAAGGGGACACTGCCAAGGCAGGTGCCTCCAAAGGAGAGGAGGTTGAAGCCAAATCCGGGGGCAAAAGTCCTGCCAGAATCAGAGGGAATAGAGTCCTCGGCATCAGAATCCTCATAGGTAGATGAGGGGTAAATTCCAGGTCAAAGGAAACAGAAAAGTCAGAATCCTGGTCAGAAGTGTCATAATTTAACTCGGTCCTAGGTCTCAGAGGGGGAAGGCTGGTTTCCCCTGATTAAAGTAATAAGGTCTTCAGCCATTCTTACTTGTCTTTTTAGGCATTGAGGCCTGACCAGTCTGGGCATCAGTTTTCTAGGCATGGTTCGATATTTAGGCCTTGAAGAAGATGGCATCGGTTTAATACACAAGTCAGTAGGCCTGAATACACCCTCAGAAGCTAGTGCCTGCACAACGGCTCTGGACCCATCCAAGGTACAGACATCCGTAGGTTCCACAGTTGAAGCATCTCGCAGCATACCTGACTCCCAATGGCTCTCAGTAGAGGCCTGCAAATCTTAAGTAGCAGGTATCAGGGGCTGTGAAAGCACCTCACTGAGTACTGGCAAACTGGAAACTGGCTTAGGAGAAGTGTCGTTGGAAGCTTTGGACCTAAGCGGCCTGTCTATCTTTGCATTTTTTCGGAATGTCAGTAGTTGGATGGCTTAGTGAAGACATATCAGGATAATTGAACAGAGTACCAAAATATTTAGAAGTGTAAATATACAGACTACAGATAGTTTGCTGTTTAAATAAGGCACAAAACTGACAGCGAGGTATGTCATGGTCAGGGCCTAGACAAGGAATACAGTACGAATGAAAATCTTGAGGTATTTGCTTTCCACAAGTAAGGCAATTATCTACTTTTACTGACATCGGTTTAGAGCAAGAAAACGTTTCCCCAACGAGGTACTTGGCTTTTAGTTGAAGACTTTGGTTCTGAAACTCAAGCGGAAATTTCAGGAGTCGGCCGACCAGCACTTGCCAACTGCAGCTTCGGGCACTGCACGGCAAGAAAGCCTGACGTAATGACATCGGCTGCAGGTTTTATACCCCCAACGACCCGACGTCAAAGAAGAACGGACAGCAACTGACGCAGGACCCAAGACTTTATTAATCGGGATGACTGACTGCTACTGCAAGCAGATAACCCAAATGTGATGACTGCAACAGTGAAACACGAACACCTGCATACTACTAGCAGAAGTTACTTAAATCATTAATTACTGCATTTTTCCATAAACAGTGTTACTGGTAAATTTCTGCATAGTCTGGTGCCTTACTGTACAAGCTGTTCAACAATGAATGAATGGTCTCTGCTCCAGTTTGTGCTTCAGTGCTTGTATATTCTACTACTCATTTATCTGATTGCATTTTGTGTCTACTCCATCCCCAATAACCCATTAAGCTAAAGTTTCTGAAACCGCTCCAATATTGCCTTTGATTGCTAGCCTCTGAAGTTAGCCTGCTTGTTCCTTGAAAAATGTACCAACATTCCCACCCTACTGTTTTATAAATCTGTGTCTATGCTCTCCATTTTTTATCAGATTTCAAAAGTGACTCCCTTCCCTCTTTCATAACTACTGTTGTATAAACTATATACTCTTCATACCCACTGTTTTCCAAACTCATAATGCTGAGTACCCACCCAGCAAACCAGTATTGTTCTTGAGCAAGCCTCCTTTACTAGATAATCTCCTGCTCATTTTCTTGGAGCCCAGTAAACCCTGTAGTTTTAAGCTTGCATTCCAGAAGGGTTATATTTGTATCTAGTACCACCTAGGCAATGTACCTCTGAATGCTAAATCACATTTTGAGTGATTGCTTTTGTGTGGGCATTTCAAGGATTTTTGTTAAAGTTCTACATCTCACGGTTCTTGTCTTGAAATTACCTTCAAAGAATTTTCAGCTTGTTGTTTAAGTGGTTTGTGTTAGCATTGCACTTCTGGGTCTCCTGTGTTTTTACACACATCAAAAGGACTGGGGTTATTAATCTTGTGGCAGGAAGTGCTTACCTGACCAGAGTTGGGAAATGCACAAAATGATTCATGCCATTTTACTGGCCAGAGGGTTCATTTAGTTTTTTTTTTTTCTGAGATGTTACAAATTTTGCACATGTGTGGGTTAGTAATACCTTGTACAGTAGCAAAAACCTAGAAAGCAAATTTTCTCGGCAAGTCCATAAAACTGTAAAGCAGCAATATAGTGCAACACCTTGCATTCCAACAAGCTTAGAGCAGCTAGTTGGGACTAGAGTGGTTATATCTACAGATTTAGGATAATTCAGTACTGTGTAATTAGTAGAATTTAGCATAGTTTAGCACAATCTACACCAATAAAGCACCCTTATTAGTCTGCACAAATAAAGCACTCAACCTTCTAACCCCAACACACAAAGTACAGTTTTGTACGTACCATAAATGTAGATGTCCAATAGGTATGCATCTGCAGTCATCACATATGGGTTGTCCTGCCTCAGGCAGCCCTTCGGTCGGCCGGATTCCAAAGTCTGGGTCCGGCGTCGGCTGAAGTCGCCCCTTCCCCGACGTCAGAGCACCTGGGGTATAAATGCGTCAGCAGACGCCATCTTCCTCAGTTTTTCTTGCCCCAGGTGCCCTCTAAGGAAGGCTAAATTTGGAGAAATGCAATAAATTCCAAACATGCACAAAAATATATACATATATAAAAACAAATACACCATAATAGATAACCCCAGCTAGCTATGAGAGGGGAATGTACCCAAGAAATACCAGAGGGGAAGGAGGGAGGGTAAACCTGACTGCAGATTCATACCTATCTGACATCTACATTTATGGTAGGTACAAAACTGTACTATGTCCTTCAAGAATGCATCTGCAGTCATCACATATGGGTAGAATACCATAGCCAATCTGGGGGTGGAGGATCTATGTAAAGGATGGTGTAGCTAAAATACCCTGCAGGACTGCCGTAGCAAAGCCTGCTCTGGATCTGGAATATAAAGGTAAGTTGTAATGCTTGGAAAATGTATGCACGGAGCTCCATGTAGCAGCTTCTAAAATGTCCTTGGTAGCCACCCCTCTTAAGAAGGCTGTGGAGGTGGCTGTGGCTCTGGTCGAATGAGGTCTAATGTTAGCTGGCACAGTTTTTCCATGAAAGGAGTAACAGAAACGAATGCAATTCCCTATCCATTTTGTAATTGTCTGTTCTGAAATTGCTTTTCCTTGTGCACCAGCAGCATATGCTACAAACAACTGGTCAGTTTTTCTGTAATTTTTTAGTTCTGTCCAAGTAGTAGCGCAACTGTCTGTGTATGCCCAGGGTGTGCAGAAGCTTTTCTGCTTTGTTTTGTGGATTTGGAAAGAAGGTAGGCAGGTGAATAGCTTGGTTTAATGAGACCCTAGATACCACCTTTGGCATAAATGAAGGACTGGTTCTCAATTAGACTGTCTTGATGAAAAATAAGAAATGGCTGTACTGCCATGAGGGCCTGTAACTCAGATACTCTTCTTGCTGAGGTTATGGCCAGAAGGAAGGCAGTCATCCAGAGAGGAACTGTAGTTCTGCAGATGCTGCTGGTTCAAAGGGAGGCAGTGTTAGTTTTTCCAACACGAAGTTAAGGTCCCAAGTAGGCACTGGTGGTTTCCTTGGAGGATTGATGTTTTTAATTCCTCTTAGAAACTCTTAGCAGAGGATGAGAGAAGACAGGTGGATCAGTATTGTACTCTGCTGAAATTGCTGAAGCATGAATTTTAATGGAAGAGTAAGACAGGCCATTGTGGAGCATTTCTGCCAAATATTCCAGGATATGTGCCATGTTCATAACTGTTGCATCTAGGCCCTTTGAGGTGCTCCAGGTGTGAAATCTTTTCCATTTTGCTGAGTATGCCTTTCTTGTGGAAGGCCTGCGAACTTCCATGAAGATATCCTTCACTCTCTTGGATAGCTTATCCTGGTGATGAGTCAAGGTATTTTCCAGGCAGCTAGTTGTAATGTTTTCAGGTTGGAATGCAGAGTTTTGTAATTGTGCTGCGTCAGGAGAAGCGGCCATTGTGGCAAAAGCCATGGTTTTGTCCGTGACATGCTCTTTAGCAATAGGTACCAGTGCTGTCTTGGCCAGTCCGGAGCTATCAGAATCACTCTTGGCTGCTCTGCCCTGATCTTCAGTAAGACCTTGGTCATTAATGGAAGAGGTGGGAATGCATACACTGTTAGAGTTCTCCAGCCGAGAGAGAGGGCGTCCACTTTCCATGCTTGTGGGTGGTATGTCCTTGAGCAGAATTTCTCCAGCTGATGATTGTGTGGGGAGGCAAAGAGGTCTATGTCCGGTCTCCCCCACGATTGTGTTATCTGATGGAAGATGTCTGGGTGCAGCATCCATTCGTGTGCATCCATGGTGTTCCTGCTTAAGCTGTCCGCCAGTATATTGTCCTTTCCTGGTACAAACTGGGATTGCAGCTGTATATTGAGAGTCAAGGAAAGTTCCCATAGATTCATTGCCAGTCTGCAAAGAGGATAGGAATGGGTGCCTCCTTGCTTATGTACCACATAACTGTAGTGTTGTCTGTCCTCATTAGCAGGTGGCCCTGATGTAGAAATAACTTGAAGGCCTCGATTGCATGTATCACTGCCAGCATTTCCTTTTGGTTTATGTGCATGCATAGCTCTTTTTGTGGCCATAGTCCTTGAATGCATCTTCCTTCCATGTGCGCTCCCCATCCGTGGTCTGAAGCGTCCGTTGTAATGGTTTGGCTGGCTATTGGTTTGCTGAAGGGCAAACCCCTGTTTGACTGGCTTGCTTGAGCCCACCACAGAAATTCCCTTTGAAGGCATGGGATGAGTGGTATCAGTTTCCAAGCTGTGACTGTGCTGAGTCCATAAACTCCTTAGGTACCATTGGAGTTTCCTCATATGTAGCCTTGCTTGAGGAATCAGAAGAATGCAAGAAGCCATGTAACCCAGGGCCTGCAGGATTTTCCTTGCAGTCAGCTGAGTGTCTTGACAGGTTTTTGAAGTAATCCAGTAGTTGGTTTTGTTTTTCTTCTGTGAGGAAAGCCATTTGGGTGGCTGTCTAGATCCGCACCCAGAAAAGTTATTCTTTGGGATGGTACAAGTCTTGACTTGTGCATGCTGACTGTATATCCCAAGGCCTGAAGAAGATAGATGGCATAATTCAAGTGTTTTACCAAAATTTGTTGGCTGTCCGCTTGTATAAGGCAGTCGTCCAGACACGGATATATTTGCATCCCCTGAAGTCTGCAGTGTGCAATTACTGATGCCAGGCATTTCGTGAATACTCTGGGCACAGTAGATAAGCCAAAGGGCAATGCGGAGAATTGATAATGCTCTGAACCTGCAAGAAATCCGAGGTGTCTTCTGCAGCTTTGTCTGATAGGGACATGCAGGTATGCCTCCTTGAGGTCCAGAGTTACCAGCCAAGACCCCTTGCCCAGCATGGGAAGGAGTTGCTGTAGAGTCAGCATTTTGAATTTTGGCACAATGAGATAAATATTTAGTGCAGACAAGTCGAGAATAGGCCTCCATTGCTTTTCTTTTCTTGGAACAAGGAAGAGTCTGGAATAAAATCCTTGGCCTTGTTCTGAGAGGAACCTTTTCTATTGCTTTCATTTTCATTAAGTTGGAGATTTGTTTCAAAGCCTCTGCCCTTTGATTTGGTGGCAGGTCTGGCATGCCTTTTCTTTTCGGTAATGTGTGGAAATGGAACCTGTATCCTTTGTCTATTTGCAGTGTCCATTTGTCCCTTGTAATAATGTGCCAATTTTCTGAAAATAAGGAAAGCTTTCCGCCCAAAGGTGCTTCCAATTGAGCCCTGGTTGGCGGTGTCAAGGTAAAGTCATTGAGTCTGTCCTTGTGCAGCAGTTGTAGGCCCTGCACTACCTCTCTGGTTGGGAGGCTGCCATTGATGTCCTCTGTAGGAGCCTCTAGCTTGCCCTCTACCTCTGGCACGCCTGTTCTTGCCTCTCTGAAATCTGTCTGGAAAGGACCAGTTCTTGGAAGGCCAATTTCTGCTGAATCTTGGTGGTTGGACTTGCATAAAATCTTTGACTGTTTGTACAGATTTTGCCTTTTCTTCAAATTTCTTTAAGACCTCCTGAGCAGTGGAGCCAAATAACTTTTGCTTTTCCAGTGGAGCATCCAGAAGCTTTGCTTTAACATGGTCTGGCAGAGATTGTTCCTTCAGCCAAGCATGCCTACGTATGACTGCACCTGTCATTGCTGACCTACATGAAGCTTCCAATGCATCATAACCACACTGCAAGAAATGGTTGCTAACCTGTTGAGAGTTATGTACCAGATCCTGAAGTGATTTGCGATCTAGGGGTTCAGGTGAAGACAGCTTTTTATGCAATTCATCTAACAAATATTCTTGGTACTGTATCATATGAAATTGGCAGTTTAAAGCCCTCATAGAAAGGGTAGCAGAAGTATACACTTTTTTACCCCATCGCTCTAAAGCCCTGGACTCCCTTTCAGAGGGGGTGGATTTTTTGTAGTGACAGCTGCAACCCCTTTAGGGCCCTGGGAAATAATTTCTGGATCAGCAGAGTGGGCCTTGTAAAGGAAAAGATGCGATTCCGGGACCCTGTAGTACCTATCGGGTTTGGCAGGAGCCGGAGGGAGAGTGTCAGGGGTTGTGCTAGATTCAGAGTACACATCATCAATGACATTCAAAACAGGGGGAATAGCCAAAGGTCTATGGTGAGGCAAATGCAAGAAGGTCCTTAATCTCTTCCTGGAATCAGAGAATTCCTGGCCCTGCCATTGGAAATGCTCCCTCAGTGTGCAGAGTTTCCCCAAAAGACAGTTCTTCAGGAGGGGAGGCCGAAGGGATAGATTCCTCTGCATCTGAATCCTCGTAGGCCAAAAAAGCCTCCTCCTGGTAGTCCGAGAGCGCACAGCCATCACAGGCCTCATTTGAGGAGAGGGGATCAGAGGGCTCAACCCTGGGCCTTTTTTTGTAGGAGGTTGAGAGCCCCTGTCCGGATGAGGCTGAGAGCCCCTAATTAATGAAATAAGGTCCTCTGCTAGACTAAGGATCTGAGAACCTGTAGTGGGTCCCTGAGGGATAACCCTGGGAGGCATAGATTTTGAGTGTTTAGCAGCTTTAGCCCTAGAGAATGCCTTAATGGACATGGATGCAGGAGGCCTGGCTGCACCACGTGCTGGTGTAGTTTTGTCTAAGGGAATGGTGTCGGAAGGTTCCTGGACACCCGATTCCAATGGAGATTCAACAACCGATACAGTAGTGGCCTCCGGGGCCGAGGTTGTCGGTTGTACGGTTTCGGTGGACGGTAGTACCAAGGACGCTGTTTCAGCCGAGACACTCGCGGTAGGCCTGGCCGTGGTTTCAGCCGAAACCGCGGACCGCGTGTGTCGGTCCTTGTCCTTCTGTTTCTTTATTAAATGTGAAGTTGGAGTCTGACGGCATTTTGTAAGCAAAACTAGCCCCAAAAAATTCCTCTGCAAACTCAGACCGACGTCTTAGAGTGCGTCGGTTGAAGGAAGCACAGGCGGAACAGGCCGAGCCGTCGTGGTCTGGGCCTAGGCAAGGTAGGCAATAAGAGTGGAAATCCTTATGAGGTATTTGTTTCCCACAAGTTAAGCAATTATTAATTTTATCTGACATCGGCTGAGGCAAGAGAGATTCCCCAACGGGGTACTTAGCTTTTGAAGTCTTCGGTTTAGCTGAATTACAGGAGCTGGCAGACTGGCACTTGCGAACTGCTTCTGCTTCGGGCACCACGTGGCAAGAAAGACTGAGGAAGATGGCATCGGCTGACGCTTTTATACCGCAGGCGCTCTGACGTCGGGGAAGGGGCGACTTCAGCCGACGCCGGACCCAGACTTTGGAATCCGGCCGACCGAAGGGCTGCCTGAGGCAGGACAACCCATATGTGATGACTGCTGATGCATCCTTGAAGGACATCATCCTTGTAGCTCACAAAAAAGACTGGGCAGTATGGATATGCAATTTCTTAATTTCTCTGCAGCCAGCTCAGTGGACATGTCTTTACTGACAACCACTTAATCCCTAAAGAATCAGACAGTATGCGAGAGGTAATTACACACTGAAAGCTACATTCTCACATACAGGTCCTAATCAGACTGCTGAAACCGACACACCGACCGACACACCGACCGACACACCGACCGACACACCGACCGACACACCGACCGACACACCGACCGACACACCGACCGACACACCGACCGACACACCGACCGACACACCGACCGACACACCGACCGACACACCGACCGACACACCGACCGACACACCGACCGACACGACCGACACCGACACCGACCGACACACCGACCGACACACCGACCGACACACCGACACCGACACACCGACACCGACCGACACACCGACCGACACACCGACCGACACACCGACCGACACACCGACCGACACACCGACCGACACCGACCGACACACCGACCGTGTGCTTAGGCACTTAAAAGCAATCTTCCTAAACAAAGATTACCAAGACCACCTGCTAATCAAAGATCTGCTTCAGCAAATCTAAAGGTACTTAGAAAATATACCACCTAACACCACACATACTGTCATGCTCAGTGGAGTCCCAAACACTAAGCCCCTAAAGAAAGCAAGCACTTCACCGGGCTC
Organism: Protopterus annectens; assembly: GCF_019279795.1. Lineage (NCBI taxonomy): Eukaryota > Metazoa > Chordata > Ceratodontiformes > Protopteridae > Protopterus > Protopterus annectens. The sequence continues at coordinate 247,563,428 of NC_056750.1, forward strand.
TCATCATAAAAGACGCCATTGTAACATATATATGGATGCTCCTCTAACCAGGCTGAAAAAGATAATTGTCAGTTGCTTATCTGGAGTCAGGATTCACCAAATCATGAATGCACTCAAATCATGTCACAGCTAACAATATGATTCCATCCAGTCCATGGAGGTGTAATCACCTGTGTCTCTCCCTGGACTATATAGAGAGATTATGCAGCTTTTAGGCTGTCTCAGTCTAGTATGAGCCTGGCACTGAGAAGCCAATTACCATCACAGAGGAGGATGGCACAATACAAGTAAAACATGATGGATTTTTAACTGGTTGCCTTTTTGGTGTCATTTTAAGGGGATCCAATATGTGGCAACATGGGACAGACCATGTTGCTTTGCCAAGAATGGTCTGCATCATTCCTCTCTAGGCTTTCAAATACTGGCAAAGGCCTTGCCTGCCCCCATAGTGCTTTTTTCTAGGCAATTAAATTGATAAACTTACAGACATAGCAAAACCCTCAAACTGTTACTGCTCAATGCCAAGAGCCAAAAAATACTGAACTCCCTCCAAGCCCACCTAACACTTGAGAATATAGACACTTGTGCATTTAGAGACATGGTTTAAAGGGGCAGAGAACCTCAGCAATGCAAGGTTTTAGTGCTTTCCACACTCTTAGAACAGTAGCTGTAAAGACCATGGCTAAAGTTGGAGGTGTCGCAATTCAGTAACAAGCATACCTCTAGGGTGGTCAAACAGGATGACATGCTGTAGTTCTTCCACTTGCAGATCACCATACACAAAATCTTATACCATATCCCCATCAGCAACAGGTCACCTGTCATGTCCAAAAAGCTCACAATGCATACTTGGACCAACTACAAACACTTACCATTCAGCCTAACACCCTAATCACAAGAGACTTATTTACCCCTAATTAGATTGGGAAATCTACACGGCCTAATATCCACGGGCACAGAAATTCCCGGACTTTGTAAATACAAACATCCTAGACCACGTAGTGAACACACTTACTAGAGGCTCCAACATCCTGGAACTCTCACTCAAGTATGGGAGAATAGGGCATCCCCATATCTCACCCTCCCTGTAAGGTCCGACCAGTAAGGCAGTCTCCCTTTTAATCAAAAGGAATTCCATAAATTTCATTAAAATCAATAATGGGAACTATTCCAAATCAAAATTATCTGATATTAAGTGTTTTGCCAAAATTCAATGCATCTCCAAAACCCCAAGCACACCAGCCTGTGCTGGACTGATCTCAAATTCTGTACAACCATATCAATAGCTGCATGGAAGCTGCTGCACCTACCAAAAGCAAGCCCAAAACTAACCCCTAAACCAAAGTGCCCTGGTGGCATCCCAAATCAAACGGGAATTGCAACAAAAGGAAAAAAATTATGGCAAAAATTGAGAAGGGCAATTCCCATAAAGAAAAACTCTCAAAATAAACAGACAACTAAGAGGGCTAATTAGGTCAAGCAAAGCCAATTTTGAAAAGATATCCAAACAATTGAAAGACAACCATAAAGTCTTCTACACCTATAACAAAAACCTCAAGGACAGTACACAGCAAACAACTGGTGGTTAATGGTGTTCCAACTTTACCACCTCCACACCCAACCATTCCCCAATACTACCCTCAAAAAGGCTCCCTAGTTATAGTTGAAGGGGTTATGTACTACTAAAGCCAATGGGCCTCAAAAACATCCCAAGATGCTTCCTAGTCCAAACTACGACTTAAGACGCCTGGAGTCATTTAACTCGCCTCAACAGGTTTTGTGCCACAAAAACCCACGGTGGTGGTGCTGCGGTAGCATTGTCACCTCACAGTAAGATGTTGTCCGGTTCGATTCTTAGAGAGTCTTCTGCGTGGAGACATGCATAAATGGGCATACCTTCGTTGAAGGTTGTGCGCCAGGGATGGTAACTCGGCACGTAAAAATCAACTACCAATCATTAGCGGACATTAGTTCCACTGTGGCGACCCCTAACCGGGAAAAGCCAAAAGACAATAGGTTTTGCCACGTGAATGGAGGATTGTGACTGTCATCCCACTTCATAAGGGAGGACTTTAACAGACCCTGGAAACTAACCCAATAGTCTAACTAGTCTTATTCGCAAAGCAATGGAAAGAATCAGAGTAAAATTATCAACATAGGAGACCACCAGACACTGGATTCATCCCAGTTTGGCTTTGTCAAAGTCATGTTTACTGAATCTGTTGGACTCCTTTGAAGAGGTCACTAAGCCAATGGAGAAGGTGAAGACGGCATACTGCTTACATAGCTCTGGCTAAGCCATTTGCTACAATGGTATTTTCAACAAACTTACAGAACTAGCTACAAATCCCTTAACCTGCTGGATAGCTAGCTGGCTCACTGATAGGGCCCAGGTTAGAATTGTTGGAGCCACCTCCAGACAGGCTGGTCACCAGTGGAGTAGCCAGGGCTATGTGATAAGCGCAATCCTCTTTGGCATCTACTCAGACGTGAAAGCCAGTGTCAAAGATCTGCGACTAACCAAGTTGGCAGAGGATTGCAAAGTGGGAGCAGTCACTGAAACCCCACCCCCAGCAAGGAAAATCTTCAGGAAGGTCGAATATACAGACAAATGCTTGGTGCCATGACCTTAAACTCAATACCAAGAAATGCAGTACAGTACCTTTTAGGACGTCTGCCACTTCAGGTAACTGTGAATCAATAAAACACCCTTAAAAATTGATTCAGTAGTCAAGGATCTAGGAACTCATGTAGACAGTAACCTAGCCTTCAGCCATCTGTCCAAGGAAGAAAGAAAATCCTATGTTGCACAACTTATAAAGCAAGGGCATGGCATCTAAGTCCACAGTGGTGGTCACACTACTGTACTTGGCCCTCAGCAGGCCCATCAGAGTATAGAGTATAATGCCCTCTTTGGTATGATCCTGACCAGACATGCAGCAAAGTACAGTTTTGTACCTACCAAAAATGTAGATGTTAGAGTGTACACCCTGCTGCAGTCATCACACTTAGGTTATCCTGCCGTCAGGCGGTCCCGCAGTCGGGCTGAATTTCAAAGTCTTGGTCTGGCGTCGGTTGCTGTCACTTCACTGACGTCAGTGCGCCAGGGGTACGTAAGAGGCATCAGACGCAATTTACTTCAGTTTTTCTTATATATAAATATATACAAGCAAATACACCACAGAGATAGTATAGGATAAAGTGGTAGAGGTTAGTTCAGAGGGGATGGAGGGGGGGTTGGACTGCAGCAGGGTATACACCAACATCTACATTTATGGTAGGTACAAAACTGTACTATGTTCATAGTGTTACCCTGCTGCAGTCATCACACTTGGGTAGAGTCCCAAAGCTAACAATGGGAGGTGGAGTCAAACAGGGTTAGAAGAGGCTAGAAGGCCCTGCAAAACTGCAGTGACGAAGCCAGCTCATAAAGTGGTAAGGGATGGTGCTTGGTGAAGGTGTGTACTGAACTCAAGTTGTAGCTTCCAGAAAATCCTTGGTTGGCACCCCCCCGGAAGGCTGTAGCTATAGCTGCTGCCCTGGTGGAATGGGGCCTTATGCTAGCAGGAACTGTTCTTTCATGATGGGTGTAGCAAAAACGTATGCAATGTCCTATCCATTTTGAAATGGTCTGTTTTGAGATAGGCTTTCCTTTTGGTGCTGTAGCATAGGATACAAAAAGTTGGTCAGATTTTCTGAAAACCTTAGTCAAGTAGTAACGCAGTTGCCTGTGAATGTCCAAGGAATGCAGAAGTCCTTCTCCTTTGTTCTGTGGATTTGGAAAGAAGGTGGGTAAATGGATGGTTTGATTAGAGCCACATTGGATACCACCTTTGGCATAAAGGAAGGGTTAGTTCGTAGAGAAACTCTGTCTTGATGAAAAATGAGGAAAGGCTCTACTGCCATTAGTGCTTGCAGCTCAGACTCTTCTGGTTGAAGTAATTCTAGCAGCAGGGCAGTCTTCAATGATATAAACTTTAAGTCAGCTGAGAAAGCTGGCGGCGTAAGTTTTTCCAGAACAAAGTTGAGGTCCCAAGTTGGTGCTGGCGCTCTCCTGGGAGGCCTAATGTTTTTGGCCCCTCCGAGATATTGCCTTAGAAGTGGATGTGAAAATAAGGGAGGATCCGTGTTGTAGTGAGCTGAAATAGCTGAGGCGTGGATTTTAATAGATGAGAAAGTCCTTTGTGTAACATCTCAGTTAAATATTGCAGAATCTGAGGTATGTCTGGCTGAAGGGTATTTTGGCCTTTAGCTTGGTTCCAGGCGCAAAATCTTTTCCATTTGTCTGAATAGGCTTTCCTGGTGCTGGGCCTCCTGGCCTCCAGAATGACATCCATAACAGTTTGTGAAAGAGGAACTGGCTGGTTGCTTAAGTGATTAGCCATGCAGCCAAATTTAAGGTTTTGAGCTGGCTGTGTAGAATCTGACTGCCTTGCTGTGTCAGCAGATGAGGAATTTGTGGTAAAATCCATGGTGGGCCATGTTCCTTAGTAGTGGGTACCAGTGCTGGCGTGGACAGTCTGGGGCAATGAGCATCATTCGGGGTCTCTCCATCCTGACTTTCAGCAGCACCTTTGTGAGAAGGGGCAATGGAGGAAAGGCATATTCTGTCAGCATTTTCCAACTGAATGAGAGTGCATCCACTTTCCATGCTTGATGAAATGTCCTTGTGCAAAATATTGATAGCTGATAGACCTGTTTGCCACCCACCAAAACTATGTCTGGGCGGCCCCATTTTTGAGTCATCATTGCAAATACTTGTGGATCCAGTTTCCACTCATGGGGATCCATGATGTTTCTGCTTAGATAGTCTGCCAAGGTTTTCTTTTTTCCTGGCAGGAACGGAGCTTGTAATTGAACTTGGTAGGTCAGTGCTGTGTTCCACAAGGTCATTGCTTGCCTGCATAGAGGGTAGGAATGTGTACCCCCTTGTTTATGTACCACAACTGTGGTGTTGTCTGTCCTTATACGCTGTCCTGGATGTAAGAAGTCCTTGAAGGCTGGCGGAGCATTCTGTACAGCTAGCATTTCTTTTTGATTGATGTTCAGATTCCTTTGATCTGCAGTCCATATGACGAACACACCGTCCTGCCATGTGTGCCTCCCAGGCATAGTCCGATGCATCTGTTGTCATAGTTTGCCTGGCTGGGGTAAGGTGAAAGGCTGACCCTTGTTGAGGTGACATGCCTGTGACCACCATAGAAACTCCTATTGAAGGCAGGGAATGAAAGGTATCATTGTTTCCGAGCTGTGGCTGTGTCGAGTCCATACGCTTTTCAAGTACCATTGTAATTTCCTCATATGCAGTTTTGCAAATGGTATTAGTATGCAAGATGCCATGAAGCCCCAAGGCCTGCAGAATTTTTCTTGCAGGGAGTGGGTCTTTGTTGCCATTATTTTGAAGTATTGAGTTAGTTGTAGTTTTGTCTGGCGTCAGAGAAGCCATCCGGGCCATTGTATTCAAGCTGGCACCCAGGAATGTCATTTTGTGAGGGCACTAGTTTTGATTTCTTTTCGTTTACTGTGTACCCTAGGCAACCTAGAAGGTGTTTTACAAAGGGAATTTTACTTTACTAAGAGAATGTCCTTGCTTTCTGCTTGGATGAGGCAGTCGCCCAGGTATGGGTATATTTGAATTCCTCTGTCTGCAGTATGCAATTACTGGTGCCAGGCATTTTGTGAAGACCCTGGGTGCAGTAGATAAGCCAAAGGGTAGTGCAGAGAATTGGCAATGGGTTGAACCTGCAATGAAATGGAGGTATTTTCTGCAATTCTGTCTGATAGGGACATGCAAGTATGCCTCCTCGAGGTCCAACGTTACTAGCCAAGCTTTTTTGCCCAGCATGGGAAGAAGCTGCTTTAGTGTTAGCATCTTGAATTTGGGTACTTGCAAGAAGGTGTTTAGGACTGAAAGGTCCAGAATGGGTCTCTAAGCATTGTCCTTTCTGGGGACTAGAGCCTCGAGTAAAATCCTTGGCCTTGCTCCTGTGTAGGTACCAACTGAATGGCTCTCATGTCCATGAGAGCTGTAATTTGTTTTTGAGCCTCTGCCCATTGATTTTGTGGCAGGTCTGGCATTCCTGTTATCCTTGGCAAGGTGTGGAAATGGAATCTGTATCCTTGTGAGAAAATGTCTAGGACCCATGTGTCCTTTGTGACAATGTGCCAGTTGTCTGAAAAATGTGTTACTTTTCCTCCCAAGGGAGCTGCCAAGAGAGTTTTGCTTGGCAGTTTGAGGTGCAAGTCATTGTGTTCGTCTTCTAGTTGTTTGGGACCAGTCTTCTCCCTTTTGTGTTGCAGTGCCCCATTGGCGAGGTTTGTAAGGGATTTGTGCTTGTCCTCTGCCCCTTGGGAGTCTGTATTTACCCCTCTGTGGTCTGCCAAACTGGAAAGGACCAATTTTTTGTTGGCCAATTTCTGCTGAAGCGTGGGGGTTGTACCTGTAAGAAATCTTTGACAGTCTGCATAGATTTTGCCTTATCTCCATTTTCTTTAAAACCTCTTCTGCTTTAACCCCAAATAAGACATCCTGCTGTCAGGGTGCATCTAGTAACTTTGCTTTGACATGATCAGGCAGAGTTTGTGCCTTTAACCAAGCATGCCTACATATAACAGACCCAGTAACAGCTGATTAAAGAAATCAAATCTTCAGCCATTTTAAGCATCTGTTTCTTAGGCATGGGGCCTTGAACTGGAGACTGAAGTGCAGTCTTTTTTTGGTTTGAGAGGAGTCTTAAGCTTAGCATAAGATTTTATGGAGGAGTAGTCTCTGTCTGAAGACTTCTGAAATTGAAGGTGTTTCCACAGCACCGGCTTCTCCTTCTGCAATGTTGTCGGTAGGGGCCTAAAGAAAATGGCTGCGTCTGCCTAGAACTCTGTGCTTGAGAATCCAAAGTAGTCTGGGGTTCCAATTCTGCGGTCGCCAGGGGCTGCGTAGGCACCTCACTGAAAACCGGTGACTAGCCAAGGCCTTTGAGTCTGGCTTGGATTTAGGCTGCCTGTCTATCTTTGCATTTTTTATGCACGCCGGTAGTCTGTTGCTCCGACGGCATAGTGTAATTAAATTTTCTACCGAAGTAGTGTCGTGCAAAATCAAAGCGTCGCTTTATAGTTCGCTTATTGAACCTAGCACAAAACAGACCAGTAACGTCATGGTCTCTGCCTAGACAAGGTATACAATAAGAATGAAAGTCCTTATGAGGTATTTGCTTCCCACAAGAAATACAATTGTTAACTTTTTTTTTCTGACATCGGACTGAGGCAAGAAAAGTTTCCCCAACGAGGTACTTACCTTTGAAGACTTCGGACTGAAATTCAATTTGAAAATCTCAGGTGAAGGCCGACTGGCACTTGCGAACTGCTTCTGCTTCGGGCACCGTGCGGCAAGAAAGACTGAAGAAAATGGTGTCGGATGCCTCTTGTATACCCCTGGCGCACTGACATCAGGGAAGAAGCGACAGCAACCGACGCCGGACCAAGACTTTGGAATTCGGGCAGACTGCGGGACCGCCTGACGGCAGGATAACCCAAGCGTGATGACTGCAGCAGGGTAACAAACATCTGGAATGCCCACAAATGCTCCATACAAAAAGAAAACAGGCAATTAGTTTAGGAGGTTTACTCAAAGCCCCCCCCTCTCTACTCAGTATCAAAGACTTCTGAGATGTGACCATTGCTTGACATTCAAGGCATCCCTGGATCCTATTTTGGTGTTGCACAGCTGCAAAACAAACAGGATCAGTACTAGATTAAGGACCTAAATTCTGCTTGTAACAAATAGGACATGCTAGAGACATCTCAGAATCCCCATTCTCTGAAACAGGCTCCCCATCCATGTGAAAAATTAGTGGTGTCAAATCTTACCATAGCCAAAGATGTCCTCTTCCATGTTGCAGTATTCTTACTTGCAAAATCCTCCACCTCAGACGAGCCTGTCTGGCTCCTACGCAAAAGCTTAGTTGCTGCCAGGTGTGTGGGACGTCACAAGCAGGGCCATAAACCCTGGGCCATAAATGTGACATCTTCACGCACAGACCTCAGAACTGACTGTCCAGTCGAACAGTTTAAGGATTAAAGGAATGATGCCATCCAGACAGGGAAAATGCCATGAAGGGGCATAGGAGGGAGGGCAGGAATATTGGAAAACGGAAAGAGAAGGACATCTATGATTATAAGGTTTTACACAACTTCTCTATGTTCTTCTATTCTCATGTTGCAGTATTCCTACTTGTGGGAGAGGAACACAGCTCAAGCAGAAGGGTGGAGGAAGAGGTAGCAGTCTCCAGGAAACAGTGAGGGATAGCCCTAGCAAATCCTGCTCTGACTAGAGATGCTGTCAGACTTAACGCTTGGTGAAGGTATGTAGAAGGCCATCTGGCTGCCTCTAGTATGGTAGTTGTATCCAGATCTTTAACTCATTCACTCCAATGGTGCTCAAAAGTTTGCACTTAACTTCCAGTGGGAGGAGCTCAAGCCTTATGTCCTTGCATTTCAAACAAATGTTGCTCTCTGGAACTATTGAGGATTATGAATGTACAAAGGCAAACAATTTAGCAGAAACTATTTTCACAGCGGTAATATTCTTTAGGTTCTAGGTCTTAAATGGAATTTTAAGAATCACAGTAAACTATCGCATTTCTAATATGTTGTAAACAACTTAGAATCTCAGCAACCACTCAAGTAACAGATACTGTCAGTAACATTTTATTCATCTAGCCGAGAGCTTACAAGGCCAAGGAGTTCTACTTGTGTTACTTGGTTGAGATATTTAGAAAAATTTGAAAATATCTCCATAAATCATAAAAACAGTTAATATATACCTGCAATAAACAGAGGTCAAATATTAATGCAGCTGTGTTTGCTACTGTGTAAGCTTTAAGATGAAATCTTTTAAAGCCTTGTACATAGTATGGTGTTGGATATTGATGCAAATATGATCAAGCAATATTAGACGCCTAGAAGCATCAGTAGGAGTTGATGCACCTGGAGGCGTCATAAGATGTAATGAGTTGTGGAAAACCCTTGAGGCGGCCACTGCTCTAGCAGAGTGTACCTCAATATTGTGGGGCATCTGCCATGAAAAGAGTAACAGAAGGCAATAGTTTTGCATATCTAGGAAGATGGTCTGTTTGGATACAGCTTTTCCCAGGGCCCTCGGGTGGAAGGATACAAAAAGCTGATTGGACCTTCTAATCCCAAAGACATGCATCTGGAGCATTTCTCCCCGGGCCTCCACTGAAAACAGGCTCTATGGAACATAGTCGGACATTCCCGGTCAACAAATGTTAAATAAAATAAATAAATAAATAATGCTCTTGTCCAGATAAAATCTTAGTTGCCTGTGGACATCAAGGGAGTGGAGTGCGCACACTCATTTTGTGGAGAAGGGAAAAAGGTGGGCAAGTGAATAGACTGGTTGAGGGACAGTTCATTGACCACCTTGGGCATGAAGGCATTGGTATGCAAAGTTACCCTGTCTTTGTGGAAGACAGTATAGGGAGGGGAGGCCAGGACCACTTTCAGTTCAGGGAGACTTCTGGCTGAAGTAAGGGCTACTAATAGGACAGTCTTCTAGGTACATATCTGTAGAAAGGCAGAGTCTGTTGGATCAAATAGGGCAGAGGTTAGTTTCTCCAGTACGTAGTTTAAATCCCATGGGGGGGTTGGCTTTCTGGGTGGTCTGATGGGAGTACCCCTTTCAGAAATAGTTTGACCTCCAAGAAGAGGTGGATCCACAGGCAAGCAAGCTGAAATGGCAGATAAGTGGACTTACTGAAGAGTATGAAAGTTCTGATTTTAGAAGCTCACACAGGCTAGGGGAATCTCTGCTTGGAAGGGGTCTAGTTGCCTTTGGAGACACCAACTGGAGAATAGTTTCCATTCTGAAATGTAGGATCTGCTGGTTGTAGGATTCCTGGCCTCCTGCAGGATAGATAGCACAGCCTCTGAATAAAGGTGTCTGAAAGGGATCAGAAGTTCACCACCCACAAGGTTAGGTTGAGGGTTTTCAGCTGTGGGTGAATGAGGCATCCCTTTTGTTGTTTGAGCAGGTCCACCTTGTGAGGCAACTTGTGGTGATTGCCCTTGGTGAGAAAAGTAGGGGGAACCAATGCTGCCTTGGCCAATGGGGGCTACCAGCAAGATGTTTGGCTTGTCCTTCCAGATTTTCAGCAGGACCTTCAGAATGAGTGGGAAGGGGGAAAGAAAGGAACAGCCCCTTCCAAAAAATCGAAAAGCCATCCACTCCATTCTAGTGGGGAGGGAGTTCTGAAGCAAAATAACTGAAGTTGTCTGTTCTGAGGGGTGGCAAACAGGTCCATTTGTGGTGTGCCCCATCGGTGGGCAAGGTCTAACACATCTGTGCAACATCCACTTGTGATGTTGAGAGAAGGATCTGCTAAGGCATCTGCCTGATGGTTGCCTTGAGAAAGAACGTAGAGCACCCGCAGTGCGACATTGTACTGGACAACTCCTATGCCTGAATTACAAGCTTGCAAAGTAGGATCTGGTCCTCCCTTGTTTGTTGATGTACCACATACAGTTGTGTTGTCTGAAGATTTGGAGGGGTCCAGCCAGTATGAGTAAGAAGGTCTTTAGGGCTAGCAGGAGCAGTCATTTTCTCCTCGCACTGATATGCTTCCTCTGGAGGAAGGGCTCCCACTGAGCCTGAAACCTTGAGGCTGTTCACAGTGGCCCCCCAACCTAGGTCTGAGGCATCTGTGTGCATAAAATTGCACAGGCTTGGTGGGTTGCAGAGAAGGCATGGATTCTGGTTTATTTGTTGAATCCACCACCTCAACTCCGTCTTTAGGCAGGGAAGGAAGGGGACCTGAAATTCAAAGGGGTGATTGTGTTGGGATTGGATGACATTTAAATATCACTTAAACTTCCTCATGTGCAACCTGGCTAGGGGCAGCATAGGAAGGGTAGCTGCCACAAGGCCTAGGAGATAACTGCCTGGCAGAGATGTGGTTGACAAGTAGTCCCTGGAAGAAACTGTCCAGGGAGTAGACAGTCTTGAGGAAGGAAGGTCTTAATCAGATCTGTCATTCTGCAGCCCAAGAAGGTTTGGTCTTGGGCTGGGGTGAGGAAGGATCTTTGTCAGATTCACAGTAAATCCCAGACTCTGAAGTAGGGACAGTGAATTTTAAGTGATGGAGCTTGCCTCGTCTGCTAAAATGGAGGTCATCCAGATAAGGGTAAATTTGTATGCCTTTTGTTCATGAGTAGGCTACTGCTGGTACTAGACACTTTATGAAGACCCTTGGTGTAGTAGATAAACCAAAGGGAAAGGCAGTAAACTGATAGTGTGAGGATGCACAGCAAAGCATAAAAACCTCCTGTAGTGAGTGAATGGGGATACGGAGGTATGCCTCCTTCAGGTCCAAAGTGGCCATGAATGCACTGGGTGGCAGTAGTGGAAGAAGGGTACGAAGGGATAGCATATGGAAGGAAGGAACCTGCAGTAAGGGGTTTAACCAGGACAAGTCCAGAATGGGCCTCCAAGGGCCATGGAAGAGCCTGAAATAGAACCCCCAACCTTTTTGGCCTGTGGGAACACACTCTATGGTCCCTTGTGAAAGCAGATCTAGATTGTTCTGGGGTATTAGGTGAGGCTGTTTTTTTGTGAGGGGAAGGGTATGCCTTGTGGTAGGGGGTTTTCCTGTCAGGTCTTAAAGTACCCTTTTTCCACTACTAAAAGGGCCCAGTGGTCTGAGGGGATATGTTGCCAAATGGGTAGACAGTGAGAGGCGGGTGGAGAGGGGAAGGTGATTTAGACAGTCATGCACTGTTGGATCCATCTGGAAAAGGCTGCCTGGGGTGTGTCGAGACATTCCTGGGGGATGAACATTTCCTAGATCCTGGGGGATGAAAATTTCCTAGACCCCTTCCTGTGTTTTGAAGGAGCAGGGGCCCTCCTGACGAAGGTGGGCTTAGCAGGGCAGTTTCTATACAACTTTGGAACCGGTTAGACTAATAAATAGTTATGGTCTTGAAGTTCCTTGCTTTTTTCCTGGAGACTTTTGAAAAGCTTTGTGGACTGCTTGCCAAACAGGAATTTATCATCAAGGGGTGCATCCTGGATCTAGTTTTTAAAACCATCAGGGAGTGGTTGCAATCCAAACCAAGAATATCTGCACAGTATAGAGGCTGGGGCAGCAGAAATAGCTGAAGCCTCATCATAGCTGCATTTTACAGAATGTCTGGCAACTTGTGCTGCTAAGAAAGGCTTGGATGCAAACCGAATCAGGCAAGGAAGAAAGCAATGAAGTTGCCTAGGAGACCAAGTTTGGGACTTATTTGACCATGTGTCTGAATTAATCGCCCTAAAGGCCTAAGTGAAAGTATACATTTTTTTTCCAAGCTGCCCAGAACCTTACCGTCTGTCAGATGGCAGAAGGGATGAGGAGGGGAATCTGTCTGGATTTTTTATCTGGAGCCACTGCAATGACAGCTGGGTCTGCCATAGGAGGCTTAGTGAGGTACTTGTGGTCATCAGGGACTTTGTAAAACCTGTCAGGTCTCTTGGGGGCTGGAGGCTGTGATTCAGGGGTTTTGGAAGCTGAAGCAAACGCTTCCAGGTAGGCTGGACACGCAGGGGGGATAGCAGAGAGAGGGAGACTTCATTTGTAGGAGTTCGAAGTACCTCTTTTGCACCTCAGTCATCTGAGCAGCATCCCACTAAGTACTCCATTTTGGAGATGGAGTCAACAAATGTAATACCTTCAGATGGGGAATCTCCTTCCAGGGAATCCTCATCTGGGAAGGAGTACTCCAGAGGGGAAGCTAGCTGGGAGGTGTATGCAAGAGATTCATCAGAAGAGAAGGAAGAGGAATCTTCCTCCTGAATGTGAGCTGGGGGGCTGGAGGTGGCTGAAGCAGGCCTGGGGCTGAGAGAAGACGAGGCTGGAGCCTTAAAGGCCTGAACCAGGGACTGGGAAAAGATTTGTCAGGCTGGTCTTCAGTAGGGGTAGATAAATGTTTTTCTTCCTCTTCAGAGGACTTGTCTCTGTGAAGATGAAGGCCTAGGATTGGTAGTCAGGCCTGTAGGAGAGGAGCCCTGTTCAGACGCAGTAAGCGGCCATCCAGTCAAGCCCGGTTCCCCCCTCAACACTGGTCGGAGTAACCTCCGTAGAAATGCCGACTGGACATTCTAGGGCAGCTTCCACCAAGGTACACACCTAAGTTCACCAATATGTCCAGATGTCCCTCAGCCCCTAGACTGGTAGTTGGAGGGATGGAGATGCAGCAGGCCTTGAAACCTTGGCGTTTTCAGGCAGCTCCACCACGATGTCAGATTCCATGCCTAGGGCTAAATGCTTATGTTGGTTTTCCACAAATAGTTTCAGGGCTGCCAGATGACTGCGTACGGTTTTTGGGACGAACGATTGACAAATGCTACAGGACAGATGGCTGTAGGACTGGCCTAAGCAAAACATACAAAGCTCATGAAAATCCTTGTGTGGAATCTGGCGACCACACTTAATTTCCCCTTTTTAGATGAGATCTGCTATAAACTGACAGCAACCAAAGCCCAAGTAAAATAGAGAAATTCCCAATGGGGTACCTGAAAAAATCTTTACCATGGAGAGGAGTGAGCAAGCCGACGTTAGACTGCGGCAGAGAAGTTCGAAGGTCTGTGCATACAAATGTCACATTTATGGCCCTGCGTGTGACGTCCCACAGACTTGGCAGCAATCAGGCTTAAGCTTTCGCATAGGAGCCGGACGTTCCTGTCGCATGAGGTGAAGGATCCCATAAGAATAGGACAAGCAGAGTACCACCCAAACCCTATTTAAGCACAACTTGTACCAATGGATGGGTAACTGGAAATTCACCACCTGGTCTGGCTCCTGTCTGTTGTACACAAACAGCCAGTAAAACACCTCCTGTAAATCAAATTGTGGGTCATTTGGGTTGCACGGATAGTATTTTAAAAGGCCCTAGTAGTCATTAGCCTAGTATATGCCTATGAACCTACAATCACCTCACCAAAATACCCTTATAAACATCTCCTAGCAGTATACTATGACCACTGTTCAAATTATGTCTGACTGAACACAAAGTATAGTTGCATAAACTTACCATAAACATAGATATTAACAGTGTATTCACTACCGCAGTCCTGACTTGTGGAATTCCCTACTGTGGAAGCCCAACGCCAGCCTGACTACCAGAGATTTTTTTCCCTCCTCCAGGTACCAGCAGATGCTCTCAGACATCATGTATGGGTATAAAAGGAGTCTGTTGCTACCATGACCTCAGTACTTTATTGCCCACACCATGTAGGAGTTTCCCTTCATGTTCAAGGTCAGGGGTCTGTGTCCCTGGATTCTGGAATAGTTAAGGAAGAGGGGGATCTTAACGGGTGAAAGTCCTAGCCCATCCCGTATGCCAGAGGGGAAGGAGGGAGGGAAATACTGCAACAGTGAATACACACCTACATTTACATAAGTGCCCACAACTGTACTACGTTCATATTTCACTGTTGCAGTCCTAACTTGTGGGATGATTCCCAAAGCTGAAAGGATGGACGAAAGACTTAAGGGACCAGAATGCCCTGCAAAATGGTAGTGGCAAATCCTGCTCTGGCTTTTGAAAAGCTAGAACAGTAATGTTTTGAAAGTATGCATAGAGGACCAAGTAGCTGCTTTCAAAATGTCCTTGACCACCCTTTTAAGAAAGGCAGCAGAGATAGCAGTGGCCCTAGATAAGTGGTTCCCAAACTTTTTCGATTCTCAGCTCCTTTGCTGAATCCAGGTTTTCCCAAGCCCCCTCCCCCAGTGGTATGGTCCAGACTTGCACAGACCTCATTGATCCCAGGATCACTCTCCCCCCATGACACGCACAATTGAATTCATATCCGCATTCTCTCCTCGCTCCCACTCTTCCAATCTCACAGTCACGCCCTCATTCATACCCACCTTCAATTATTCCTCTTCAGATCTCATAGTCACGCCCTCATTCATACCTGCCTTCAATCATCCCTCTTCTGATCTCAGGCACGCCCTCATTTATACCTGCCTTCAATCATCCCTCTCTTCCGATCTCAGTGTCACACGCCCAGCCACTTCATTCATGCCTGCATTCACTCACTCGCACTCTCCCGATCTCACACAGACTCTTCTGCTTTCATGCACACATTCACTCGCGCGCACACACAAGACACTCCTACAGGCATTCACTTACCTGCTGGCCTGGTTCCAAGTGCTCCAGGGCCCGATACTGGTCTGCTATACTTTATGCCAGTTCTGCTAAAAAGCTACATTGTAGGTCTAGACTTAGTTGCCCATGAACTAATCAGCTTAGCTGCAAAACAAACCGCAAACTGTTGACTGTTTTGCAACTAAGCTTATTAGTTTGTGGTGCCCCTGTGAGGAAGCCGCAGCTCCCCAGGGTGCCATGGTGCACACCTTGGGAACCCTTGCCCTAGAAGAAAGTGTCCCTACAGCCTCAGGAGGCTTCTTACCATGATGGCTATAGCAAACGGAGATACAGTGGAGACCTGCAGGCAAACTAGGCTCCCCTCAGAGATACTGGCAAAAGCTACAAACAGCTGGCCTGATTTTCTGACTTACTTTGTTCTATCCAAGTAGTAACACAGTTGTCTATGCATACCCAAAGAATGAACGCTGATACTTTCCCTCCCTGTTTTGAGGGTTAGGAAAAAATGTTGGAAAGTGTATGGTTTGATTTTGAGAACTCTGCCACCACCTTGGGTATAAAGGAAGGATTGGTCCAGAGTGATACTCTGCCCAGATGGAGGATGATGAAGGGCTCCACATACACAAGGGCCTGAAGCTCAAGACACCTTTCAGGTTGAGGTAATTGCTAGTAATAAGGCAGCCTTCCAGGGCAAGCTTATGTTCCATGAAGGAACTGGAGGTTTTCTGGAAGGCCTAATGTGGACAACTCTTCTCAGGAACTGTTTCATGAGGGGGTTGAGAAGGCAGATAGGCATGGATTTTAAGGAAGTACGAGACACCTTTTTGTCAAAAAGTCTGGACAAATGACAGGATGAAAGGAATCTGAGCTAGACAATGGTTTTGTCCCTTCTGTCTGCACCAAAAAGGTGAAGCTCTTCCACTAGGCAGAGTAAAGACTTCCTAGTGCTAAGTCTCCTGGCACCTTTTAAAATATCCAGGACCCATTTTGTCAAGGAGTGGCCCCTTCCATGAGATCAAGGTATCACCCATGCTAACAATTTCAGTAGTTGTAGGTTGGGGTGTATTGTGCCCCTGTTTGTAGGTATCTTTGCGACAGCTACCATGGCTCCCTATTGGTTAGGCTGAGTAAGACAGGGAACCAGTGCTGCCTCAGCCAATCTGAGGCCATGAGAATTACCCTTGGCCCCTCCTATTAGCAATACCCTGGGAAACAGTGGTATTGGGGGAAGGCATAGAGGAAAAGGCCTGCAGCACAAGGGAAGGAGACAGCATCGGTCTGAGGCAGACTTCCATTTTGTTCCTGGTGAAAAACCTTTCAAGTGAACATTCTTCGGAGGCAAAAAGGTCTACTAGTGGTACAACCCATTTTTTGGGTATGCAGAGAAATACTTCCAGGTTCAGTTGCCAGTCATGGGGGTCTGACAGGCTCCTGATGAGTTGATCTGCTAGTTGACTGCTTTCTGCCAAGTAGGTACTGTGCCATGAGGTGCAGCCCTGGAGAGCTTTCCAAACGTCCATAGCTAGATGGCAATGTGGACGAGAGTGGGTCCCCCCAGCTTTATATACCACATAACTGCAGTATTCTCTTGTCTTCACCGACAACTTTGGGTTTCCATTTCTTTCGGAAGGCAATTAGGCCTTTTTGGATTACCATGAATTTTTAAGCTTGTGCGCTCATTTTTGAACCCGGGAGTCCAATCTGCCTCAAGTTAGGAAGCTGTGGGCTCCCTAGGCTATTTCTGATGCATCTGTTGTCAGGGTAGAAACCTGAAGGGAAGGCCCGGATTGAGGGAACATACTTGGGTCCACCAGGCAATCTCCTTCCTTAAGCAAGGAAGTTTTATCTTGAAGGCGAGACTGGGAATGTTGACACCACACATTTTTGAGGTACCACTGTAGTTTCCTCATGTTCTGTCTCGTAGGGGGATCATGAAAATGTAAGAGGTCATGTACTCCAGGGCCCTGAGATGCACTCTGGCTGTGAAGTAATTCCTGACACTGTTTCTTGGAGTACAGGGTTATGAAGGAGACCTAGTCCTGAGGTAAAGAAGCCTTCTGAGGAGCGGTGTCCAGTAAGGTCCCCCAGAAGCACAATCCTGTTTGTGGGGTCAGATTTTTGTTCATTGACAGTGGAACCCAGAGGCTAGCAGATTTTTGGGTGCAAAGTAGGTCTGCTTCGAGTTTTTATAGGTTTGCTGTCTGAGGCAATTGTCCAAATAAAAGTAAATATAAATTCCCTTTGTACTGCAGAAGGACATCACTGGAGATTGGCACTTTGTGAAGACTATGGGAGTAGTAAACAAGCCAAAGGGCAGAATGTAGAAATGATGGTGCCCGATACCTGCTGTGAAGTGCAATAACCTTCTGATACCTCTATAGGAATATAGAGGTAAACATATTTTAGGTCCAAGTTTACAATGAAGGTATTTGGGGAGATCATGGCCAGTAATTTTTGACTGAATTTTGGGACATGTAAAAATCAGCAGAGCCTCAACATGTCTAGAATCGGCCTCCAGATATAGTCTCAATACAAGGAAGAGTCTGGAGTAAAAATCTTTTTCCTTGCAACTGTCCTGGTACAGGTTCCACAGAGCCTGGAGTGCATAGTAGCTTGCTCTGGGTCAAGGCCTTAGACTTGGTTTATTGGAATGTCTGGGAAGCCTAAGTGAATCAAGGGTTGACTAACCCCTCAGAATAATCTTTAGCACCCACAGATCCTTGGTAATGACAATCCAGTTTTAGCAGAACAGTGACAGGCCCCCCCAGTCCAGGTGGGGGCAGATGGGGAAGGGGGTAGAGGGAGGATGGGAGTAGGGTGTACCATGCAACAAGTTAGGGTTGCTGGGGATCGATCGCACAGGCCTAATGGGTCTGTGCCATTGTCTGGGCTACTGGTGAGGTCTTTGGCTCCTTTCCCTTTTTGCCTGGAGGGGGGCTGGAAGACACTAATGTTTAGTAGGGTAATTCTGTCTGAAACAAAGGGGTTAGACTCAAGGAAAGTCCCTGTTTGCATGGACTTGCCTTATTCTCCATGAACTTGAGGGCTTCAGCCTGGCATGTCTTGCCTTGGAAGCTTTTAGCAGGCAGCAGCCCCAGGATCAGTCATCTTAGCTGCAGAGCAGTGTGCATTTAGCCACCGGAGAGCAGGAGTTGCGTAGTTTCATTAATTCCTTTAATGGACTGGTTTTCAATTTCCATCAAGTTTCATTTCATCTGCTCCAGAATAGTTTCCTGATACCGGACCAAATGAAACCGGCAGTTCAAAGTCCTCATGAAGAGGCTAGCAGGGGTGTAAGCCTTACTTCCTTTCCAAATCTGTCTAAGGTTCTACTTTTATCAGTAGACGAGGGATTTTTGTTAGAGCCAACATTTGCACTCTTAGGGTCTGGAGTCGCATCATCAGGATCTGCCACAGGGTTCTTGAAGTGCTTGTGGGAATTAAGAACCCTGTAAAATCTGTCAGGTTTCTAGGAGCAGGGGGGAAACAAATCTGCAGGCAAGGAAGAATCCAGAAGACATTGTTTACCACTTCTAAGACTGAGGTTATAGCAAGAGGCTTGTGCTCAGGGAGATCAAGACATTTCCTAATACTCTTTTGGATTGGGGGAGGGGCTGAGCTTTCCATTTGAAGTGCTTCTATAAGGTATGCTAAATTTCTCATAAGGAAATATCCTTGGGAGATAGGCTGCAGCAAGGTTCTCCTCAGAGTCAGAATCCCTATAAGAAGTGAAGAAAGCACCCTCAAAGGTGGACTCATCCTGAACAAATTCATCAGAATCCAGAGTGTCAAACAAATTCTGGAGGGGTGCCCCTTTTTTACCTGGGGAGATCTCAGTGGAAGGAAGGTGTCTGGGATTTAACAATCAATCAAATCTTTAACCAACCTCACAAGGTCTTCTTGGTAGGCCTAGACCAAGACAGGGCAGGCCTAGCTTTCTTGCGAGTGGCCTCTGTTTAGGTCTAAGGCCAACCTCAACACCCAGACTCCCGTGAACAGTAGGCCAAAGTGATCTGTTGATGCAAACAGTCGCTGGAAGCCCAAGCCCTGCATAGTAGTCCAGGAGCCAACCAATAAACGAAGTCCTTCAGCTTGCAAGGAAGAGAGGCATCCAGAGGCATATCAGACTCCAAAAAGGTCTCTATAAAGGCCTGTGCCACCACCTCTGCCTCAGAAGAGGGTTGCGAAGGCGCCACCTTCACAATGGCAAGCCTAGGAGGACTGGCTGCGACTCATCTGAAACTCTAAACCTGAAGTGCTTTTCCTTTTTCTGCCTAGGGTGATCTACTTCAGTTTGACAGGTGCATGACATGTGAATAGCGCGACTAAAATGTTTAGCGAGAATTTCGGCCCTACTCTTAATAGCTCTAGTATTAAAGCAAACAAAACAGACAGTTGGGGGGGACGTGTTCTAGTCCCAAACAAGTCACAAAAAGGGTGAAAGTCCTGGTGGGGTACCCATTTGCCACAGTTTTAAACAATTAAATTTCTCAGAATTAAGTCAAAAGACACAGGGAAAGCTCTTCAATGGGGTACGTAGCTTTAGGTGTCTTCTCTGGTCCAAACCAATACACACTGACTGGCATTCTGCTTTGGACTCAGACAGCAAGAACAAACAGATCATGGCGTCAGAAGAAACCCTTTACAACTATGCATGGCAATGTAGAAGAAACCCTTTACAACTATGCATGGCAATGTAGAACAGTGTCCAACTCCTGGAGGAGGGAAAATCTGTGGTAGATGGGCCAACTAAGGGTTCTATGGCAGGAAATTCCACAAAGACAGGACTGCAACGGTGAAACACTGATCATTTATTCCGGTTTTGTAATTGGGGCCTCCCCCTGCAAAGTTACTGAGTTGACATGTATATAATCTGCAAACATTTCTGCAGGACAGTTTAAGAGGAGATTTGTTTATATTTAACACACATGCATACAAGTTATGCCAGAAGAAAAAAATTGCATTAGCAAAATATGAAATAGTAGCTAGCCTGCCCATTGGCAAGAAAGCACGGCTGAAGTTGCACTTTCCCAAAACAGAATATGTTAGAATTCCTCACCAGTGCAGTAACCTTTAGGCTAAATGAGTTGTTCCTTGCACAGGACACAGGCCAACTTTAAAAAGCTATGGCTCCACCCACTCCTTCACTGACTGCTGATTGTCCAGTCCCAGGGAGGGGAAATGAGCAGAGTGAAAATTTCTTACAGACTTAATTGCCCATGCAGTAACAGAACAGCACAACAGTCCTGAACTAATCAAACCAGAAAGACAACAAAGTATCCAAACTACTGTACACAAAAGTAGAAGGGATTAAGGTTGAGTGCGACTACAGCAGCAGTGAAGAAATTGAATGTCAGTTATGGGCAAGTGCAACTTACACAATTGTACTGTTGATCATTCCTATTGCTGCAGCAGTCCTTAAGGTATCTGGGTTAAGTACTAAAGCAAAAACTGGGAGGAGGAAGGATTTTGGGGGGGGGGGGGGCGGTCAGGTGTCCCTGGAGAATGGTCCTAATAAAGTTGGAACTAGACCAAAAAAGGAATCCAGTCTGTAATGCATTGAAAAGCTAGACAGCCAAGTATCTACCACTAAAATGCTTCTACAGTCCATCCCTTTCCAGTAGCCTTAACAGCCAAGGCTCTTGATGCTGCCTAGAATACTTACCACAGCGGGAACAAAATCTAGCAGGACAAGCACCTAGTGTTCATTTAGACACGGTGTCCTTTTTGTCCCATGAAAACAAATAAATAGCTGGTCAACTTTTCTAAAGGGCTTAGTTTCACTGGAGGTTACTAGGCTAGTGGCCCTGGAGTCCCTACAGGCCTAACCATGTTAACCCAGAGTTGCCTCAACTGTCTGATTAGATGGATGCTTTGTCTCACAAAAGTCAAAGTTTACACAAGCAGAACAAATTCTCATTAGAACCAAAACAATACATCAAACGCCAAGTAAAAATCTCAGTTCCTGACAAACTTCAGATATTATGAAAAAATACTAGGTTTCTTGAAGGGGTAATATCACTTAGTCAAAGCATAGATAAAATGCTATTTTAGTCAAAATGTAGATAAAATGCTATTTTTCTTAAAATGGCAATTTGAGTGGAGGGCTTCCCTGAGATGCTTCTTCTCAAGTTAGCAAGAAAGTACTTAAAGCTTCACTGACTGGTTAATCTCAAGCAGAATAGAGTGAATGAGTATGTTTGTGCACATACATGGGAGTGTGATCCTTTTGAAGCTCTTCACTTGTTTTCTACATAGGAAAACCCATACAGCCTAAGGGCTACTGCAACAGTGGGCATGAAGAAAGCTCTGCAACAATAACGGATAAAGGTGATGCACAGTGGATCACATTGACTATCCATAATGCTTCCTTACGGAATTCTGCCATCACAGCAACATCCATTCTTCAGACAAGACCATCTTCCTCAAACAAAAGCAGCAGTAATCAAAATATTGACAGTTTACCACAAACATACCTGTTCATGTGTCAGCCCCATTTCTTGAAGTACTTTGTTTATGTGGAATTCTTGAACTGCAAGCTTTCTGAAAAATAAATTTTAGAGAGCAAAAATTAGGGTACAAAAATATGAAGGTAACAAGACTGAGAGAGCCCAAAGATGTTCCAGTGTAAACAATGGATTCTGCTCAAAACTGGAGCCAATGTTAATTGCAAAGTAGCAAATGCAGCCATCTAGAATACAGCAACACACAAACCAAGTGCAAAACCTTTACAGAGCAGTACCATAACGCCAGACACAAAACACAAGATACTCCTGAAATATACAATCTAGGCACCAAACCACAAATACTTTACTTTACTTTGGAGACTGGAGTGTAATAGAAGCAGCTTGTCATAACAGTAGATGTTATAGTGTGCCCACTTTTGAGAATTTTTCACATACAAGACTTCTGCTGAAGGCCCGATGTCTGATCTGACTTGAGAGTTAATCACCCTTCCCCTTCAGGCCAGGTGGAAACCTTCCCACCAGGATGGGTATTTGCAATAAGAGGGATGTACACCAATGTAGTTTTAAGTTGCAGTCGGCCTTTAGGAACCTCCAAGCTGCCTCTCCACAGCTTAAGTCAATCTAAGGATGGATGATGACTTGTAAAGGCAAGAGAGTGAGGATAGTTTCCATCCAAGCCTCTGGGTGCCCACAGGAAAGGAACTGGAGGGGTGGGGGTTAAGACAGTACTGCAACAATGAACATACTCAAAACCTACAATTGCAGCAAGCTTCTAACACAACCATATAAATTACTCTAGCTCACACCTGGAATCCCTTTCCACTTAAAATAGAAGTATCCCCATAAGTTCCATTTCAAACTAAAACTCAAAACACTACCTTAAGACCTGGTCCTGCCCTTGCCATGCTCAGACCTCATCTCCAATGATTTTTTTCCCCAATTTCTACTTTTGATTACTAAGTTTTTCACTTTTTATCCACCTTTCCTTCTTTTGCTCCAACACTCCAATTTACAGTTTATCTATAAACCGGTTCTTGTAAATATGCCTACTCAGGGTTTATCCTGCTACTATTGTTTGGATTTTGTGAAACTTGTATATTGTAATAGGAGCTTTGCACTTCTGAGCTAAAGGCCCATTTTCAGTGGAGACCCGATGTACCAACCCGGTTAACAAATTTGTTACATCATTTACTGGTGCTTTAGTCTTTACTCACAAGATTCACAATCCGCATGGACCAGTAAAAGCCTGGCCTGGAGGATGTGTTGACTAAAGCAATGCTTGTAGGATTGCTGTAACAAATCCTGCCTTAAGTGTAAAGGTAATACCCAGGTCTTCCTGCTTAGAGAAGATCTGAACTCAGGACCAGACTGCTGCTTCTAGACTGAGCTTATCTCTGTAAGGGAGGATGTAGTGGCATACTGCCATTCTAGCTGAATGTACTGTTATATGTTCAAGTGCAGATTTGCCATGTAATGAGTAGTGAACAAATAGTGGACTAACCACTTACACATGGTCCACTTACAAGTCTTCCCACATTATTCTCTGTGAACAATACAGATTAAGTGCTCTATTTTTTTCTGTTGTCCTTTATCTCATCCATGTAGAGTCTTAAGGCCCTATGCACATCAAGGGAGTGTAAAATCCGATCTCTTGGAATGCAAACGTCCCAATTTAAAGATGTAGAATAGTTGCGTGCACATCAAGGGAGTGTAAAATCCTCTCTCCTGAAATGTAAATGTCCCAATTTAAAGATGTAGAATAGTTGCGTAAAATCTTAACATAACTGTAGCTAATGTGCAGTAAGAGGGATGTACACCAAAGCAATTTTTAGTTTCTTGCACAACCGGCCTTCTGTTTTGTCACCACTTTCCCCAGAGCCCTGGGATGAAAGGAGACAAACTGGTCCGTTTTTCTGATAGGCAGGTTAGGTCTTACCTTAAAAAACCTATGCACATCAAGTGAATGCAAGACTCACTGTCATTCTGTAGATGGGCAAAGAAAGTGAGAAGGTGAATAGCTTGGTTTAAGGATAGCTCACTGGCCACCTTGGGTATGAAGGAAAGGTTGGTTCCAAGTGTTACCCTGTCCTTGTGGAAGGTGAGGAAAGGGGGGCTAGCCATGTGGGCCTGTAACGCCAACACTCTTCTAGCTGACGTCAAGGCTATTAGACTAGTTTTCCAAGTGCAGAGAAATCCCAAGACTCTGGTAACCATTCAGGCCGACTGAGGGCTACATGCAGGCAGATAACTCAAAATGTAATGACTGCAACAGTGAAACATGATCAAGGTATTTCTGGGACCTTCAAGTGCATCTGAACTTTAGGTATTCAATTTTACAGACAGCACAGTTGTGTAAAATCTTACCATAACTTTAAATGTCCTTCTCTTCTATATGCTGCTGTATCCATAACATGTGGGAGTCTGCCTCTGGTCAACTCATACATCTGGCCATTTTTCAAAAGATAGTTGCTACTGTGAAGGTACATGTGATGTACCGCGGCCATAAACAGACATCTGTTATAAAACTGAAGTCAGTACGCACCTTACCTCAGATTCAGCGAATATGGAGTGGGTACTCTGGAGTCAGGCAAGTGTCAGGGGGAAGGCAGGGTGGGAAACTATACGTACAGCAGCATATAGAAGGAGAAGGACATCTAAAGTTATGGTAAGATTTTACACAACTATACCATGTCCTATTCATATGCTGCTGTATCCATAACATGAGGGAGAGTGCAAAAGCTCATGTTATTAAAACTGAGTGGAGGAACAGAGACATTTTCCACAAAGCCATGAAGGATGGCTCTGGCAAATCCTGCTTTGGAATGATGTCCAACTTGGTGTTTGGCGAAGGTATGGACAGATGACCATGTAGCTGCTTCTAAAATGGCAGCTGTAACAAAACCTCTTACAGAAGGCACGAGGAGGAGGACACAGCCCTAGTGGAATGCGCCTTTACTGGTAAAGAAGCCTTTTGCCATGGGCTTTATAGCAAAAGGAAATCGTACGAGAGATCCATGAGGAAACGATTTGCTTGGAAACAGGATGTCTCAGGGCTCTTGGGTGGTAGGAGAAAGCCTGCGATTTACTGACTGATTTGGTCTTGGCCACATAGTATCAGAGTTGTCTATGTCCATTCAGCAGGGTTTTGAGGCAAAGGAAGGTAGGAAGGTTGATGGCCTGATTCAGGAGAAGTTTATTACAAACTTTGGGCATGAAGGATGTGTTAGTATGAAAACAAACCCTGTCCTCGTGGAAAAATGTAAAAGGATGAGAGGTCATGAGGGCTTGAAGTTAAAAAAAAAACCCTTCTGGCAGAAGTAATGGCCAAAGAGGATATTTTCCATGTACAGTGTTGGAGAGAGAATGGTCCTTGGCTGGCTCAAAAGGTGGTAGGGTTAACTTTTCCAGAACAAAATTTAGATTCCAAAGGGGGGGTGTTCCTTGGAGGTCTAAGGTGTAGTACCCCCTTCAAAAATAGCTCTAGTCTAGAAGCTTGGGGGGGGGGGACATGCCAAGATAGCAGATGTGTGCCTTAATGGAAGAATAAGCCAGAGTTACAGTGCACACAGCTAAGACAAAAGCACTAGTGGTTCTACAGTCAGTGGTTGGACGTTTTGTTTTAGACACCAAACAGAAAACCTCTTCCACTTTGGTAGATAGGATGTTCTGGCCTCCTAAAGAACCTGAAGCATGTCCTCTATGTAAAAGGTGTCTGAAGGGAATCAACACCCTATCACCCAGAATTTAAGGTTCAGGGTGGATAGTTGGAGGTGTATGAGAGTTCCCTTGTGTAAGCAGGTCCATCCAGTGGGGTTAACTTGTGGGGATTGCTCTTGACTAGATGATGTAATAGGGGGTCACCAACAAGATTTGTGGTTGTGTTCTCTGAATCTTCAGCAGAACGTTTTGTATGAGTGGTAAGGGGGGAATGCATAAGTGAACATCCCCTTCAAAGGAAATGAAAAGTACAGTTGGGTACACTTACCATAAATGTAGATATTAAGAGTGTATTCACTGTTAGTCATACTTGGGTTATCCGCCTGCAGGTAGCCCTCAGTCAGTCCGAATACCAGAGACTTAGTATTCCTGCGGATGCTGTCGCTTCTTCCATGACGTCAGGTAGTCAGGGGTATAAAAACAGGCAGCAGACACCATTACATCAGTTTTTCTTGCCCCCAAATGGAGAGCTAGGATATGGTGGGGAAAACACCAGTAAAAAGTAAATACCAATACCAGTAGGAATAGCCATAGAAAGGAGAGAAAGAAAACCAGGGGGCTGGAGGGAGGGAAACCAGGACTGCATCAGTTAACACTCAACATCTACATTTATGTAGAGTGTATACAGCTGTACTATGTTCATGTTTCACTGTTGCAGTCATCATACTTGGTTGATTCCCAAAGTTGAGGAAGGGTGGAGGCAGTCAAGAAGAGTTGGGGCTGGCTGGTAGGTCTTGCAAGACCGCTGTAGCAAAACCTGCCCTGGATTTGGAAAAGATAGGCAGGTGGTAATGCTTGGTGAAGGTGTGTACAGAACTCAAAGTAACTTCCAGGATGTCCCTGGTAGGGACTCCCCTGAGAAATGTTGAAGAGGTGGATGTAGCCATAGTGGAATGTGTTCTGACCCCCTAAGGGGTTGGCTTGTCATGGTGCTTGTAGCAGAAATGGGATGCAGTGTGCTATCCATTTGGAAATTGTTTTGAAATGGCCTTGCCCTCTGCCCCTGTTGCATAGCTGACTAGCAACTGGTCAGATTCCCGGAAAGGCTGGTCATCCAAAGAGTGCAGGATCCTTTCCCCTCAACTCTGAGGATTAGGGAACAAGGTTGGCAAATGGATGGAGTGGTTGAGAGCCACACTGGACACCAGTTGAGGCATAAAGTGTTAGTCCTGAGGGAAACTGTCAGCATGGAAAGTAATGAAGGGTTCCACAGCCATCACTGCTTGTAACCCAGACACTCTTCTAGCTGAAGTGATGGTTAGAAGCAAGGTGGTTTTCTAAATAGAGGACTTTTAACTCTGCTAAAGCAGCAGGTTCAAAAGGGGTAAGAGTGAGCTTTTCCAGTACAAAGTTAAGGTCCCAAGCAGGGGTGGGTGCTCTCCTTGGTGGCCTTGGGTGAGAATAGTGGTGGCTCAGTAGTGTAATGAGCGGAGATGGCAGAGACATGGATCTTAATGGAGAAGGATAGGCCTCTGTGGGGTAGTTCTGCTAGGTAATCCAGGAATAGAGCTAAGGAGGGCAGCACTGTGTCCTTTCCTTTAGACTGAATCCAAGAATACCTTTTCCACTTAGCATAGGATTTCCTTGTACTGGGCCTTCTGGCTTCAAGGATGACATCTAGCACCTGTTTGCTTAGGGTTGCTGGTGAAGTATTAAAGGAATAAGCCAGGCTACAAGATTTAGGATTTGCAATTGTGGATGCAAAATCTGTCCCTCCTGTTGAGAGAGCAGGGTTGGGGTCTGGTGTAAAATGCCAGGGTGGCACCATTGTCAGACTGCACAGGAGTGGGTACCGGTGCTGGCATGGCCAGTCCAGGGCAATCAGAATTATCCTCGAACTGTATTGTTTTATCTCGAGTAATACTCGAGAGAAGGGGCAGAGGGGGAACGGCATAGATTGAGAGGTTTTCCCATTAGAAGGATAGGGCATCCACATTCCAGGCCCTGCTGCTAGGGTTCCTGGTGCAGAATTTGCTTAGTTGGTGGTTGCAAGGGGAGGCAGAGAGATCCACCTCTGGGGTCCCCCCCATTTCTGAATCAGAAGGCTGAAGGCGATGGGCTCCATTTCCACTCGTGTGGGTCTAGATTTGTGCTTACGTCGTCTGCCAGTGAGTTTTGTTTGCCTGGCAGGAAATGAGCTTGTAGATGGACTTAGATGTCCAAAGCAGTGTTCCACAGGGCCATGGCTAACCTGCAGAGTGGGTAAGAATGGGTTCCCCCCAGCTTGTTGATGTACCACAGAACTGTGGTGTCTTTTTATCAGCAGCTGCCCTGGAAAGAATAGGGATCTGAAAGCTATCAGGGCATTCTGTACAGCTAGCATCTCTTTTTGGTTGATGTGCAAATGAATTTGACTTGGGCTCCAGGGGCCCTGAACACATTTGCCAGCTATATGAGCCCCCCATGCATAATCTGACGAGTCTGTGATCAGGGTCTTGGCGGAGTGGGGTTGAGCAAAAGGCAGTCCCTTGTGGTTGAAAGCTTTTGCCCACCAAAGGAACTCTGTCGTTAGACAAGGTATGATAGGAAAGTACAGTTTTGTACCTACCATAAATGTAGATGTTAGAGTGCTAATACAGCTGCAGTCATCACACCTGGGTTATCCCGCCGTCAGGCGGGTCCTCTGTCGGCCGAATTCCAAAGTCTAGGTCCAGCGTCTGTTGTAGTCACTTCTTCCCTGACGTCAGTGCGGCAGGGGTATAAGAGAGGCAGCAGACGCCATTTTCTTCAGTTTTTCTTGTCCCAGATGTCAGGTGCCCCCAGAAAGGAAGGCAAAACATGATGTTATGCAAACATACATAAGTAGATAAATCAAAACAGTAGTTGCAAGCAAATACACCATAAAGAAATACCCCAAATAGGTTGTATGTTAAAGGTGTTTGTCATAAGCCCTGTCCTAAGAGGGGATGGAGGGAGGGTAACCTGGACTGCAGCTGTATTAGCACTCTAACATCTACATTTATGGTAGGTACAAAACTGTACTATGTTCATCGTGCATACAGCTGCAGTCATCACACTTGGGTAGAATCCCAAAGCTAAGTAAGGGTGGCTGGTACTAAGCAGAATTAGGAGGGGCTAGAATGCCCTGCAGGACTGCTGTGGCAAAGCCCGCTCTAGATTTTGAGTATAGTGGAAGGTGGTAGTGCTTGGAGAAAGTGTGCACTGAACTCCAAGTGGCTGCTTTCAAAATGTCCTTGGTAGGGACCCCCCTGAGGAAAGCTGCAGAGGTAGCTGTAGCCCTGGTGGAGTGGGATCTGATGTATAGAGGCACTGATTTTCCATGAAACGAACAAAAGCGTATGCAGTGGGCTATCCATTTTGAAATGCTCAGTTTGGAAATGGCCTTTCCTTGAGCACCTGTAGCATAGGACACAAAGAGCTGCTCAGATTTCCTGAATGACTTTGTTCTGTCCAAGTAATAACGAAGTTGCCTGTGAATGTCCAAGGAATGTAGTAGACTCTCACCTTTGTTCTGTAGGTTTGGATAAAAGGTAGGTAAATTAATAGTCTGATTCAAAGCTACACTGGATACTACCTTTGGCATGAAGGTAGGGTTGGTTCGTAAGGAAACCCTGTCCTGATGGAAAATGAATGGTTGCACAGCCATGAGGGCCTGTAGCTCCGAAACCCTGCGTGCTGAGGTAATAGCCAGAAGGAAGGCTGTTTTCCACGACAAGTATTGTAACTCTTGCTGAAGAAGCCGGCTCAAAAGGAGGCAGGGTCAGCTTTTCCAGTACGAAGTTGAGGTCCCAAGCTGGGACTGGTGGTTTCCGTGGGGGTTTTATATTTTTTGCCCCTCTGAGGAACTGCCTTAATAGAGGATGTGAGAATAAAGGAGGATCCGTATTGTATTGTGCTGAAATGGCTGAAGCGTGGATCTTGGAGAAGGAAAGGCCACTGTTTAACATCTCAGCTAGGTACTGTAAAATTTGAGGTATATTTATTACCCAAGGATTCTGGCCCTTTGCATGATTCCAGGAACAAAATAGTTTCCATTTGGCGGAGTAGGTTTTTCTAGTAGAGGGTCTCCTGGCCTCCAAGATGACATCCTGCACCTCCTTGGAGAGGAGTCTCTGTTGAGAAATTAAGATATTCTCCATACAGCTAGATTTAATGTTCTGAGCTGACTGTGAAGGGTTTTGTAGTTGTGCTGTGACAACAGAAGAGGAACTTGAGGTAGGATCCATGGTGGTGAGTGTGACAGGCTCCTTAGGAGAGGATACCAGTGCTGTTGTGGCCAGTCTGGAGCAATGAGAATCATTTGTGGCCTCTCTGCTCTGATTTTTAATAGGACTTTGGGTCGGTAGAGGCGGGAAGGCATACTGTCAATTTTGTCCAATTGAACGAGAGTGCGTCCACTTTCCAGGCCTGTGGATGATAGGTCCTTGAGCAGAATTTCTCCAGCGGGTAATTTCTGTGGGTAGCAAATAGATCTAGGTCTGGCTGTCCCCATGCCAGAGTTATCCTTGAGAAGACTTGAAGATGTAACTTCCATTCGTGTGGGTCTGTCATATTTCTGCTTAAGTTGTCTGCTAGTGTGTTCTCCTTCCCTGGCAGGAATTGTGCCTGTAGCTGAATTTGTAATTCCAGTGCTGTGTTCCACAGGGTCATAGCTTGCCTGCATAGGGGGTATGAATGAGTCCCCCCTTGTTTATGTACCACATGACTGTGGTGTCTGTCCTTATTAGTAGCTGGCCTGGATGCAGTAGGTCTTTGAAGGTCATAAGAGCATTTTGCACGGCTAGCATCTCCTTTTGGTTGATGTGTAGGTGCATCTCTTTTTGGGACCATTTTCGCTGAATGCACTGATCTGCCATGTGTGCGCCCCAGGAGTAGTCTGAGGCGTCTGTTGTGATGATTAGAGTTGCTTGTGGTAAACAGAAAGGGAGACCTGTGTTTCTTTGGCATGCTTGAGCCCACCACAAAAATTCCTTTTGAAGGCATGGAATGAGTGGTATAATTGTTTCCAAGCTGTGGCTGTGTTGAGACCGCAAGTTTTTTTTAGGTACCATTGTAGTTTCCTCATATGCAGCTTTGCACATGGTCTTAGGATGCAAGATGCCAGGAACCCCAGAGCCTGCAGGACTTTCCTTGCAGTTAGCCTGGTTAAAGTTGCCATTTTGTTGAAGTATTGAGACAGTTGCCCTTGTTTGTCTGGCGTGAGGTGGGTCGTTGTATTTAAGCTGGCACCCAGGAAAATTATCTGTTGAGAAGGTATTAGTTTTGATTTCTTTTTGTTCACTG
Source organism: Protopterus annectens (assembly GCF_019279795.1). Lineage (NCBI taxonomy): Eukaryota > Metazoa > Chordata > Ceratodontiformes > Protopteridae > Protopterus > Protopterus annectens. Next base: position 247,594,021 of record NC_056750.1, read on the forward strand.
TGTAACCCAGGTAATTTAACAGTTATTACAAACGCCAGATGCTGCAATAGAATGTCCTTGCTGTCCGCTTGGATCAGGCAGTCATCCAGATATGGGTAGATTTGTATTCCTTGTTGTCTGCAGAAGGCAATTACTGATGCCAGGCATTTTGTAAAACACTCTGGGCGCAGTAGATAAGCCAATGGCAATGCAGAGAATTGGTAATGGGTTGAACCTGTAAGAAATCTGAGGTATCTTCTGCAATCTTGTCCGATAGGGACATGCAGGTATGCCTCCTTGAGGTCCAACGTTACCAGCTAAGACTCCTTGCCCAGTAAAACGAAAACCAGGCTCCAAGAAATGAAAAGTCCACTTTATTCACCACTTCTCAAAACCAAGCAACAAATTTGAAATTGACAGGATATACTAAGCGCTTTCACCCCGTATAACGTAGGGCAGAGTATAAAACTTAGAAAATACACTGCAGTTTAAATACTTGTTGAATATTCAACTCCACGCCCATAATTGACAAATTAGTTAAAATTTCATAGGTAAAACTGTCAGAATTCAAAATTTTAAGCATGTAAAGTTGTTCAAAATGACTATCAAAATGCTACCTAAATTGGTATTAAAATTTAATTGTAAATATAAAATATATATAATATATTGCATAATATATAAATATATATTACATAAACATCCTAGATTGTAAATAATAAATTTGTCATATATAAGTAAAAAGCATAATATTGTATCAACCATGAAAATATTTAAAATATAGAAATAATGTAATTATATATATATACATATATATATATATATATACATATATATATATATACATATATACATATATATATATATATATATATATATATATATATATATACACACATATACATATATATACATATATATATATACATATATATATATATATATATATACACACATATATACACATATATATATACACATATATATATACACATATATACACATATATATAAAGTCTTTAAATCACTGTAACCATAATAAAAAGAAGTTATGTACTCACCATAATGTTCCATCTGAGTAGATACTTCATTTGTCTGCAACCTGTGGGTAGTCTGATCTGACCTCGGATCCGAACCGGCAGCTTTCCAAGCTTCAAGATCTGAGCTCCTAGCTCCTCTCCCTTACCCATAATCCCTTGCTACCAACCACATTACCTCAGATCGGTTATTTTGCCCTATAAGCTAAAGACTGAGAAGAAATTCTCCACAGGACAATACTTTACCGAGGTTCGGGGATCGCAGGGGGGGGGGTCGGTTGCAGACAAATGAAGTATCTACTCAGATGGAACGTTATGGTGAGTACATAACTTCTTTATCTGAAGTAGTTACTTCATTTGATCTGCAACCTGTGGGACAGAGTCCCCAGCTTACCTAAAGGCCCTGGGCGGTCCCTATGGAAGGATATTCCGAAGCACCGCGGAGCCAAAGGAAGCCCTACTTCTGGAGATCATGTCCAGCTTGTAATGAAAAATGAACATATGGGAAGAGGACCAGGTGGCTGCTGAACAGATATAGTCTACTGGAACTCTAGACCAAAACGCTGTTGAGGAAGCCACAGATCTGGTAGAATGTGCCCGAACGACAACCGGAGCTGACCTCCCAACTGAAATGTATGCTTGTCTGATACATTGAGAAATCCAATTTGCTACTGTCACCTTAGAAATTGGTTTGCCCATGGCTGATTTAACATAAGACACAAACAACTGGTCTGACTTGCGGAAATATTTAGTCCTATGCAAGTAAAAACGTAGTTGTCTGTGCACATCCAATTTGTGCAATGTGTATTCACCTTTGTTTTGGAAGCTAGAAAAGAAAACAGGGAGGTTAATAGAATGATTAATGTTAGACTCTGGCTACCTTAGGTAGAAAAGGATTAGTCCTGAGGGCCACCCTATCTTTGTGAAAAATAAGGTATGGATACTTAATGCACAAGGCTTGTAACTGATACCCGCTTGGCAGAGGTAATCGCTACCAAGAAGGCTCTCTTCCAAGATAAGAATTTTAAAGGCACTGAGGCCGCCGGTTCGAAAGGTGGTCCTGTTAAAGCTTGTAAGACCAATGTAAGATCCCATGAAGGTATAGCCGGTTTAATGGGAGGCTTTAAGAGAAACACGCCTTTTAGGAAGGCTTTGCATATTTTAGCTGACGCCAAAGAATTTATGCTATCCCCCACATAATGAGAGATGGCTGCAAGTTGGACTTTAATGGTGGACGCACTAGCTCCCTGCCTAAAAAGGAGGGATAGAAAGTCCAGGATAGTGGGAATAGGAACCGTAAAGGGATCTAATTCCTTATCCTTTGCCCAGATGGAAAAACGTTTCCATTTACTATTGTAGAGTTTTCTGGTGGATGGCTTATGAGCTGCCACCAGAATAGCCTTAACCGGGGAAGAGATACCGGGAGTCCTTGCCATTAACTGAACTGGATCAGCCAGGCTGTGAGCCTGAGGCTGACCAGGTTCGGAATGTGGCATCTCGTCGGATGCGAGATTAGGTCTGGTCTGGGATCCAGAATCCATGGGGGGGCCACACTGAGACTGCAGAAAGGGGAACCAGACTTGTCAAGGCCAGAATGGGGCAATGAGAATCACTCTGCTCCCCAACCGACAGGCTTTCTGGATGAATTTCATCAGAGGAAGAGGAGGATATGCATAAAGAAGACCGGGCGGCCAAGCATGAACCAAGGCGTCCCTGGGGGATTCCCCTTTAGGGGGAACTATCACGAAGTAATCGCTGCATTTTGAGTTTAGGGGTGAGGCAAAAAGGTCGCAGCGAGGCTGACCCCATTTGAGGAATATCTGTTTCGCGACAGAGGGATTCAGAGACCACTTGTAAGGGCTGAGAAATACCCGACTTAGGCTGTCTGCTAATATGTTGGTCCGTCCCGGAATGTGCGTTGCTATCAGAAAGCGGTTGGTGGAAATAGCCCATTCCCACACTCTCGTGGCTTCGACACAGGGGGTAAGATCTGGTCCCTCCCTGTTTGTTTATGTACCAGACAACGGACATGTTGTCAGTCTGGATTGCAATAGTCCCCAGAGGTAGAAGGTGATGGAGAGCTTGCAATGCCAACAGCACTGCCCTCATCTCCAAGACATTGATGTGCAATGCAGTCTCTAGAGAAGTCCACGTGCCTTGGACTGACTTGCCTGCGTAATGCCCGCCCCACCCGAGGCAGGAAGCGTCCGTGGTCAGCGTGGCTTCGACTGGGGGAAATCACAAAGGGTCTCCCTCCTTTGAGTTCCCATGCTTGTAACCACCAAAGTAGGGAGTCCCTGCATACTCTGCTCAGAGGAATCGGCATGTCCAAGGGATGGGTCAAAAGAGACCATTGGACCTGAGTCCACTGCAACACTCGCATTCGCAGACTGGCATGGAGAGAAAGTCCGATCGCCGCCGACATAGATCCTAACGCCCTCAGGACTAATTCTGCTGGAGGGGCAGGACTCTGAAGAATGTTCAAAACTTGGAGGTACAAACTGTCTATCCTGGCCGGTGTTAGAACCACTCTTGAGATTTGAGTATCCAACCTGGCCCCTATGAATTCTAGGGCTTGAGTGGGGCCCAGGCAGGACTTCTTTAAATTGACTGAAATGCCCAGTTGACCGAACAGAGATAGGGCATAATCTCTCACCGTAACCAGAAGATGCTTGTTGGGGGCGGTGAGGAGCCAGTCGTCTAGGTAAGGGAACACCTGAATGCCCTGGAGTCTCAGGTGGGCTGCTACCACTGCCATGACTTTGGTAAACACTCTGGGGGCTGAGGTTAGGCCAAATGGAAGAACCCTGAACTGATAATGACTGGCTCCTAGCCGGAAGCGGAGGAACCTCCTGGACCGTCTGTCCATTAGTATATGGTAGTACGAGTCCTTGAGATCCAACGAGCACATCCAGTTGTTCTCCTGCAGAAGGGGGAGAATAGATTGGAGGGTGACCATCCGGAACTTTTCCTTGGGTATGAACAGGTTCAGGGACGAAAGGTCTAGAATGGGTCTGAGGTCCCCCGTTTTCTTTGGCACCAAGAAGAACCTGGAGTAATAACCTGATCCGGACTGATCTGGGGGGACGGGCTGGATGGCTCTTTCTTAGCAACTCCGAAATTTCTAAAGTTGCGGACTCCCTCTGATGGGGTGGAACATCGGGGAGATGTTTGGGCTTGGGGGGGGGGTGCAAGAACGGTATCGTGTAACCTCTGGATATTATCCGGAGCACCCATCGATCGTTTGTAATGGACTCCCACTTTGATCGGTGCTCCGATAATCGCCCCCCCGACTGCTTCCAGAGAGGGACAGTCTGGCAAGCCCTCAGGGCTGTTGCGCGGGTCCCTCCAAGAAAGGTTCTCTCGACCCGAAGTTACGTGGGCCCCCTCTGCCCCTGGGCCGGTGTCCACCTTGTCCTCCTCTGCCTCTAGAGGACGAGTTGTCCGCAGCAGGACGGGATCGCTGAGATTTACGAAACCACAGCTTCTTTTGCCCCCCTCTGATTCCTAGAAAAGGATCTTTGGGGGCTAGAGAAGCGGACTCCGACGGCCGACAGCATCTTCCCATCCTTCTCGCTTTGGACAAGCGTGTCGAACTGCTGAGCCAAATAAGGCCGAACCATCATAAGGGGTGTTCGTGAAGGATGCCTTGAAGGGATCCGTGAAGTCAGGCGGAGCCAGGAGTGCCGTCGTAAGACTACTCCCGCTCTGCTGGCTCTAGCGGCTCCTTCCGTGGCATGGGAAAGCCGCATAGATGTATTTGAGATGGACTTTTAGAGTGGCCATTCGAGTCTCAAAAACCTTTTTGTCAGAGACAGACATGGACTCTGGAGTGGCTGCAGCGTATTCCTTAAGTCACGTTGCAGCCGGATAGTGTGTGCCATGTAGTTCAGCGACCTTATGGCAAAGGTTGCTGAAGCAAACATCCGCTTCCCAATACGGTCCAAGGCTCGGGACTCCTTGTCCGGCGGATGGACCGAGGAACTTTCTTGGGCAAGTTCTCTTAGTGGCAGCCGCCACCAACATAGCATCAACCGGTGCGCCTTTCGACCAAGGTCTATCTGAGGGAGGGCTGAGGACCTTATCCGGGTGTCTAGGGATAGGCTCCACAGTGTCGGGCTCCTTCCAAGCCCTGGTGGTAATTAAGTCCAAGGGGTCGGCTGGGGTGGGACACCCAGGAGGTAGATGGGCCTGCCTCAAAGGCCTCCAGAAATACGGATTCGTCCAGGGAGGGTTTTTGGGCAGACCACCCCCCTCTTATAAGCAACATTTCCATGATGTCTCCAAATGAGACATCTTCGGGGGGTGACCTTGGGGAACCCTCTGTATCCTCCAAATCCGTATCTGTGGTAATGGACTCTGGGGAGTCCATGTGCCTCCTTTTGCACTGGTGCCTTCGAGGTACTTCTTCGGTGGGACTGTCCGAAGAGGGCTCGTCCACTGGGTGTTGTTCCTCCCTGGGAACTAGCTGGAGGCTTTGGGCAGGCTGTCCAGATGGACAGATGATCGAAGACAGACCCTGATACAGTGGGGGTACGGGTGGATCCAAAGGCCTGGTAGAGGACCTGGATGATCGACAGTACCCTCTCAACCACCTCAAAAACTGAAGGAGATTCACTATCACCAGCCTGAGAAAGCAACCTCCTCGGCTCAGAGGAGATGATCGGGGTCGAAGCCGAAGCAATCTGATCCAAGGCAGCGGTGTGCTCCGTTCCAATCGGCGCCGAAGACATAACCACTCCCTCGGATCAGATGCTCAACCCTCGGCCCCGAGAGCTTGGATCCGACAAGCTCGAAGGCAAAGTCGGCGTCGAAGATACTAACCCTGTCGGCGCTGACGTATCCCCGGATACGAAAGGGCCTGGATCTGACAACTCCAAGACCCGAAAACGGGTCGGAGAAGGAGCGATCGGGGCAAAAATGGGGGCTGCAGTCCCCCCCAAAGGGGGGGGGGAGGAGGCAAGAGCATCCCCATCTGCATCTGGGTCTGCAAAAATCTTCGCATCATCCGATCCATGTCTGCCTCGGAGATGCATCTGGTGGACCGCGAAGAGGTAGTCGAGGCAGGCCGGGAAGGCCGCCTCAAAGACCTCGCGGGAGACCTATCCTCCTCCTCCGGCTCCGGAGAAAAAGGTGAACGGAGCAGAGAGGACAAGGATCCGGAGACCCTCTCAGGGGACTTCAGCAACTTCGCAGGTGGAGCTGAGGGATGAGACTCTGCCAGTCTTTTAGAAGAATGACTTTCCCTCTCTCTATGTTTTTTCTTCTCCCTATGGGAAGAAGACCCAGACTCCACAGAGCTAGTACCGGATAAGGGAGGTTGAGTCCCGGGTACAGCTACCGAAGTGGCTGGCGCCGAAGCTACAGGAGTAGCTTGGGCTCGGCTGGGACAGGAAGAAGCCGCTTCCTGAGGGAGTTTTCCCGCCAGGATCAGCTTGTTCTTCCTGTCACTAAGTGCCAGAGGGTTGAAGGCCGCACAGATCTGGCAGGCCTCCGACAAATGTGCTGCCCCCAGACATAAAACGCACCGAGTGTGGCCATCAGCTGGGGAAAGCTTGTGGCCACACTCAGTACACTTCGAAAAAATGGCTTTAAATTCAGCCATTATCCTCTCACACACACCCAAAAACTAAAGGGGGGGGAGGGGGAGAAACAAGTTAAAACTAAGGAGAACTTTTTTTTACAAGGAGTTGAAAGGTTTAATAGTTAAAACAACACACACACGTACTTGACTAGAATATATTTAAGAATATAGGTTATCTATCGAAAAAAGGAACAATCTCACCAAATGCTAGGAGCTCTTCACAGAGAAGCAACAGTCTTTAGCCGCGGCAAAAAACGATCTGAGGTAATGTGGTTGGTAGCAAGGGATTATGGGTAGGGGGAGGAGCTAGGAGCTCGGATCTTGAAGCTTGGAAAGCTGCCGGTTCCGATCCGAGGTCGGATCAGACTACCCACAGGTTGCAGATCAAATGAAGTAACTACTTCAGATATATAAATAAGAATGAATTATTACCTCTGTAGAGGAATAAATCAAATTGTGCTACGAAAGTGTAAAATGTGTATAAAAAATGTGTATAAAAAATGTATGTTTATAAATAGATAATATATATATATAAATATCAAAAAACATTGATATGTTGAACAAATCACTTATTCACACTCCAGTATGTTCAAAAATAGAAAATTACATATAAAACTTAGTTAAAAAAAACTATATACAGCATGATTTCCATTTCAAGACACTTGAGATGGAGAGGTTACCATTAAGCACAGGTGCATTACCCGCATTTAACCTGAGCTGCCACAAACATTCCTTTGTCAAAAGTAAATTATCATAATCTCCTCCCTTGTCATATTGATTTGGAATACGGTCAATGACAAAGAATACAAATCTGTTAAACTGGGCACATTTAGTACTGTGTGTGTATACAGAGCATTAGTAGTCTTTTTGTTCCTAATGTCCCTATTATGTTCTGATATACGATCTTTTAATTTTCTGTTGGTTTTTCCGACATAATAGGCTGCACAAGAAATACAAGTAGCGAGATAAATGACTCTTTTGGTGTTGCAGTTAACGTAACCTGGACATTGTAATGATCTATCGTACCCCTGAACCATGGTATAAGGGCCATCGTTAATAAATTTGCAACTCCTACAGAATCCACACTTACTCATTTTAGATGTACAAGATTTTCTCATGTATGCGCTACCTAAGTTTTTTCCTCTACTGTAAGTAATTTTTGGACTGTGCCCTAAAATTTCTTTGTATTCAATATTGTTTGAAAAAACACAAGACCATGTGTCCTGTAATGTCCTCACTATGGTACCAGATTGTTCATTATATGGAAGAATAAATGTGTTGTTAAACTTGTTAATGTTGTTACTTTCCTCATTGTCATTGTGTAGCCCATATTTAATAGGTTTTAAAAGTGTGTTTTCTTTTAATAGTCACTTCGTCTTTAACCGTGTTAATCAAGTCTAAGGGATAACCCCTATCCAAAAACATTCCTGTTATGTTCCTAATTTCCTTATCGAAATTAGTATCCTCACTAATAATGCGTGACAGTCTTACCATCTGGCCCTTCACCAAGTTTTGTTTCTGAAATTGTGGATGGCAACTGGCATAAAGTAAGTATGAATTAGAGTAAGTCTCCTTTCGATAAATATTTGATTCCACAACAGTGTTTTTTATATACATCCCTATATCTAAATAATTACATCTCTCTATGTATATTAGTAGTAAACTTCAAAAAACTTGTAGATGTGTTAAGGTAGTTCATAAAATCAGTAATTTTGTCCCTCTCCAGAATAATAGTATATCGTCAAGGTACCCAACATAGAACACTGTTTGTCCAATAATTAGAAGGAAAAACTATTTCTTGCTCCCACTGTGCTAGCACTAAATTTGCATAAATAGGGGCACATCTGGCCCCCATTGCTACTCCAGTGCGTTGTTTATAATAGTCACCTTCCATGTAAAAATAATTATTGTTGAGTACCATTTCCATCATTTCAATAAGTATTTTTTTCTTAACTATATGATATTCACTATAATCATTTATAAGTTTCTCAAACCTTTCCAACCCTTCCTTATGGGGGATCACTGAAAATAGATCTATAACGTCTATAGTCACCATTAAAAAGTCCTCTTTTTGCTTTGAAATATTAAATCTTCTTAACTTATCCAGACAGTCCCATGAATCTTTAATAATATGGGGAAACTTTTTCAGTATATGTTTACAATAAAAATCCACATATTTAGCCATAGCCTCTAATTTAGAACCTTTAGCAGAAACTATTGGTCTAAAGGGTGGATTGGCTATACTCAGTTTTCAGTATCCCAAAAATAGATGGAACTACCGGCTGTTCCACTAATAGGTATTCATATTCACTTTTTTCTATTATACCTTCAATCCAATATTCATAAAGTAACCAATCTATTTTGGTATATGCTTTAGTCATCTCAAATTTATTTACCTTCTCATAAGTTTCTTCTTTGTCTAACATATTTGACATCTTCATCACAATCCATTTTTGTCATTATAACCACTCCACCCCCTTTGTCCGGCTTCATAACTCTATATTTATTCCCCACTGTTAGTTCCTTCAAACAAAATCTTTCATTACTAGTTAGATTGTCTTCATAGGAATGTGTTGTCTTAATTATTCTGCGGAACTGAGTTTCACATAAGCTCTCAAACAATTGTATAGTCGGATTATGTGGTGGTATAAATGTACTGGTTCTTTTTAGTGTTAATTTCCCGACATCCACATTTACTTTGTTTTTTTGACATGCAAAGTACATTTTCAAATTTAATAATCTAGTATATAACTTGAGGTTAACTAGTAACTTTGCAATATCCAATTTGTAATGTGGAACAAAAGTAAATCCTTTAAGAGTAAAAAAACCCCCATCAAACTCCGTACTTGTGTAATTATATATAACAAAACCTCCATCTATATTAATTACATCTGTTTGCTCATCATTCAAAAAGTTAGATGCCAATTCATCACATCTTACACTTAAAAGTGTCCAAATCGTTGCTTGTCTCTACCAAATCATCATTTCCAACATTTAGATTAAGACTGTCGAACTGTCTGTATCGTTCTGGACAATAAGGACATTTAATGGTAAGTATTCTTCCTGTATATTGTGTCCGCCCTCCTGTATGTGTTCTGATGGTACCCCTCCTGATAACGGTCCCTCAATCTCTGACCGCCTCAGGACTGGTTCGTCTAAAAAAAACACTATCATGATCATTCCCACTGGTGTTGTGGTTGTTGACAGACTTTCCATTCTGGTACTTGTGTTCATACCGTTTCCTATTCCCAGCATTGTTACCACTGTCCATAGGAATCATTGAACTAGTCCCTTCTTGGTTAAATCTCGGTTTTGAATACTTATATTCTTTAAAATGTGTATACACTCTCTTATTAGCATAATCGAAGCTATCCCTAGATACTTTTGTTCTTAAATTCCAAACCCTTAATGACAAAATGATCCATGTCTTTTAAAATATTGTCAAGCCTATGCTTATTCATTTCAAACAAAACATTTCTAATACTTCTATCAAGTTCTACTAGTGTGGTATTCAATTTACCTAATTCAATGTTGTTATTTCTAATAAATCAGTTTTAACATTTCAATACCTGTTTTGTCAAACAGGCTAAGCAATTCTTCAAATAGTTCACTATCTTCAAAAAAACCAAATGGTAATTTGAAAATACGCAACCCTTTCGGTACTTGGCCAAGTTCCACTGACCTTTCAAGAAACGCATTGTCCATCTGTAGCGTCTTAAAGCGTTTCAAACACTTCTCAAAATCCATAATTTGCTTATTGAGAGTACCCATATCCTTCATATTCCCTTTGACAACAGATGCAAAACTAGGTGCCTTTAAAATGTCATTGATGTCCGAAAACCTTTGATGGTGATAAGCTTCACTTCTACTATAGACCCTAGCGTTCATCGCAACGTTCGGAAGCGGCTCATTCTGTTTACTACCTCCAACTGTAACTCTTTTGTCCCCTCCTATAAAACGTGCAGAACCATTACTAGCAGACTGCTGGTTCGGACTATTTCCTGGAGTTGAACGCAAAGTAAGAAGCTGCTCTTGAGAATCTGTAATAGTTACATTGTTGTCAGTTGTAACTAAATTGCGGTTTTCTTGCATAAGGTTAAATTAACCGCTGTGTAACCTCAATGTGTTGTCTTAATAGTTGATCCATACTGTAAATGGAAAAAATTAAAAATAGTGATAAAGACACAGTGATGTATATAATAATCACAGCACAAGGCGTAACCAACTCTTAGTCTATTCTCCACAGTCAATAGGTGTGTCTAACAGAAGGTGGGCACTCTCCGTGACATAAATATGGACTTAAATTGAAATAACATGCAGTTGTATTGTCAGTGCCAAAAAGGATCCTGTAAAAATGAATGTAAATCTAGGCATACAGTCACATCAACAGCACAAAAAAATACAGTCTGTAGCACCAATGCTGTGAGTTGTAGAACTAATACTCTCCGTAGCATATGTACATACTTCAGAATGCTAAAAAAGAAAATGCAGTTTACCGGAAAACAAGCGACCAAGCAAACAGTTCCAGTAGTTGTAATCCAAGTCAATGAAATAGTAAATGTATAGTCACTTTTCCCAGAGCCAAAAAAATTGACAAAAAAACACCACCTCCAATTTGTGTCTAAATCAAAGCAAGGCGCTCTCTGTACCACAAATAAAGGCTCCGAATACAGATACACTGTTGTGGAATGGAGAGAAAAACACTCTCCGTGTCTCTTTAGTTGTGAGCCAATACAGTGTTGACAATTACCACAGCATAATACAATCCTCAACACAAATGCTGAGTTCGAGTGGATTAAAAAAGCCAAAACACTCCACAGCATTAAAACGCACCTTGTAGCACAAGTAGTGTTGTTCAAGCTCTAATAATGTAGTTAATCCCGAAACAACTGCAGCTGGTAAAATAATTCCAATGGTAAAAATCCAAATGTACCAAAGTGCAAAAAGCCAGTGAAAAAGCAGTCCAGCCACTTCATAGAACCGGGAAAAGTTCTCACAAACGTCTCCTCCAAACATAGACCAGTAAAATGAAAACCAGGCTCCAAGAAATGAAAGTCCACTTTATTCACCACTTCTCAAAACCAAGCAACAAATTTGAAATTGACAGGATATACTAAGCGCTTTCACCCATTATAACGTAGGGCATCAGAGTATAAAACTTAGAAAATACACTGCAGTTTAAATACTTGTTGAATATTCAACTCCACGTCCATAATTGGCAAAAAGTTAAAATTGCTGAAGAAGCCGGCTCAAAAGGAGGCAGGGTCAGCTTTTCCAATCTGATTGAGGTCCCAAGCTGGGACTGGTGGTTTCCGTGGGGGTTTTATATTTTTTGCCCCTCTGAGGAACTGCCTTAATAGAGGATGTGAGAATAAAGGAGGATCCGTATTGTATTGTGCTGAAATGGCTGAAGCGTGGATCTTGATGGAGAAGGAAAGGCCACTGTTTAACATCTCAGCTAGGTACTGAGAAATTTGAGGTATATTTATTACCCAAGGATTCTATCCCTTTGCTCGATTCCAGGAACAAAATCGTTTCCATTTGGCGGAGTAGGTTTTTCTAGTAGAGGGTCTCCTGGCCTCCAAGATGACATCCTGCACCTCCTTGGAGAGGAGAGTCTGTTGGGAAATTAAGGTATTCTCCATACAGCTAGATTTAATGTTCTGAGCTGACTGTGAAGGGTTTTGTAGTTGTGCTGTGACAACAGAAGAGGAACTTGAGGTAGGATCCATGGTAGTGAGTGTGACAGGCTCCTTAGGAGAGGATACCAGTGCTGTCGTGGCCAGTCTGGAGCAATGAGAATCATTTGTGGCCCCTCTGCTCTGGTTTTTAATAGGACTTTGGGGCGGTAGAGGCGGGAAGGCATAGACAGCCAATTTTGTCCAATTGAAAGAGAGTGCGTCCACTTTCCAGGCCTGTCGATGATAGGTCATGAGCAAATTTCTCCAACTGGTAATTTCTGTGGGTAGCAAATAGATCTATGTCTGGCTGTCCCCATGCCAGAGTTATCCTTGAGAAGACTTGAAGATGTAACTTCCATTTGTGTGGGTGTCATATTTCTGCTCAAGTTGTCTGCCAGTGTGTTTTCCTTCCCTGGCAGGAATTCCTGTAGTTGAATTTGTAATTCCAGTGCTGTGTTCCACAGGGTCATAGCTTGCCTGCATAGCGGGTATGAATGAGTCCCCCCTTGTTTATGTACCACATGACTGTGGTGTTGTCTGTCCTTAGTAGCTGGCCTGGATGCAGTAGGTCTTTGAAGGTCATAAGAGCATTTTGCGGCTAGCATCTTCTTTGGTTGATGTGTAGGTGCATCTCTGAGACCATTTTCCCTGAATGCACTGATCTGCCATGTATGCTCCCAGGTGTAGTCTGAGGCGTCTGTTGTGATGATTTGAGTTGCTTGTGGTAAACAGAAAGGGAGACCTGTGTTTCTTTGGCATGCTTGAGCCCACCACAAAAATTCCTTTTGAAGGCATGGAATGAGTGGTATAATTGTTTCCAAGCTGTGGCTGTGTTGAGACCGTAAGTTTTTTTTAGGTACCATTGTAGATTCCTCATATGCAGCTTTGCACATGGTATTAGTAGGATGCAAGATGCCAGGAACCCCAGAGCCTGCAGGACTTTCCTTGCAGTTAGCCTGGTTAAAGTTGCCATTTGTTTTGAGACAGTTGCCCTTGTTTGTCTGGTGTGAGGTAGGCCATCTGGGTGCGTTGTATTTAAGCTGGCACCCAGGAAAATTATCTGTTGAGAAGGTATTAGTTTTGATTTATTTTGTTCACTGTTTAACCCAGGTAATTTAACAGTTTTATTACAAACGCCAGATGCTGCAATAGAATGTCCTTGCTGTCGCTTGGATCAGGCAGTCATCCAGATATGGGTAGATTTGTATTCCTTGTTGTCTGCAGAAGGCAATTACTGATGCCAGGCATTTCGTAAAACACTCTGGGCGCAGTAGATAAGCCAATGGGCAATGCAGAGAATTGGTAATGGGTTGAATCTGCAAGAAATCTGAGGTATCTTCTGCAATCTTGTCTGATAGGGACATGCAGGTATGCCTCCTTGAGGTCCAACGTTACCAGCCAAGACTCCTTGCCCAGCATGGGAAGAAGCTGCTGTAATGTGAGCATCTTGAATTTTGGTACCTCTAGATGCGTTTAGAATAGATAGGCAAGATGGGTCTCCAATCTTTGTCCTTCCTTGGTACCAGAAATAGTCTTGAATAAAAACCTTGACCTTGTTCTTTTGCAGGTACCTCTTGAATTGCTTTCATATTCATGAGCGGAAATTTGTTTTTGTGCCTCTGCCCATTGATTTTGTGGCAGGTTTGGCATGCCTCTCATTTTTGGAAGGGTGTGAAAGTGGAACCTGTAGCCTCTATCTATAATATCCAGAATCCAAGAATCCATTTGTCCTTTGTAACAATGTGCCAGTTTTTGAAAATAAGCAAGTTTTCCACCCAAAGTTGCTGCCATTATAGCTTTGTTTGGCAGGCATAGGGGAAAGTCATTGTGTCTTTTCTAAATGACTGTGGTCTATCTTCTCCACCTCTTGGGGTTGGTGCTTGCCACTGTCTGGCTCTGTAAAATCTTTGAGGTTGTCCTCTACCCTTGAGGCGTTTGTATCTGCCCCTTTGGGGTCTGTCCGTGGCTGGAAAGGACCAATTTTTGAAGGCCAGTTTCTGAAGCATGGAGGTTGCACCTGCAAGAAATCTTTAACTGTTCGCATAGATTTCGCTTTTTCCTCCATTTTCTTTAGTACCTCCTCAGCTTTAACACCGAATACATCTTTTTGAAGTGGTGCATCTAATAACTTTGCTTTGACATGATCTGGTAAGGTTTGCTCTGAGCCAAGCATGTCTCACGCATGACAGATCCCGTAACAGCAGCTCTACATGAGGCCTCTAAAGCATCAAAACCACACTGCAAGGTACGTTTCCCCACTTGTTCTGCTCCATGCAATAAATCCTGCAACTCTTTCAAATCCGGTTGTTGTCGGGGGGGAAGATCTGGCAGGCCTCCGACAAATGTGCTGCCCCCAGACATAAAAGCGACAGAGTGTGGCCATCAGCTGGGGAAAGCTTGTGGCCACACTCAGTACTTCGAAAAATGGCTTTAAATTCAGCCATTATCCTCTCACACACACCCAAAACTAAAGGGGAGGGAGAAACAAGTTAAAACTAAGGAGAACTTTTTACAAGGAGTTGAAAGGTTTAATAGTTAAAACAACACACACCGTACTTGACTAGAATATATTTAAGAATATAGGTTATCTATCGAAAAAAGGAACAATCTCACCAAATGCTAGGAGCTCTTCACAGAGAAGCAACAGTCTTTAGCATGGCAAAAAGCGATCTGAGGTAATGTGGTTGGTAGCAAGGGATTATGGGTAGGGGAGGAGCTAGGAGCTCGGATCTTGAAGCTTGGAAAGCTGCGGTTCCGATCCGAGGTCGGATCAGACTACCCACAGGTTGCAGATCAAATGAAGTAACTACTTCAGATATATAAATAAGAATGAATTATTACCTCTGTAGAGGAATAAATCAAATTATTACTCTGAGTGTAAAATGTGTATAAAAAATGTGTATAAAAAATGTATGTTTATAAATAGATAATATATATATATAAATATCAAAAAACATTGATATGTTGAACAAATCACTTATTCACACTCCAGTATGTTCAAAAATAGAAAATTACATATAAAACTTAAAGTTAAAAAAAACTATATACAGCATGATTTCCATTTCAAGACACTTGAGATGGAGAGGTTACCATTAAGCACAGGTGCATTACCCGCATTTAACCTGAGCTGCCACAAACATTCCTTTGTCGGAAGTAAAGTATCATAGTCTCCTCCCTTGTCATATAGATTTGGAATACGGTCAATGACAAAGAATACAAATCTCTTAAACTGGGCACATTTAGTAGTGTGTGTGTATACAGAGCATTAGTAATCTTTGTTCCTAATGTCCCTATTATGTTCTGATATACGATCTTTTAATTTTCTGTTGGTTTTTCCGACATAATAGGCTGCACAAGAAATACAAGTAGCGAGATAAATGACTCTCTTGGTGTTGCAGTTAACGTAACCTGGACATTGTAATGATCTATCGTACCCCTGAAACATGGTATAAGGGCCATCGTTAATAAATTTGCAACTCCTACAGAATCCACACTTACTCATTTTAGATGTACAAGATTTTCTCATGTATGCGCTACCTAAGTTTTTTCCTCTACTATATGTAATTTTTGGACTGTCCCCTAAGATTTCCTTATAGCCACAATTACTTGAGAAGACACAGGACCATGTATCATGTAATGTCCTCACTATGGTACTAGATAGTTCATTATATGGAAGAATAAATGTGTTGTTAAACTTGTTAATGTTGTTACTTTCCTCATTGTCATTGTGTAGCCCATATTTAATAGGTTTTAAAAGTGTGTTTTCTTTTAATAGTCACTTAAGTCTTTAACCGTGTTAATCAAGTCTAAGGGATAACCCTTATCCATAAACATTCCTGTTATGTTCCTAATTTCCTTATCGAAATTAGTATCCTCACTAATAATGTGACAGTCTTACCATCTGGCCCTTCACCAAGTTTTGTTTCTGAAATTGTGGATGGCAACTGGCATAAAGTAAGTATGAATTAGAGTAAGTCTCCTTCGGTAAATATTTGATTCCACAACATTGTTTTTTATATACATCCCTATATCTAAATAATTACATCTCTCTTTATGTATATTAGTAGTAAACTTCAAAAAACTTGTAGATGTGTTAAGGTAGTTCATAAAATCAGTAATTTTGTCCCTCTCCAGAATAATAGTATATCGTCAAGGTACCCAACATAGAACACTGTTTGTCCAATAATTAGAAGGAAAGACTATTTCTTGCTCCCACTGTGCTAGCCTAAATTTGCATAAATAGGGGCACATCTGGCCCCCATTGCTACTCCAGTGCGTTGTTTATAATAGTCACCTTCCATATAAAAATAATTATTGTTGAGTACCATTTCCATCATTTCAATGAGTAATCTTTTCTTAACTGTATGATGTTCACTACAATCATTTACAAGTTTCTCAAACCTTTCCAACCCTTCCTTGTGAGGGATCACTGAAAATAAATCTATGACATCTATAGTCACCATTAAGAATTCCTCGTTTTGTTTTGAAATATTGAATTCTCTTAACTTATCCAGACAGTCCCACAAATCTTTAATATGCGGAAACTTTTTCAGTATGTGTTTACAATAAAAATCCACATATTTGGCGATAATCTCTAATTTAGAACCTTTTGCAGAAACTATAGGTCTAAATGGTGGATTGGCTATACTCAGTTTTCAGTATCCCAAAAATAGATGGAACTACCGGCTGTTCCACTAATAGGTATTCATATTCACTTTTTTCTATTATACCTTCAATCCAATATTCATAAAGTAACCAATCTATTTTGGTATATGCTTTAGTCATCTCAAATTTATTTACCTTCTCATAAGTTTCTTCTTTGTCTAACATATTTGACATCTTCATCACAATCCATTTTTGTCATTATAACCACTCCACCCCCTTTGTCCGGCTTCATAACTCTATATTTATTCCCCACTGTTAGTTCCTTCAAACAAAATCTTTCATTACTAGTTAGATTGTCTTCATAGGAATGTGTTGTCTTAATTATTCTGCGGAACTGAGTTTCACATAAGCTCTCAAACAATTGTATAGTCGGATTATGTGGTGGTATAAATGTACTGGTTCTTTTTAGTGTTAATTTCCACATCCACATTTACTTTGTTTTTTTGACATGCAAAGTACATTTTCAAATTTAATAATCTAGTATATAACTTGAGGTTAACTAGTAACTTTGCAATATCCAATTTGTAATGTGGAACAAAAGTAAATCCTTTAAGAGTAAAAAAACCCCCATCAAACTCCGTACTTGTGTAATTATATATAACAAAACCTCCATCTATATTAATTACATCTGTTTGCTCATCATTCAAAAAGTTAGATGCCAATTCATCACATCTTACACTTAAAAGTGTCCAAATCGTTGCTTGTCTCTACCAAATCATCATTTCCAACATTTAGATTAAGACTGTCGAACTGTCTGTATCGTTCTGGACAATAAGGACATTTAATGGTAAGTATTCTTCCTGTATATTGTGTCCGCCCTCCTGTATGTGTTCTGATGGTACCCCTCCTGATAACGGTCCCTCAATCTCTGACCGCCTCAGGACTGGTTAGATCTAAAAAACACTATCATGATCATTCCCACTGGTGTTGTGGTTGTTGACAGACTTTCCATTCTGGTACTTGTGTTCATACCGTTTCCTATTCCCAGCATTGTTACCACTGTCCATAGGAATCATTGAACTAGTCCCTTCTTGGTTAAATCTCGGTTTTGAATACTTATATTCTTTAAAATGTGTATACACTCTCTTATTAGCATAATCGAAGCTATCCCTAGATACTTTTGTTCTTAAATTCCAAACCCTTAATGACAAAATGATCCATGTCTTTTAAAATATTGTCAAGCCTATGCTTATTCATTTCAAACAAAACATTTCTAATACTTCTATCAAGTTCTACTAGTGTGGTATTCAATTTACCTAATTCAATGTTGTTATTTCTAATAAATCAGTTTTAACATTTCAATACCTGTTTTGTCAAACAGGCTAAGCAATTCTTCAAATAGTTCACTATCTTCAAAAAAACCAAATGGTAATTTGAAAATACGCAACCCTTTCGGTACTTGGCCAAGTTCCACTGACCTTTCAAGAAACGCATTGTCCATCTGTAGCGTCTTAAAGCGTTTCAAACACTTCTCAAAATCCATAATTTGCTTATTGAGAGTACCCATATCCTTCATATTCCCTTTGACAACAGATGCAAAACTAGGTGCCTTTAAAATGTCATTGATGTCCGAAAACCTTTGATGGTGATAAGCTTCACTTCTACTATAGACCCTAGCGTTCATCGCAACGTTCGGAAGCGGCTCATTCTGTTTACTACCTCCAACTGTAACTCTTTTGTCCCCTCCTATAAAACGTGCAGAACCATTACTAGCAGACTGCTGGTTCGGACTATTTCCTGGAGTTGAACGCAAAGTAAGAAGCTGCTCTTGAGAATCTGTAATAGTTACATTGTTGTCAGTTGTAACTAAATTGCGGTTTTCTTGCATAAGGTTAAATTAACCGCTGTGTAACCTCAATGTGTTGTCTTAATAGTTGATCCATACTGTAAATGGAAAAAATTAAAAATAGTGATAAAGACACAGTGATGTATATAATAATCACAGCACAAGGCGTAACCAACTCTTAGTCTATTCTCCACAGTCAATAGGTGTGTCTAACAGAAGGTGGGCACTCTCCGTGACATAAATATGGACTTCGTAACCGAAATAACATGCAGTTGTATTGTCAGTGCCAAAAAGGATCCTGTAAAAATGAATGTAAATCTAGGCATACAGTCACATCAACAGCACAAAAAAATACAGTCTGTAGCACCAATGCTGTGAGTTGTAGAACTAATACTCTCCGTAGCATATGTACATACTTCAGAATGCTAAAAAAGAAAATGCAGTTTACCCGGGAAAACAAGCGACCAAGCAAACAGTTCCAGTAGTTGTAATCCAAGTCAATGAAATAGTAAATGTATAGTCACTTTTCCCAGAGCCAAAAAAATTGACAAAAAAACACCACCTCCAATTTGTGTCTAAATCAAAGCAAGGCGCTCTCTGTACCACAAATAAAGGCTCCGAATACAGATACACTGTTGTGGAATGGAGAGAAAAACACTCTCCGTGTCTCTTTAGTTGTGAGCCAATACGAGTGTTGACAATTACCACAGCATAATACAATCCTCAACACAAATGCTGAGTTCGAGTGGATTAAAAAAGCCAAAACACTCCACAGCATTAAAACGCACCTTGTAGCACAAGTAGTGTTGTTCAAGCTCTAATAATGTAGTTAATCCCGAAACAACTGCAGCTGGTAAAATAATTCCAATGGTAAAAATCCAAATGTACCAAAGTGCAAAAGCCAGTGAAAAAGCAGTCCAGCCACTTCATAGAACCCGGGAAAAGTTCTCACAAAACGTCTCCTCCAAACAACTAAACCAGTAAAATGAAAACCAGGCTCCAAGAAATGAAAAGTCCACTTTATTCACCACTTCTCAAAACCAAGCAACAAATTTGAAATTGACAGGATATACTAAGCGCTTTCACCCCGTATAACGTAGGGCATCAGAGTATAAAACTTAGAAAATACACTGCAGTTTAAATACTTGTTGAATATTCAACTCCACGTCCATAATTGGCAAAAAGTTAAAATTGCTGAAGAAGCCGGCTCAAAAGGAGGCAGGGTCAGCTTTTCCAATACGAAGTTGAGGTCCCAAGCTGGGACTGGTGGTTTCCGTGGGGGTTTTATATTTTTTGCCCCTCTGAGGAACTGCCTTAATAGAGGATGTGAGAATAAAGGAGGATCCGTATTGTATTGTGCTGAAATGGCTGAAGCGTGGATCTTGATGGAGAAGGAAAGGCCACTGTTTAACATCTCAGCTAGGTACTGAGAAATTTGAGGTATATTTATTACCCAAGGATTCTATCCCTTTGCTCGATTCCAGGAACAAAATCGTTTCCATTTGGCGGAGTAGGTTTTTCTAGTAGAGGGTCTCCTGGCCTCCAAGATGACATCCTGCACCTCCTTGGAGAGGAGAGTCTGTTGGGAAATTAAGGTATTCTCCATACAGCTAGATTTAATGTTCTGAGCTGACTGTGAAGGGTTTTGTAGTTGTGCTGTGACAACAGAAGAGGAACTTGAGGTAGGATCCATGGTAGTGAGTGTGACAGGCTCCTTAGGAGAGGATACCAGTGCTGTCGTGGCCAGTCTGGAGCAATGAGAATCATTTGTGGCCCCTCTGCTCTGGTTTTTAATAGGACTTTGGGGCGGTAGAGGCGGGAAGGCATAGACAGCCAATTTTGTCCAATTGAAAGAGAGTGCGTCCACTTTCCAGGCCTGTGGATGATAGGTCCGCGAGCAGAATTTCTCCAACTGGTAATTTCTGTGGGTAGCAAATAGATCTATGTCTGGCTGTCCCCATGCCAGAGTTATCCTTGAGAAGACTTGAAGATGTAACTTCCATTTGTGTGGGTGTCATATTTCTGCTCAAGTTGTCTGCCAGTGTGTTTTCCTTCCCTGGCAGGAATTCCTGTAGTTGAATTTGTAATTCCAGTGCTGTGTTCCACAGGGTCATAGCTTGCCTGCATAGGGGGTATGAATGAGTCCCCCCTTGTTTATGTACCACATGACTGTGGTGTTGTCTGTCCTTAGTAGCTGGCCTGGATGCAGTAGGTCTTTGAAGGTCATAAGAGCATTTTGCACGGCTAGCATCTTCTTTTGGTTGATGTGTAGGTGCATCTCTGAGACCATTTTCCCTGAATGCACTGATCTGCCATGTATGCTCCCCAGGTGTAGTCTGAGGCGTCTGTTGTGATGATTTGAGTTGCTTGTGGTAAACAGAAAGGGAGACCTGTGTTTCTTTGGCATGCTTGAGCCCACCACAAAAATTCCTTTTGAAGGCATGGAATGAGTGGTATAATTGTTTCCAAGCTGTGGCTGTGTTGAGACCGTAAGTTTTTTTTAGGTACCATTGTAGATTCCTCATATGCAGCTTTGCACATGGTATTAGTAGGATGCAAGATGCCAGGAACCCCAGAGCCTGCAGGACTTTCCTTGCAGTTAGCCTGGTTAAAGTTGCCATTTTGTTTTGAGACAGTTGCCCTTGTTTGTCTGGTGTGAGGTAGGCCATCTGGGTCGTTGTATTTAAGCTGGCACCCAGGAAAATTATCTGTTGAGAAGGTATTAGTTTTGATTTATTTTTGTTCACTGTTTAACCCAGGTAATTTAACAGTTTTATTACAAACGCCAGATGCTGCAATAGAATGTCCTTGCTGTCCGCTTGGATCAGGCAGTCATCCAGATATGGGTAGATTTGTATTCCTTGTTGTCTGCAGAAGGCAATTACTGATGCCAGGCATTTCGTAAAACACTCTGGGCGCAGTAGATAAGCCAATGGGCAATGCAGAGAATTGGTAATGGGTTGAATCTGCAAGAAATCTGAGGTATCTTCTGCAATCTTGTCTGATAGGGACATGCAGGTATGCCTCCTTGAGGTCCAACGTTACCAGCCAAGACTCCTTGCCCAGCATGGGAAGAAGCTGCTGTAATGTGAGCATCTTGAATTTTGGTACCTCTAGATGCGTTTAGAATAGATAGGCAAGATGGGTCTCCAATCTTTGTCCTTCCTTGGTACCAGAAATAGTCTTGAATAAAAACCTTGACCTTGTTCTTTTGCAGGTACCTCTTGAATTGCTTTCATATTCATGAGCGGAAATTTGTTTTTGTGCCTCTGCCCATTGATTTTGTGGCAGGTTTGGCATGCCTCTCATTTTTGGAAGGGTGTGAAAGTGGAACCTGTAGCCTCTATCTATAATATCCAGAATCCAAGAATCCATTTGTCCTTTGTAACAATGTGCCAGTTTTTTGAAAATAAAGCAAGTTTTCCACCCAAAGTTGCTGCCATTATAGCTTTGTTTGGCAGGCATAGGGGAAAGTCATTGTGTCTTTTCTAAATGACTGTGGTCTATCTTCTCCACCTCTTGGGGTTGGTGCTTGCCACTGTCTAGCTCTGTAAAATCCTTGAGGTTGTCCTCTACCCCTTGGGCGTTTGTATCTGCCCCTTTGGGGTCTGTCCGTGGCTGGAAAGGACCAATTTTTTGAAGGCCAGTTTCTGAAGCATGGAGGCTGCACCTGCAAGAAATCTTTAACTGTTCGCATAGATTTCGCTTTTTCCTCCATTTTCTTTAGTACCTCCTCAGCTTTAACACCGAATACATCTTTTTGTAGTGGTGCATCTAATAACTTTGCTTTGACATGATCTGGTAAGGTTTGCTCTGAGCCAAGCATGTCTACGTATGACAGATCCCGTAACAGCAGCTCTACATGAGGCCTCTAAAGCATCAAAACTACACTGCAAGGTACGTTTCCCCACTTGCTCTGCTCCATGCAACAAATCCTGCAACTCTTTCAAATCTGGTTGTTGTGTGTGTCGTTTTGCTTTTCAGCTAAGATAGCAAGAACTGTCGGTACTTTAACATGTGAAACTGACAGTTTAATGCCCTCATGGTTAAGGTGGCTGATGTATACACCTTTTCCCCCCACCTTTCTAATGCTCTGGAATCTCTCTGAAGGTAAAGGGTTTTTAGCAGTAGAGGCCTTAATCCCCTTGGGACCTTGTGAAATTGTTTCTGGGTCCGCAGTATGGCTTTTATAAAGGAACTGGTGAGAATCAAGAACACGGTAATATTAGTCTGGTTTAACTGGAGCTGGAGGTAGAGAGTCTGGATTAAGACTGGCTTCTGTGTATACATCATCCAAAATATTTAAGACAGGAGGGATAGGCCAGGGGCCTATGCTGGGGAAGCAGTAAAAATTCCCTGAGCCTTTTCTTGGAATCTGAGTAATCTTGGCCTTCCCAGTGGAAGTGCTCTCTCAATGTATGCAGGGTTTCCCCAAAAGAGTAGTCTTCATGGGGAGAGACAGAGGGAATAGACTCCTCAGCATCAGAGGATTCATAAGGGGAATAGGCGTAATCCTGGTCTTCAGAATGGTCTGAGGTAATAGAAGCCTGGTCTGAGGAAGGGTAGTCTTCCTCCAACCTGGGTCTTTTGTCTGGGGGGGGGGTTGAAAACCCCTGATGAGTGTAATTAAATCCTCAGCCATTTTAAGCATCTGCTTTTTAGGCAGGGGGCCCCGAGAGGAGGTCTGAGAACCCTGTTTTTTTTGTTTTCAATGCAGCTTTAGGTTTAGTGAAGGATTTAATAGAGAAAGTGGTAGGCCTGAAAACGCCTTCAGGAATGGCAGGCCTCGCTAAATTTTCGGTTTCCCCGCCAAGATAGTGGGAATTGAGCCTGCGACCTCGGGTACTGAAGTCGCCGGTAAAATAGCTTCATCTGTAGTCAGGGGCTGCGTAGGCGCCTCGCTGATAACCGGAGAACCTGTAGTCGGCCTAAGCGTGGTCTCAGTACTCTGTGCAGGCCTCGGATGTCTGTCCTTATCCTTGCGTCTTTTGCCTAAAACTGACATCTGTGTATCCAACGACATGATAATTATATTTTTTGCCAAAATAATGAAGGGCGAACTCCGCCCGGCGCTTAATAGTGCGCTTGCTAAACCTAGCACAAAAACGACAGGCCGAGACGTCGTGGTCTGGCCCTAAGCAAGGTATACAGTAAGTGAAAATCCTTATGCAGCATTTGCTTCCCACAAGAAATGCAATTATTAACTTTGTCTGACATCGGTCAGAGGCAAGAAAAGTTTCCCCAATGGGGTACTTAGCTTTAAAGACGACTTCGGCTGAAATACTGTTCGTAAATCTCAGGAGCTGGCCGACCGGCACTTGCGAACCGCTTCTGCTTCGGGCACCGCGCGGCAAGAAAGACTGAAGAAAATGTCATCGGCTGCCTTTTATACCCTTGCCGCACTGACGTCAGGGAAGAAGCGACAACTGACGCCAGACCTAGACTTGGGTTATCCTGCCGTCAGGTGAGTCCTCGGTCGGCCGAATTCCCAAGTGTGATGACTGCAGCTGTATGCACGATGAACAACTTGTTTCCAGGTCCTGAGAATGTTGGCACCAAAGACTTTAAGTACCATTGAAGTTTCCTCATGTGCAGTCTTGCACATGGAATTAGCAGTATACAGGAGGCCATGAACCCTAGGGCTTGCAGTATTTTTCTTGTAGACAGCTTGGTTCTGGTGGCCATTTGTTTGAAGTAGTCTGTCAGATAGACCTGTTTTTCTGAAGTGAGAAATGCCATCTGGGAAGCTGTGTCCACGCTTGCTCCCAGGAATACAATCTTTTGACTGGGTACCAGTTGTGATTTCTTTTCATTGATGATGTACCCCAATGAAGTGAGAAGGCTTTTTACAAATGCCAGGTGCTGAATCAGGCAGTCATCCAAGTACGGGTAAATTTAGACATTTCTCTGCCTGCAGTATGCAATGGCTGGAGCCTTTTGTGAATACCCTGGGCGCAGTAGATAAGCCAAAGGGAAGTGCAGAAGTACAGTTTTGTACACTTACCATAAATGTAGATGTTAAGAGTATTCACTGTTGCAGTTATCACATTTGGGTTATCTGCTTGCAGAAGCCCTCAGCCTGATTATCAAAGTCTTGGGTCTTGCGTCAGTGGCTGTCCCATCTTCCATTACGTCAAGTAATCAGGGGTATAAAGTACGCAGCAGACACCATTACATCAGTTTTTCTTGCCCCAGATGTCAGGTGCCCCATAATGAGAAGCAATTATATATATATATATATATATATATAAGGTTACACCAACAAAAAAGCAAATACACCAAAAAGCTTTAAACATAGTAAGCAAGAATAGGAGTATAGCCAATAGAAGTCAGGGGGTTGGAGGGAGGGCAATTAGGACTGCAACAGTGAAAACACTCTAACATCTACATTTATGGTAAGTGTACACAACTGTACTATGTTCTTTGTGTTTCACTGTTGCAGATGTTTGGGTAGATTCCCAGAGCCAAGGATGGAAGGAGGAAATTAGATAACATTAGGACCAGCTATAAGGCTCTGCAAGACTGCAGTGGCAAAGCCAGCTCTGGATTTAGAGAAAATTGGCAAATGGTAATGCTTGGTGAATGTACAGGAACTTCAGGTAGCAGCTTCTAGGATGCCCCTGGTAGGGACACCTCTGAGAAAGGCTATAGAGGTAGATGCAACTCTGGTAGAATATGGTCTAATCCCCTGTGGGGTAGGGCTTTCCATGGTGCTTATAGCAGAAATGAATGCAATGGCCTATTTAGAAATGGTTTGCTTTGAAATGGCCTTCCCCTCTGCCCCTGCAACAAATGCAACCAGCAGTTGCTCAGATTTCCTGAGAGGTTTAGCCCTGTCCAAATAAAATCTAAGTGGTCTGTGCACATCTAAGGAGTGCAGAATTCGCTCCCCTTTCTGTGGATTAGAAAAGGTTGGCAAATGAATGGACTGATTAAGGGCCACACTGGATACCACCTTGGGCATGAAGGGATTGGTCCTAAGGGACACCCTATCCACATGAAAAATGACGAAAGGCTCAACTGCCATGAGGGCCTGTAATTCAGACACCCTTTTAGCTGAAGTGATGGCTAAAAGAAAGGCTGTTTTCCAAGAAAGGAATTTCAACTCTGCAATTGCAGCTGGCTCAAAAGGCGGTAGAGTGAGTTTTTCCCAATAAAAAGTTCAGGTCCCAGGCTGGAGTAGGGGCTCTCCTGGGTGTTCTTTTTTGGCCACTCTGAGGAACTGCTTCAGCAGTGGATGAGCGAAGAGGAGTGGTTCTGTGTTGTAATGAGGTGAAATGGCTGAGGCATGAATTTTGGAGGAAAAGGAAAGGCCCTTGTGCAGCATCTCAGTTAAGTACGGAAGAATCTGAGGTAAATTGGGTGATGCTGTGCCCATCCCCTGAGTTTGGTTCCAGGAACGGAATCTTTTCCATTTTTCAGCATACGATTTTCTAGTGCTAGCCCTCCTTGCCTCCAAAATGACACTTGCTTAATGAGGGATGGTAACAGATCAGGTAAATTAGCCAGGCTGCCAAGTTCAGGGTTTGAAGCTGTGAGTGCATAATCTGGCCCTCCTGCTGTGACAGCAAGACAGGGGTCTGAGGCAGGTGTCATGGTGCTAGCAGCGACACTGCAAAAGGGGGTACACGACTGTTGGCGTGGCCAGTCTGGTGCAATCAGTATTGTCCTTGGTTTGCCCAGTTTGATCTTTAGTAGTATCTTGGAGAGGAGGGGGGGGCATAAACTGATAAGTTTTTCCAGGTGAAGGACAGGGCATCCACTTTCCAAGCTTGTTTGTGGGGAGTCCTTGTGCAGAATTGTTTCAATTGGTAGTTCTGGGGGGAGGCAAACCAGTCTACATCTGGGCTCCCACACGTTTCTCAACAGGTTGAATATCCGATTCCAATTTCCACTCGTGTGGGTCCATGAGACTTCTGCTTAGTCTGCCAGTGTGCAACTTTCCTGGCAGGAATTGAGCCTGTAGGTGCACTTGGTGGCTCAAGGCTGTGTTCCACAGAGACATGGCTAGTCTGTAGAGAGGGTATGAGTTGTTCCCCCCTCTGCTTATGTGCCACATAAGTGTTGTCCATCTTTACCATTAATTGTCCTGGAAGGATGTGGCCCTTGAAGGCTGTCACAGCATTCTGTACAGCTAACATTTCTTTGATTGATGTGCAGGTGCATTTGACTTTGGTTCCATTTGCCCTGAATGCACTTCTCTGCCAAGTGAGCCCCCCCCATGCAATGTCCGAGGAGTCTTTTAGGGTTTGGGCAGCAGGGGGTAGAGTGAATGGTAGTCCCTTGTTTTGGTGACAGGTGCCCACCAAAGGAACCATCTGTAGAAAAGGAATGACAGGAAGCATTGCTTCTAGATCCTGAGAATGTTGACACTATAGGCTTATTAGAATTTCCTCATAAGCAGTCTTGCATATGGAATTAGTAGAATGTAGGAGGCCATGAACCCTGTGGCTTGCAGTATTTTCCTTGCAGATAGCTGTCTCTTTGCGGCCAGTAGATTGAAGTAGGCTGTCTAATGTTTTTCTGGCGTGTGAAAAGCCATCTGGGAAGTTGTGTTCAAGCTTGCTCCCAGGAATACAATTTGTTGGCAGGGTACAAGATGTGATTTCTTTTTGTTTATAGTGTACCCCAGGGAAGTTAGCAATTTTTGTACAAACACCAGTTGATTCAATAGCAATGCCCTGGTTTTCTGCCTGAATTAGACAATCGTCCAGGTATGGATATATTTGGATATTTCTTTGCCTGCAAAATGCAATGACTGGAGCTAGGCACTTTGTGAATACCCTGGGTGCAGTAGATAAGCCAAAGGGCAGTGCAGAGAACTGAGTGTGTGTAGCCTGTTTTGAAGCATAGGTATCTTCTGCAGGATTCCCTTATTGAGATGTGCAGGTAAGCTTCCTTTAAATCCAGTGATGCCTAGCACAGAAAGCAGTTGAGTTAGCATCTTGAATTTTGGATGCACCAAAAATGCGTTTAGGATAGAGGCGCAATAGAGGACGCCAGCTGTCGTCTTTTCTGGGTACCAGGAAAAGTCTAGAGTAGAAACCTTGTCCCTGTTCCTCTTCTGGAACAGGTTGAATAGCCCTGATGCTTGTTTTTGAGCCTCTGCCCACTGATTTGCGAGTACGTCTGGCCAACCGTTTAAGGTTGGTAAGGAGTGAAAGTGTAATCTGTATCCATGGGGAAACTATATTTAAAACAGATTTGTCCTGGGTAATGAGTTCCCAATTTTTTGCCTTGGCAATCTTTCCCCCTAAGGGAACAGTCAATTGTGCAGGGTTTGGAAGATTTAAAGTTAAGTCATTGAGACAGTTTACCATGGGGGGTGGGGGAGTCTTACCACTCCCTGCTTTGGAAGTGGGAGCCACCCACTGCTTAGCCCTGTGAGTACCTTGGGACTGAAGCCTGGGTGTTGTTCATTCTAGGTTTTGACTGAGAAAGCCTGGAAGAGGCAGGAAAGGACCAATTTTGAGGGCCAATGCCTACTAAATCTGGGAGGCTGTACTTGCAGGAAATTTTTAATAATTTGCGTAGATTTAGCTTTTTCCTCCATCTTTTTAAGTACTACTTCTACTTTGCTGCCAAACAGGCAGTCTTGTTTAAGGGAGCATCCAGCAATTTAGCTTAAACATGATCTGGCAAAGATTGCTCCTTAAGCAAAGCATGAATTATACGTACAGACCCAGTGACAGCAGCCTTGCAAGATGCCTCTAGTGAATCAAAACCACATTGCAAAGTATGTTTTCCAACTTGTTCAGCTGAATGCAGTAAATCCTGTAAATCTTTATTTTCAGCAGTCAGGAATCAATTTCTTTTTAAGCTATCCAATAATATGCTGCTGATACTTTAACATATGAAACAGGCAGTTTAAGGCCCTAATGGCCAAGGTTGCATAAGTGTATACCTTCTTACCCCATCTATCCAGCGCCGTGGAATCTGAGGGAGTAGGATTGTTGGCAGTAGTAGCCTTAATGCCCTTTGGTCCCTGTGAAGTGGTCTCAGGAGCCGCAGTAGGATTTTTAAAAAGGAACTTGAGTCAGGAACCCTGTAATATCCATCAGGTTTTTGGAGTGCAGGAGGTAGTGTCAGGGGCCAAGCTAGATTCGGAAAAGGCATCAACAACAATGTCCAGTACAGGGGGGATAGCTAAAGGTCTGTGTTGGGGCAGGAGTAAGAAATCCCCAAGCCTCTTTTTGGAGTTAGAGTAATCCTGGCTTTCCCAGTGAAAATGCTCCCTAAGAGTATGCAAGGTTTCACCAAGAGAGAAATCCTCTGGAAGGGAAGCAGAGGGAATAGAGTCCTCTGCAACAGAATCCTCATAGGTAGATGAGGGTAAATCCTGGTCAGCGGAAGCAGACATTTCAGATTCTTGATCAGAAGAATCATAAACAAACTCAGTCCTAGGTCTCAGAGAGGGAAGGTTGGCTTCCCTTGGATTAAAGTAATAAGGTCTCCAGCCATTCTTATTTGTTTTGAAGACTGACCATGCGGTCTGGGGGTCAGTTTTCTAGGCATGGATCAAGTTTTAGGCCTTGAAGATGGCACTGGTTTAATATGCAAGTCAGTAGGCCTGAATACACCCTCAGAAGCCGGTGCCTGCACAGCAGCTCTGGACCCATCCAAGGTAGAGATCTGCAGGTTCCACAGATGAAGCATCGCGCGGCATACCAGACTTTGCATGGGTCTCAATAGAGGCCTGCGAATCTGTGTAGTGGGCATCAGGGGCCGTGAAAGCACCTCACTGAGTACCAGCGAACTGTCTACTAGCTTAGAAGCGTTGGCAGCTTTGGACCTATGTGGTCTCTGTCTTTATCTGTGTTTTTTCAGAATGTCAGTAGTCAGGTGGCTTAAAGCCATATCTGGATAATTGAACAGAGTACCAAAATATCTAGAAGCGTAAACATACCAATGACTAACAGTTTGTTGTTTAAAGGCACAAAACAACTAGGTACATCGTGGTCAGGGCCTAGGCAAGGAATGCAGTATGAATGAAAATCTTTGAGGTATTTGCTTTCCACAAGAAATACAATTACTGACTTTTACTGACATCGGTTTAGAGCAAGAAAAGAAGTTTCCCCAATGGGGCACTTAAGCTTAGTTGAAGACTTCGGTTCTGAAACTCTAAAAACGAAAATTTCAGGAGTCTGCCGACCAGCACTTGCAAACTGCTTCTGCTTTGGGCACCGCATGGCAAGAAAGATTGATGTAATGGTGTCGGCTGCATGCTTTATACCCCTGACTACCCGACGTCATGGAAGAGGGGACAGCAACAGGTGCAGGACCCAAGACTTTGGTAATCAGGCCGACTGAGGGCTACTGCAAGCAGATAACCCAAATGTGATGACTACAACAGTGAAACACGAAAAACATCTGAATGCATAAACCCTGCCCTGAAACGTAGATACTTCCTGCAGGACTCCCTTATGGGGATGTGCAGATAGGCTTTTAAGTCTAGGATGACTAACCAGGCATCCTTGACTAACGCAGGGAGAAGCTGTTGCAGGGTAAGCATCTTGAAATTTGGTACCACCAGGAAGGTGTTGTGAATTGAAAGATCCAGGATTGGGCACCAAGAGCCCTCTTTTCCTAGGTACCAGGAAGAGTCTGGAGTAGAATCCTTGACCCCTCTCTGTTCTACTGGAACACGCTGAATAGCTCTGATATTGAGCAGGGAAAGTACTTTGTTTTGAGCCTCTGCCCACTGGTTTGGAGAAAGATCTGGAAACCTGCTTGGGGTTGGCAGTGAACGGAAACAAAATTTGTACCCCTGGGATACAATGTTGAGGACCCATCGGTCCTTTGTGATGGACATCCAGTTTTTTGCATGAAGGGCAAGTTTTCTGCCTAGGGCCACAAGCAATTGGGCAGGGCTGGGAAATAGAGTGAATAAATCATTGTGAGCTTTTTCCTTAAGGAGGTGGCTTAACACTCCCTGCTTTGGGGGTGGGGGCACTCCATTGCTTAGATCTCCGCATACCCTGAGACTGTAGTCTGGGTGATCAGTTTCCCCTGGGTCTTGTTTGGGAAGGCCTGGAGGGGGCTGGAAAGGATCACTATTTTGAAGGGCAATGTCTACACTTGTAGGAATTCTTTAACAGTCTGCATGGATTTAGCTTTTTCTTCCACCTTTTTAAGAACATCTGCTTTGGTGCCAAACAGCCCTTATTCAAAGGAGCATCTAGTAATTTAGATGTGACTAGATCTGGCAAAGTCTGCTACTTCAGCCAAGCATGTCTTCCAAGTACAGAGCCAGTGACTGCTGCCCTGCAAGATGCTTCTAGGGCAAAGCCACACTGCAAAGAATGCTTACTGACATGGTTTGCACTGCAAAGAATGCTTAGTGACATGGTTTGCAGAGTGCATAAGCTCCTGCAATTCTTTATTTTCTGCACAAACACTTTGTTTAATCAGTTCCATATGTTGCTGGTATTTCAGCAAGTGAAACTGGCAATTCAATGCCCCGATAGCAAGAGTTCTTACCCCATCTGTCCAAAGCTCTGGAATCCCTGTCAAAAGGGGTGGGATTCTTGGCTGTAATAGCCTTAATACCTTTTGGCCCATGGAGATCTCCAGGTCAGCAGTAGGAAAAGAAACGAGAGTATCAGGTACTCTGTAGTACCCATCTGGTTTCCTAGGGGCAGCAGGTAAAATGTCAGGAGTAAGACTGGATTGCATGAAATCTTCCCCAACATCCAGGACAGGGGGATATAGCTAAAGGCC
This sequence comes from Protopterus annectens, assembly GCF_019279795.1. Taxonomy (NCBI): domain Eukaryota; kingdom Metazoa; phylum Chordata; order Ceratodontiformes; family Protopteridae; genus Protopterus; species Protopterus annectens. The sequence goes on from NC_056750.1 coordinate 247,625,469, forward strand.
TGTGCTGAGGCCACTCTAAAAAATCTGAGTCTTTTTGGACCGAAGATATAGTCACGACATTCCCAATGGAAATGCTCTCAAAGTATGCAAGGTTTCACCAAAAGAAAAATCCTCTGGAGGGGAGGCAGAGGGAATGGATTTCTCTGCATCCGAACCCTCATAGGCTGATAAGGGCAGGTCTTCATAAATCGAAAAGGTCAGTCATCGGACTCCTGGTCTATACAACCTGAAGGGGACTGGATTCTTTCTCTCTTTGCTGGGGAAGGCTGACTGACTTCCCCCAATAAGCAAAAGGTCTTCAGCCATTCTAAGCATTTGTTTTTGTGGCATGGATGCCAGAGCATGTGCATTGGTCAGTTTTCTAGTCATAGTGACTACTTTGGGCCTAAAACTCAGTAGTTTTGGTTAGAAATGAAGTAGTCTGTTTCGATCGGTAAGAGTGAAAAACCACTTCAGAAGCCAGTGCCTGCACAGCAGCTCTGGACCCATCCAAGGTAGACATCTGCTGGTTCCATAGTCGAAAAAGCATCTTGTGGCATACCGGACTCCGAATGGGTCTCAGTAGAGGCCTGCAAATCTGAAGTGGTGGGTATCGGGGGCTGTGAAAGCGCCTCACTGAGTACCTGCAGACTGGCGACTAGCTTAACGGACGCGTTGTCTGCAGTTTTGCTTACTTTTTTTCGGAATATCGGTAGGTTGGATGGCTTACCAAAGCCATTTCTGGATAGTTAAACAGAGAATCAAAATAATTTGCTGCAAATAGACCGGCAACGAATAGTTCAAAGGTTGAACAAGGCACAAAACTGACAGCGAGGGACCAAGTTGTGGTCTGGGCCTAAGCAAGGAATGCAGTATGAATAAAAATCCTTGAGGTATTTGCTTTCCACAGGTAATACAATTGTTAACTTTTATGGACATCGGTTAACAGCAAGAAAAAGGATCCCCAATGGGGTGCTTATCTTTTTTGAAGACTTCGGTTCTGAAACTTAAATGAACATTTCAGGAGTCTGCCGACCAGCACTTGCAAACTGCTTCTGCTTCAGGCACCGCGCAAGAAAAAAATGATGCAATGGCGTCGGCTGCATGTTTTATACCCCTGACAACCTGATGTCACAAAGAGGCGTCATCAGACGCAGGAATCCAAGACACTGGTATTCAGGCCGTCTGAGGGCTACCTGCAGGCAGATAACCCAAATGTCATGACTGCAACAGTCAGTAAACAACCCAAAGCACTGAGTAGAGGCACTGATCTTCCACTTTTTTGCTTAATGACTGCAACAGTGCAACACGAAGAACATCTGCAAGATCCTCCGTCACACTGCCAGCCCAGCTATATGGAATTTTGTAAATTCTATGTCATTTGTGAATATTGATATGATTTATACAGAACTGTATGTTATGTACGGAGCTTCAAGAATGTAATCACAGCATACCCTGCTGGAACATCTGCAATACTTAATAGTTGAAGTTACTTTATAGCTGATCATAAACAAAAGATGTTCTCTCTCAAGTTCAGTTCAGTAGCAAACAATGTCTAGAGCTAGAAGTTTTTTGTACAGTCCTGGAAAGAAATAAATTACTAGGTTTGAGATGTAGGTGTTTTATTGCTTTATGACCTCCAAGATCTGCAAAGATCAGAGAGATGTATTCTCACACACAGATGTTAAATTTTATTAAGTTTCTGTTTAGCCTGGGAACAGAAGTCAGGTGACAGTGATGTCATCCAAGCTGGCCCAGCAGTAATGTTTGATATTAATTTGGAAACTCCCTCAGAGACCATGCATTTTGTCTAGGACCTAGCAGGAACATCCACTCATTACCATCTGCACTTGTCTTGCCAATAATAACTAGGGTACAGTAATTTCCTTTATAGCTAGGAATATAGTAAATATTAGTTTAGATGTTTTCCATTATTTGAAACGGCCCTGCAATGTTTTAAAATATTTCCTGTTATTTTGTACTCTGAAGTTAGTGTTGATTGACTATCGTCTTGTTCTTATTATATTTAAACCTGTCTGTGGCTATTTGTGAGACCTATTTAAGCTCTTAAGAGTATTTGCATATGTATTTGGTTACACTATACAGGCACTCCTAAATAGCCTTGCAAATCTTGGTCAAAACTACTATTTGGATTAATAGTAACATTACACAGTAGGACTGGACACACTTTGTAAGGGCCTTATAGAAGCCGATAAGGGTGGCTGGTGCCAGCTGAACTACCTTATAGTCTGGGCAGAAGGGGGCACAGCTAGTAAAACCTGCGACAGCCTTTCCCAGGTGTGCATTTGTGTACAAATCAAATCTCAGTGTGTGTGTGTGTGTGTGTGTGTGTGTGTGTGTGTGTGTGTGTTGCGTCTCAACTACTTAGGCAGTGACATGAAACACTGGTTGGAAAAAGGGTGCTGGAGGTCTTAGTCTGGCTACTTGGCTGAGATCTCAGCCCTATAGCTGTGCCAGTGGGGAGTCTTACCGGGGATTTGGAGAAAGGAGAAACCAGCCCCAGACTGACTGATCCCGGTGTGCTCTTAAGGGAGATTGCACTTCACTGTGCACTTATCCTTCCAGTGTGTACGTCCCCTAGCTGCTGCCAGTGGTGAGGATAGAGGCTCCTTGATTACCGAGCCACTGTTAGGGAGTCGCATCCTCACTTGAAAGTTTACCATCTTGAACAGCATCAGGACAATGACTTCGTCATACGCTACTATCCAAGTGATCTTATCTTTAGGAGAAAAATCTAATTTTCTGAACTCCAGGATCATCAATATCCAACCGTGAAGAAAAACTAGCTCCTCATAAGTTCCAAAACTGCTCTTCCTCCCTTAATCGTTAAACCAACTTTGGTCTACTAATTGTAGGAAAGGTATTTAGGAAAATTACCAAAGACATGTAAAATTAATTACCCCAAAAGAGAAGAAACGAAAACTATGACACATTCAAAACTAAACCAGTCATTTAACTGGTGTAAACAAAATGTCACAATGCTTCAGAGAAAATGGCTGATTGTCTATTCAAGATGATAACCCTTAAAGCTATCATTTTAAATTTAGGATAGATGCACCTTAAATTCCAGTTGCGATCAATTCAACTGACAGTGAGAAAGTTTCCATACAAGTATGAAATACAGGCTTCTGACTAATTGTTAGAGGGGTGGGTTAAGAGTCTAGAGAGGGAAGATTGTGTCCATCAGGCTGCACTGATCAGCTGTCCTGAATAGGGGAAGTCAGGATGATACCAATGTGCGCAGAGTTCACCACTAACAGAAACAGGACTAATCATACTCTTTTGGACTAGCTTGCTGAAACAAGGACAAGTCTAGAACACATTCAAAACTATGCTACAAGGTAAAGCAGTAAAAATTAAGGAAATGTGACTCAAGACACTTTCATACACTACAGTGAAAAAGCATCTGCCTTCAACTTCAAGCACAGGCAGCACAGGCCGAGACGTCGTGGTCTGGGCCTAGGCAGGGAAGGCAGTAAGAATGGAAGTCCTTATGAGGTATTTGTTTACCACAAGACAAGCAATTATTAACTTTTGCAGTTTTATCTGACATCGGCTGAGGCAAGAAAAGGTTCCCCAACGGGGTACTTAGCTTTTTGATAACTTCGGATCTGAAAACACAGGAGCTGGCCGACCGGCACTTGCGAACTGCTTCTGCTTCGGGCACCATGCGGCAAGAAAGACTGAAGATGGCGTTGGCTGATGCTTTTATACCCCAGCCGCTCTGACGTCGGGGAAGAGGTGACATCAGCCGACGCCGGACCCAGACTTTGGAATCCAGACTTTGGAATCCGGCCGACCGAAGGGCTGCCTGAGGCAGGACAACCCATATGTCAGGACTGCAGTTGCATTCTTGAAGGACATCAGGACTAATCATACTCTTTTGGACTAGTTTGCTGAAACAAGGATAAGTCTAGAACACATTCAAAACTATGCTACAAGGTAAAGCAGTAAAAATTAAGGAAGTGTGACTCAAGACACTTTCATACACTACAGTGAAAAAGCATCTGCCTTCAACTTCTTTAGAAGACAGGAAAAGCCATAATGCATTGCATAGATTTCACTGGCAAGCAGTCTTATTTCTATACAACTGCAACGGCTGATAAAAAGCTTTACGTCCATGAATAAATTCAGACAAATGCTGTGCACCTAATACCATGCAATTTTCTTCCCCCGAGATAGGAAATGGAGGAAATAAGAAAAAATAAAACTGCATAACTTCCTGTCTCAAGGAGGGGTTTGCTATGCCACATCGGTCTCTACCATGCTTTTCAAGTACATCCAACAGCTCTGAGGAATTGGAAGCAGGACTTCAAACAATCCCATCACATTTACAACACAAGGAGAGAGATGAAGGCACTCCCATAGGCAGAAATGGTCAGTCATAAGTACAGTGTACTTGTGTTAGGTCTTCATGATCCAGGTCTGGTCACTACAACCTCAGGAGTAGTTACTCAGCATTTAAGACCGTCCCAGGTTCCAAAAACTCCTCCCCTAGTTCCCATAATTCTCCGCCCCTTCACCCCAGAAAGTGTCTGGCCTATAAGCATGCAAGGATGATATACCATGTCAAGGCCTCAGAGCAATTCCTCTAAATCACCTCACAGGCAACAGTTATAAATGGACAGGTAAGATCTGTCAAAGTGAAAAAACACGAGTCAAAGATCCAGAGTTCTGGTTAAGTGAATAGCCTTCATTAACTTACATAATCCAGTCCATCCACTTCAAACTCAGGACAGAGGTCCCCAGCCAAATCCCGTGGGTGTTATCAAGAATATAATACAATATATATGTTGGATACAGTGGTAGACCTATACCCTGAATCCTTGATTATGCAGACCAAGTGCCTCTAAGGTACATGTTCTGGAAACCCCCATTACAGTGAGGATTTCAATAACAATGTTACTCAAAAGGCAGCTGTTAGTTCTCAAAAACACAGGTTTTGCATAAAGATGCTTTGGGAAGAGAACTTAACTTCAACAGTAGCAGCTATTTTGCCCTTTTGCTCAACTCTTTCGACTTTTCACCTGAACAGGAAATAAGCCACCATAACGAGCATTAGTAAATGATGCCTTGCAAAACTGCAGTCTTAGCTAGGTCTGTTGGCACACTGATGCCAGATTCATCCCCAAGCCATTATGAAACAGCCTTACAGAAAAAAGGCTAAGCCTGTTGAACCTAGGAAACTGACGTCTAAATTACGACAACCAGCTCAACGTTTGTGGTGTTTTTTTCAGTAGGATCATGCGGAAACCTTGTCATGTACATCAGGTAACTGAGCAACCTGACAAACTGTCTGATGCATATACACCCTTCCCAGATTGGGCTAAAGTCTTGGACACTGCTTCCTGGGGACAAACTGCAGAACAGTCCAAGATGACTTTTTTTTTTAAAAAGGTGGCAGTCACTGCGAATGAGTCTGCTAAAGCAGCATTACACCTGCATCCACTACCGGGGGGGGGTTGGCAAAAGATCCTGTCTCGTCTCCAAGGAATAGGTTCTACCTCATATGGCTCTTACCAACCTCTCTGTGCAACCAGTGAAAGCATCCAATCTGCATATCACGCACGAGGTTGGTGGAACAGAGAAAAGCCTTGTGAAAAAATTTCCACTTAAGGAGTTGACGGCTGTAACCACCGTCTCAGTTCTAATATATTTCACAAATCTGTGGTTATCGGATGGAGCATACTGGGTAGTAGCATGCTCCCTCAAGTTTGGTAACCTGGTTGGAGACTTTGGGGTGGGGGTGAGACTCCTTTCCAGGTGCTTCCGCTTGCACTTATTCTTCTAGGTCACCTTAGCAGGACTCGTCATATTGAAGGGAAGAATATACACTGGAAACTTGTATACAAAGTTCAAGGCTGTCGTACAAAAAGTGTATTGGCATACAGTGAGTTTTGCTGCATTTGTCCAACAAATTTACTTTTTTCACATATGCAGAACTTCCAGTTACAGTTCTTGCACTTCTGTTTTTTGGGACTCCATATCAGAACACCAATATCACTTGGATATCACCATTTCTACAATACTTCAAGATAAATGACACCTTGCATTCTCTACTCAGAGCAAAATTACTACAGAAAACTGACATCTGTGCCAGAACATCTTTATTTACACCACAGCATGTCGTTGTCTTTTACAAATGAGCATTCCTTTACATAGTACCATTTCCATGTTAAAGTACTCACTTTGCTTCACTAGCGGTTAGACGCCGCAGCAGTATTGGTGTCCCAAATGTCAGACCGTCCATGTCTTCTGTTGCAGTAGCATATACTTTCCCTGCTTTCACCAAAGCTGCACAGCTAGCTTCGGCTTCACATGGAGCCTGCAAAAAAAGAAAAAAAAGTTATGTACTCATCACAATGTTCCATACTTGTAGTTCATCACGCACTTCATTCTTACATATGACATCGGAGCCTATTCTTGGCTCAGACTCTGCCTATTTACAAGCTGGAAGTCTAAGTTGGCTCGTGGCTAGGTAGGTATCCCATGGTACAGCAGTACAATCCCCAGATCTTGCTTGCTGCTACCCAAGAGAGATAATAAATATATAAAGAAGCCACTACTAAAAGGTCTTAAAATATTTTTCTGTCTCCAGGTACTTCCAGGATGTGGATAGGAGGGTGGGTTCATAAGAATGAAGTGCGAGATGGACTACAAAGTTCTGTAGTCCTAGCTCGCCTTCATTCTTACATATGGGACAGCATCCCTAGCGCCTTATGCTTGGGTAGATCAAGGAAAAATACTCAGAGTACCGTGGAACCAAAAGATGCTCTAACCCTGGAGGTTAAATCCAATTTGTAATGAGTAATAAAATGAGGGGTAGCCCACGTTGCTGCTGCACAATTATCAAGTGGGACCCTGGCTTGAAAGGCTGCAGAGGTAGACAGATCTGGTAGAATGAGCATTGGTTTTAAAGGGTAAAGGTCTACCCTCAGAGTTGTAAACGTAAGCTATACAGCTAGAAATCCAATTAGAGTGTTACTTTGGAAACTGGTAAGCCTGACCTGGATTCAGAAAAGGAAATAATTGATCTGATTTCCTGACTTCCTTAGTTAAATGCAAACAAACGGAATTAAATGTCTATAGACATCCAGCTGATGAAATCTGTATTCAGCTGCGTTGGAATGATTAGGAAAGAACACCAGAAATTCTATGGATTGATTCAAGGTGGCATGGAAACAGACCTTTGGGACAAAAAGGAGGAGTAGTAGTACGAAGGGACACCCTGTGTTTGTGAAAAATCAGGTAAGGGGGTTTCACAGACAATACTTTGAATGGACACCCATCTGGTCAACGTGATAGCCACCAGAAACAAAGTCTTCCAAGACAGGAATTTCAAAGGGGATGAATGAGAAGGCTCAAAGGGTGGAGAAGTTAATTTAGATAATACAAAATTTAAATCCCATGAGGCAACAAGTTCTTGAAAGGGGGGGGGGTCTTAAGGTAGCACCTTTAAGGAAACTTTTGCACACAAATCTTGAAAGCCTAGATGAAAATTTGAAATTGCTGCCAATTGAATTGATAGTGGCAGCCACAGATCTCTGGTGAAAAAGCTCATACAGGAATTCCAAAACCACTGGGATGGAGGCAGTGCAAAGGTCAACATTCATTTTCTCCGACCAGATAGAGAATCTTCTCCATTTGCTGGAATAAAGTCTCCCGGTGGAAGGCTTATGAGAAGATGTAAGGATATGAGTCACGGAGGGTGAGAAGTCGTGAAGCCTGACTAGGGATGGAACTGGAGCAGCCACGCTGTCAAATTGAGGGTGTGTAAGGAGGGATGAAGCGAACCCGACATGCGAGTCAACAGGTGTGGAACTGGGTCCAGAAACAAAGGATAGTCCATAAGAGGCCCAAGGAAAGGGAACAAAACTGGACAAGGTCAGTAAGGAGCAATGAGAATCAGTTTGCTTCCTAGCCGTTTCGCTTTCTGAATAAGCGGAAAGGGAGGAAAAGCATAAAGGAGACCCAGGGGCCAATCGTGAACAAGTGAGTCTCTCAGTGACTCCCCCGGAGGGAGAAGTAGCTACTGCATTTGGCATTGATTGGGCTGGCAAAGAGATAGCAACAAGGCTGTCCCAATCTGCGGAAAATCTGTTCCGCTGTTTCCCGTTTCAGAGACCACTCGTGAGGCATCAGGATTGCCCGGCTGAGCTTGTCTGCTATCACGCTGGTTGTTCCCAGAATGTGCGTTGCCACCAGAAAACGCTGGGAAGATACCACTCATTTCCAAACTTGAATGGCCTCGACAGAGTGGGCAAGATCTGGTTCCGCCCTGTTTGTTGATTTACCATACTACTGACATGTAGTCTGATTGTATTGCATTAGTCCCCAGAGGCAGGTGGTCATGAAGTGCTTGCAACGACAGGAGCACTGCCCTCACCTCTAGAACGCTGATATACAGCTGAGCCTCGTGATCTTGCCATATGCCTTGGACAGTTCCTGTCTAGATAATGCCCCCCCCACCCAGAGAGGCATCCGTGGTCACAGTGGCAACTGGTTGGGGAGGAAAAAATGAAGTGCCCGTGGTTAACTGATTGGGTCGAGTCCCACCAAAGAAGGTCCTTGCAAGAGTCTGTCAGTAGAATGTGATGAGATAATGGCAGATGCTGAAGAGACTAGTGGGATGACAGGAGCCACTGAAGAATCCTCATGTGTAGTCTGGTTAGTGGCACTAGTGGAAGCCATGGTCCCTAGAAGCTGCAGAATAGTCCTGGCTTTGACCTTTTGTAAGGGAAGAATACGTTGAATTTGAAGAAAGTACAGCTGTGTACACTTACCATAAATGTAGATGTTAGAGTGTATTCACTGTTGCAGTCATTACACTTGGGTTATCCTGCTGGCAGGCTACCCGCAGTCGGCCTGAATTCCAAAGTCTTGGTCCGGCGTCGTTTGCTGTCGCCTCTTCCCAGACGTCAGTGTGCCAGGGGTATAAAAGATGCAGATGCAATTTTCTTCAGTTTTTCTTGCCCCAGATGTCAGGTGCCCCAAAAGTGTAGGCTAAAAAAACATTGCTTATAAAAGCATGCACTAAAACAAATATCTTCATCTACAAGCAAATACACCACATAGGTTGTATAGGATAGAGAAGTACAGATAAGTCCCAGCAAAGAAAGGGGGATGGTGGGTAACCTGGACTGCAACAGTGAATACACTCGAACATCTACATTTATGGTAAGTACATAACTGCACTATGTTCGTGTTTCACTGTTGCAGTCATTACACTTGGGTTGAATCCCAAAGCTGAGGTTGGGCGGCTGGGTCTAAATAGAATCAGGAGTGGCTATAAGGTCCTGCAAGACTGCAGTGGCAAAGCCTGCTCTGGATTTAGAGTAGAGGCAAGTGGTAGTGCTTAGTAAAAAAGTGTGCACTGAAGTCTAAGATGCAGCCTCCAAAATATTCTTTGTTGGCACTCCTCTAAGGAAGGCTGCGGAGGTGGCTGCTGCCCTGGTAGAATGTGGTCTAATGCCCTTAGGCACTGATTTACCATGTTGTGAATAGCAGAAACGAATGCAGTGTCCTACCCATTCTGAAATAGTCTGCTTTAAGATAAGCCTTTCCTTGTGATCCTGCAGCATATGCCACTAAAAGTTGCTCAGTCTTTCTGAAAGACTTAGTTTTGTCCAAGCAGAAGCGTAGCTGTCTGTGTATGTCTAAAGAATGCAGAAGTCTCTCCCCTTTATTCTGTGGGTTTGGGTAAAAAGTTGGGAAATGAATGGTTTAAGAGGCACACTGGACACTACCTTAGGCATAAATGTTGGGTTTGTCTTTAGAGAAAACCTGTCCGGATGGAAAATAATAAAATGGTTCCACAGCCATTAATGCCTGTAACTCAGACTTCTTGCTGAAATTATTGCTAGGAGCAGAGCGGTTTTCCATAATTTTATCTCAGCTGTATTGGCTAGCTCAAAAGGAGGCAGTGCGAGTTTTTCCAAGACAAAACTGAGGTGCCATGCAGGTATTGGTGCTCTCCTTGAAGTCTTATATTTTTTGGCCCCCCTGAGGAACTGCCTAAGCAATGGATATGAAAAAATAGGTGTGTCTGTATTGTAATGAGTTGAAATGGCAGAGGCATGGATCTTAATTTAAGGATAGACCTTTGTCCAGCATCAGTTAGATATTGTAAAATCTGAGGAATATTTGAACAAGCGTGTCAATTCCTTGTGCCTGGTTCCAAGCACAGAATCTCTTCCATTTTTCTGCATAAGATTTTCTGGTGCTGGGCCTCCTGGCCTCCAAAATAACATCCATAACCGCTTTAGAGAAAGGTGTACTCTGAATGGTTACAGTATCCGCCATGCAGCTAGATTTGAGTTCTGAGTTGGCTGTGCAGGATCTGATCATTTTTGTTGGCTCAGTAAATGAGGAATTTGAGGCAATGTTCAGGCTGGGCCTTGGGACAAGCTCCTTAGGATTGGGTAGCACTTGGCATGGCCAATCATTTGTGACTTCTCTTGTCTGACCTTTAGGAGTACCCTGGGGAGGAGAGGCAGTGGAGGAAAGGCATATACTGTAAGGTTGTTCCAGCTGAATGACAGAGCATCCACTTTACATACTTGTTTGTGATAAGTCCTTGTGCAGAATCTCTGAAGTTGGCAGTTGCGAGGGGAGGCAAAAAGATCTATGTCTGGGCGTCCCCATTTCTTTATGCTGAAGATTTGGGGATCTAGTTTCCATTTGTGAGGGTCCATGAGGTTTCTGCTTAGTCTGCCAGAGCATTTATTTTTCCTGTCAGGAATTGCGCTTGCAGGTGTACTTGGTAAGTCAATGCTGTGTTCCACAAAATCATGGCTTGTCTGCAGAGGGGGTAGGAATTGTGTGACCCCCCCCCCCGCTTGTTTATGTAATACACGACTGTGGTGTTGTCAGCCTATCAGCAGCTGTCCTAGATGAAGTAGGTCCTTGAAGGCTGTCAGGGCATTTTGTACAGCTAGAATCTCTGATGTGTAGATGCCTTTGGTTTGGGGGCCATGTGCCCTGAATACATTTTCCCGCCATGTGGGCCCCCCAGGCATAATCTGATGATTTTGTTAGTGTTTGCCTGGCTGTGGGTAAAGTGAATGACTGTCCCTTGTGGTGACAGGCCTGTGCCCACCATCGAAACTCCTGTTGCAGGCTGGGAATGAGTGAAATTAATGACTCCAGGCTGTGGCAATGTTGAGTCCAAACACTTTTTAGGTACTATTGTAGTTTCCTCATATGCAGTCTTTCATATGGAATTAGCAAAATGCATGAGGCCATGTAGCCCAGAGCCTGCAGAATTTTTCTTGCAGATAACTGGGTCTTTGTTGCCATGCTTTCGAAGTAAGAAGTCCGTTGCCTTTGTCTGGTGTGAGAAGCCATCTGGGCAGTTGTATTTAAGCTTGCACACAGGAATATTATCTCTTGAGGGTACTAGTTTATTTCTTTTCATTTACTGTGTACTCTAGGCAAATTAGTAATCTTTTTACAAATGCCAGATGCTTTAGTAGAATGTCTTTGGGCAGTCGTCCAAGTGGGGATATATTTGAATTCCTTTGTTTGCAAAATGCAATTACTGGTGCCAGGCATTTTGTAAATACCTTGGGCGCAGTAGATAAGCCAAAGAGCAGTGCAGAGAATTGGTAGTGCATTGAGCCAGTTATGAATCAGATATCTTCTGCAAGATTGTCGGATTGGGACATGCAGGTATGCCTGAGGTCCAAAGTTAAAAGCCAAGCCTTTTTGCCCAGCATGGGCAGAAGCTGCTGCAGAGTCAACATTTTGAATTTCGGAACGTCCAGAAAAGTATTTAAAATAGACAGGTCCAGAATCAGTCTCCTTGCTTTGTCCTTTCTTGGTACTAAGAAAAGTCTAGAGTAAAATCCTTGTCCCTGCTCTTGTTGTGGCACTCATGTCCAGGAGAGATGAAACTTTTGTGCCTCTGCCCATTGATTGTGTGACAGGTCTTGCATACCTTTTGCCTTTGGAAGGGTGTGAAAGTGGTACCTGTAGCCCTGAGAGACTATTTAAGACCCATTTGTCCTGGGTAATGTGCCAATTTTGTGAGAAAAATGCTAGCTTTACCCCTAAGGGTGCTGCCAAAAGATAAATGCTTGGCAGTGGCAGAGGGAAGTCATTGGGACAGTTTCCTATATGGCTGCGATTTGTCTTCTCCGGTTTCTAGGTAGAAGCACCCCACTGTTTGGGCCTGTATGAGCCCTGGGGCTGTTGTCTGCTCTAGGGCACCTGTATCTGTCTCTGTGGCCTGTCTGACACGGGAAAGGACCAATTTTTAGGCGGCCAGTTCCAGCTAAATCTGGGTGGCTGCACCTGTAAGAAATCCTTCACTGTCTGCATAGATTTAGCTTTATCCTCAATTTTCTTCAACACCTCTTCTGCCTTAACACCAAACAAAGTATCATGCTGTAATGGAGCATCTAAATTTTGCTTTAACATGATCAGAGTCTGCTCCTTTAACCAAGCATGCCTTCTACTGACAGAGCCTGTTACAGCAGCCCTGCAAGATGTCTCCAGTGAATCATAACCACAAGTACATTTTCCCACTTGCTCAGCTGCATGCAATAAATCCTGCAATTCCTTGTCCTCAGCACATTCAGAATTTGTCAACGTTTTCTGTTTTAACAGAGACATTAAATATTGCTGATATTTAAGTATATGAAACTGACAATTTAAAGCCCTTACAGCCAAGGTGGCAGTGTAAACTTTTTTCCCCCCATCTGTCCAGTGCCCTAGAATCTCTGAGGGGACAGGGTTTTTTGCAGTAGCAGCCTTGACCCCTTTGGGACCCTGTGAAATAGTTTCTGGGTCAGCAGCAAGGTTTTTATATAGAAATTTATGAGAATCTGGAACCCTGTAGTATCTGTCTGGCTTAAAAGGTGCAGGAGGTAGAGAGTCGGGAGACAGGCCGGACTCTGAAAATACATCTACAAGGTCTAGAGCAGGAGGAATAGCAAGAGAATCTGTCGCACTGACGTCAAGGAAGAAGCGACGACAACCGACGCCGGACCTAGACTTTGGAATTCGGCCGACCGAGGACCCAGGACCCACCTGACGGCAGGAGAACCCCATCTGTTATGACTGCAGCTGTATGCACGATGATCATCTTGTCCTTACTGATTCGTTTAATCTGCTGAGGTCCAAGATGGGCCTCCAGTCCCCTGTACGTTTTGGCACTAAAGAATCTTGAGTAAGTTTCGGATACTATTTGGTCTGTTGGGACAGTTTGGGATGACTGACAGCAACTTCTTGACCTCTACAGTTGCCTGATCCTGTGACTGGGTGTAACATCCGGGATCCTTCTGGGAACAAAAGGTGGAGAAAAGGGTATGACAACCTCTGGTAATTATCTGTACCCACTTGTTTTGAGTGATACCCAGCCAGGCTTCTGGATACAAAGAAATGCTACCTCCGACTGGTCCCAGAGAAGCACAGTCGGGCCCCACATCAGGAGTGCTGGTAAGGCCAGCCCCAAAAGGAATCATGACCTCCCTGGTTTTGCGGACCACCCCTACCTCTATGGCGATGTCTACCATTTCCTCCTCCTCTGCTGCCTCTGAAGGAGGAGTCACCCTGTGCATCCTGGAAAAACCTCTGGGACTTTGTGAACCACATTTTACCACCCCTTTGACCCTTAGGATATGGTCTAAAGGGAACAATAAAATGTACTCCCACAGCAGAGAGCATTTTTCCTTCTTGCTCACACCAGGCGAGTGTGTCCTTTACCTTGGATCCAAACAATGAGGAACTAAAGGGGGTGTTGTAAAGGTAGACTTGGAACGGTTCTGCAACATTACACAAACGCATCCAGGAATGACGCCTTAGGGAAATTCCTGAACCCGCCGCTCTACTCACTCCAATGGCTGCATATGAAATAAGCCGCATGGATGAGTTGACAATAGAGTTCAAGGTGGACAACTGGGCAGACACCTTGTCAGGGACTCACTCAGTATATGTACCTTGTAGAGAATCTCCTAATTCTTTAAGGAGATCCCTCTGAAGCCTTGTGAAGTGAGTAAGGTAGATCAGCGATCTAAGGGCAAATGCCACTGAAGAGACGATACGCTTCCAGTATCTGTCCATCATTCAAGACTCATTTGGCGGATAGACAGAAGTAGTCTGCTAGCTCCTCAGTGGCTGCCTCTACCACCATGGCATCTATGGGAACACCTTTAGACATAAAATCCTTTTCTGGGGGTGTAGATAGAAACTTATTCGGTCTCTTGGGGACAGACTCCACTGCATCAAGAGTATCCCACACCTTAACTAGCACCATCAGTTCGAAGGGTGGAGACACCAAAGAGGCTGAAGGTTGAGACCCGAAAGCCTTCAAGTACACTGCCTTGTCAGAAGGGGTGACAGTGGGCCAGCCACACCATTGATTTCCAGGATGTCTACAAAGGAGACAGAGGACAACTTGGGGGAACCCTTCTGACTCCTCAAGGTCCGACATCCTGCGAGTCTACATGCTTCCTCTTAAATGGCCTCTTCCGTGGGAGCTCCTTGGAAGGATATTCCGGGGAGGTCTCGAGTGGGGGGCACCGGCCGGTGGCTCCTGAGGCTGAGGATCTCTGCTGTCCACGGAGAGAGAAGGAGCTGAGACAGAAGTAGGTGCCTTAGGGGGAAGTGTGTCGGTAGCCCTGGTAGGAGCTGACGATCGGGACGGCATACTCATCTTGCATGCTGACCTCCCCAGCTCCAAGGAGACAGAAGATGCAGTCTGCGCCAAAGCCATTGGCTCCAAAATAGAGACTTTAGACCTGAACTCACCCTCGCCGAGAGGAAGACTGAACCAAAGAGGTTTGGTTCCAGGCATCCCTGTTGGGGCCAACCAGGGAGCTTAGTCCCCTAGACACCACGGACAGAACCGAGAGTGGAACTCTGCTCCAAAACATCCACAGGGGGAGCTGGAGCAGAGGGTTCCACCAGTGGTACCAAACACTCCAGTGCTGAAAGACCAGCATGGCTCGGAGGAGGAATGACCAGGGGCTTAACAGACTCAAGTGGCTCCGGAACAGACTGGTTCGGAGCCAACAATAATTTAGGTAAAGCAGATTACTTCAAAAGTCTCAGCACTACCCTCTCCACATCTTCAGATAAACTCCTGGAAGACCTGGAGGATAGAGTAGGAGAGCAGGATCTCTGCAGTATTGCAGACTTCAATATAGGAGAGACCGGTAGAGGATCCATAGATCAGCTCTGCAAGATACTGAGGTCGGCTCAGAGCTACTTGGGGCCGAACCTGTAACCACAGTACTACTCTCAGGCAACTAAGCTCTGTGGAGCCAATGAGACAGTGGACTTGTCTGATTTAATGAATTTAAGAGGTGGCTCAGACACCAGCCGGTGCAGGGGAGGGCCTCAGAGGACTTGAGACTTTTCCTTTAGATCCCCGAGATCTAGAAGAGGAGGAAGAGCTAGCCAAATCTTTCTCAAAGGAAGGTTTAAGACCACCTTTTAGGATGAGCTTATTTTTTCCCTTTCTTGCAACACCCTAGCACTGAAAGAGTGGCAAGTTTCCTCTAAATGGATGGCCCCCAAACAGTAAACAGTTACTGTGGCCATCTGTTATGGACTTGTGAGCATTTAATACATTTCTTAAAGCCAGATGGCTTTAGGTCCTTTCTTCACACACACACACACACACACACACACACACACACACACACACACACACACACACACACACACACACACACACACACACACACACACACACACACACACACACACACACACACACACACACACACACACACACACACACACTACTAGGTCCTCCAATTTAAAAAATGGGCCTAACCCTGCAGGAAAGAGAAAGACCACAAGGACTAGGTCCTCTAACAGAGGCCTAGCCTGGGCAGGAAAGGAAAAGTACAGTTTTGTACCTACCATAAAATGTAGATGTCCGATAGATATGCAACTGCAGTCCTGACATATGGGTTGTCCCGCCTCAGGCAGCCCTTCGGTCGGCCGAATTCCAAAGTCTGGGTCCGGCGTTGGCTGATATCGCCTCTTCCCTGACGTCAGAGCGGCTGGGGTATAAAAGCATCAGCAGACGCCATCTTCTTCAGTGATTCTTGCCCCAGATGCCAGGTGCCCTACAAGGAAGGCTAAATTTAGAGAATGGATAAATATTCCAGACGTGCACAACAGTAATAAACAGATAAACCATAACATATCCCTAGCTAATTTGAAAAAGGGGGAGTGGACCCTAAAAAGAGAATTACAGAGGGACCAAAGTGTGCGGTAAAGCGGTGTCGGCCTGGAGCGGTTGAATTACCACCTCCGAAGAGACAGATGCATTCGTGGTAGGCTTTAGCGCGCTGTCGGTGGAAGTCGCGGGCCACAAAAGTCGGTCCCGGTCCTTCCGTTTTTTGGAAATATGTGCTGTCGGTAGTTCCGACGGCATGATATAGGAGTAATTTCCCCAAAAGTCTTCAGCAAATTCTGCCCGGCGCCTAAGTGTGCGCTTATTGAAGCGAGCACAGGCAGAGACGTCGTGGTCTGGGCCGAGGCAGGGAAGGCAGTAAGAATGGAAGTACTTATGAGGTATTTGTTTACCACAAGACAAGCAATTAACTTTTGCAGTTTTATCTGACATCGGCTGAGGCAAAAACGCGTTCAACGGGTAATTTGGCTTTTGATGACTTTGGATCTGAAAACACAGCAGCTGGCCGACCAGCACTTGCGAACTGCTTCTGCTTCGGCACCACGCGGTAAGAAAGACTGAAGATGGCGCCGGCTGATGCTTTTATACCCCAGCCACTCTGACGCCGGAAGAGGCGACATCAGCCTCACTGACCCAGACTTTGAATCCGGCCGACCAAGGGCTGCCTGAGGCAGGACAACCCATATGTCAGGACTGCAGTTGCATTCTTGAAGGACATCTGAAAAACTAGGCCTTCTAAAAGTTACACTAAGCAGAGAAGTCACACTCAGCGAGATTCAAGTATAAGCTATCAAAATACTCAAGGAAACAGAACCTCATTCTGTTCATAACACTAACCAATGCTGCAAGCGGAATCCGCAAAAAACAAGACTAACACAGAGGAAATAAAACAGAACCTCGTTCTGTTAACGTTAACAATTTAGCAATTTAGCAAGTGGGAATCCACAAAAAACTTTGACTTGTGCCTAGAACACACAGTCTGAGTGCAAAAGGCACCTACAAATACTAAAACACAAAAACCAGCACACAGGATACCAATACTAGGAGGCCAATGTACCAAGTGATTGCACACAAATGGCACAATTATAAAGACTCAAACTATGCTAGAACTAAACCGTTTTGACTAAAAACAGTCAAAAAAAAAAACTTTGGATAAATTTTGAATAAATGCAAAACTTAGCCATAACCAAAGAGAAGCACAACCGAACTTGACGCGACAAACGAGATCTGGGGATTGTACTGGTGCACCATGGGATACCTACCTAGCCACAAGCCAACTAGAAGACTTCCAGCTTGTAAATAGGCAGAGTCGGAGCAGAGGATTGGCTCAGATCCCATATGCAAGAATGAAGGTGAGATAGGACTACTGAACATTACTTTGTCCTACAGCATCCAAAGCAGTGGCATTTGCACAAATGTCAAAGGATACAGACTTGCTACCATAGATGAAGGTAAATATGCACAGAGCATTTTTTTTTTGCTTTATGACCCTTAACTTCCTAAACTGGGAATACAGATACATTCAACTAAGCAAACAAAAAAACTTCAAAACTTAAAGTTGCTAGACTTCCATGTTCTCAAAATCATATATGTATACACCAACCCTAAGATGCCAGATTAAAGGCACAGATGTCATGCACATTGAGAAACAAATGGACAGCCGTAGGGGATGGCCAAATAACTAAAAACCTACAAGTGATCAGGTCACAAACTGAAAATGCAGTTCATCTTTGCCTTGCATAGCATTTTGTAACCGTTAACTAGCCACTTACAGAAGATCAGCAGCAGTACCTTGAAAACACATTTTGAAGGAAAAGGTCCTCTATATGCAGCTTCCAAACCAATTTGGACACAGTATATAATTACAGTATGTTGAATACAAAGGATTTTAATACAAAATCTATTACAGCTAACTGGAATGGTAAAGGAAACCGGAATGTTTAATATTAACTTTGTCATACTGTGTTTAAATTATGTGAAAGGAAGACCTGTACAACCCTACATTCATCTACATTCAAGTGTAAACAAGTTGACTGTTTTATTGAATGCTATCCCTTGGTTTGCAATTCCAAGATTTTCTACTGAAACAGTTACAAGTGCAGCATAAAGCTAACATTGCTTTTGGGTTACTTTGATGCTTACAAGTCCGTGGTCTTATTATGAAGGTGGGAAGTAAACAAATATGTTGCAAGCTGCTTCTAAAGACGAGACAGCAAAGGAATCAAGAACACAGCAATCTACTAAACTAAACTCTTGAGCAGCGAGTATGTAAAATAAAACAAGTCAGAAGACATTGAAGCATTGAATTTGTACGTGCAGGATCAGCCAATATAAACAAGTAGACAAGTTAGTGTACCTAGTGAAAAAGGAATTCAGTACATTATAAAAACATGCTTCAGAAATAGCCAGAGCTCAGCGAGTGGGCTTAGAATCAAAATGCAACTTAGACTCAAACTGCAATCAGAGAACAAACGAAGACTTAAAGGGTTATTGGTTTACTGCACCAAAGAGCAGCTGGCAAGCTCAGTGAAAGATGGCAGGCACTATTCGCTGGCTACTACTATCAAAGTGCTTAACAGCTCAGTATGTGAGAATTTCTACAAATAAACAATTGAGTCTTGAGAAATATGGGACTGAGCTTAGAAACATGGAAGACTACCAAATAAAAACAGAAGAGGACTTTTTGGAAATCTTTGAAATCCAGTGAGAAAAAATGAAAAAGGAGAATAATGTCAAGAACAAGGCAAGATGCGATCTTAAAGGCCAGAAGACACTATTCTTTTTGAAAAATTGGAAATCAGACTACATGGCAATGTTTAAGTTTAGTCATGACATATCAGACAACCAAAAACAATGGCAAACATTTCTCTATCCAGAATACCTGTTCAATGTGCACCTGTCAAAGTTATTTCTGCACAGTTGACATCAACTGTCCCACAACAGCACTGCTCCTAGTTTTCTGCCTTGCATTTAGCAAGGCTTTAGCTTAATACATAAGCATGATATAGCAATAGTTACTCCCCCCTCTCTAGTAGAGTTTCTAACTTGATCCCCTAGCCAACTCCATGCTACAACATAAGATTCTTTTTAGTGCATGTATCATTGCTTCTGGAAAGGTTGACAAATTTGAGTAGTAACCTTTGTGATTCTGGGGGATGGTACATTTAGTAGGGCCATTACATTTACTATGGCATTCACATTAGCATTTAGCTATACTGCATCGACAGTAAGAAATTGACCCATTTAAGGTCTGGCATTTAGCATCATTTAGTTTCACACCTTAAATCTGTGAAGCAGCTTCAGCAATTCAAGGCCGCACTTGCATGTCAGTAATTTGGACTAGAAATATCACACTTTCCAGTCCCTCAGTCATGTTAGTCAATGCACATTGAAATTTCTAAAATCTGTACCCAACCAAAGGGAATATTACATGTGCACAAATTAGAGCTTGCCTTGTCCAGCTTAAACTGCCAAAATCCCTGTTTACATCTGGCAGTGAAATCTTTGCACTGGGCATACTAGTACAAATTTCCTTTTAACAGTCTGTACAAAGTAATGCTCCTTCCGTTTATTGAGGTATTTCAAGTCTCAGTAAACTGCATCTTTATTTTGCTTTATTATGGTCCACTTCACTTCCTAAATCATCGCTGGCTTGAAAACATTACTCATCAGAAAAGTGATGCACTGTCCCTATAAATCCATGTCTTAAGGACTGCTAAGACAATTGTGCCTTTTTTCCAAGCCATTAGGGACCCAAAAGTCATTGATCTTTTGCGTCCCCATAAATCCAGTACTCCCACAGATACTGGAATCAAGGGTTTGTCTTCACAAACAGATAAACAAGGTAAGGTGGAGACAGGTTCAGTCTTCCTCACCTCTGGAATTAGACTACCACTCTCAATAACAGTTTAATACATTATCTTTTATGTACAACTGGATGGCTAGATGGGTAACAGATTCTCCCCTGACATGAGTGGCCTGGCCCTCAAAAGAGGAGGCTTGGTCTAAGGGTGTACACTGGCAAGGTGTAAATGATTCCAAGACTCAGTTGTTTAATTCCTATGATCCTACAGTCTTGTATCCTAGCCATTCCCTTCCATTGAAGCCCTCTTATGTAGACTATTGCTCATCATTTCCTTTAGCCATTTTCCAAACCCTGGACCTCCACTCCTTTAGACAGCCTGCTCCCCGAGGAATACTAATGGACGTACAGCTTTAAGGTGGAAATACCCCCTCCTCTCCTTTATTCTGTGGGTTTGGGTAAAAAGTTGGGAAATGAATGGTTTAAGAGGCACACTGGACACTACCTTAGGCATAAATGTTGGGTTTGTCTTTAGAAAACCTGTCGGATGGAAAATAATAAAATGGTTCCACAGCCATTAATGCCTGTAACTCAGACTTCTTGCTGAAATTATTGCTAGGAGCAGAAGCGGTTTCCATAATTTTATCTCAGCTGTATTGGCTAGCTCAAAAGGAGGCAGTGGCGAGTTTTTCCAAGACAAAACTGAGGTGCCATGCAGGTATTGGTGCTCTCCTTGAAGTCTTATATTTTTGGCCCCTGAGGAACTGCCTAAGCAATGGATATGAAAAAATAGGTGTGTCTGTATTGTAATGAGTTGAAATGGCAGAGGCATGGATCTTAATTTAAGGATAGACCTTTGTCCAGCATCAGTTAGATATTGTAAAATCTGAGGAATATTTGAACAAGCGTGTCAATTCCTTGTGCCTGGTTCCAAGCACAGAATCTCTTCCATTTTTCTGCATAAGATTTTCTGGTGCTGGGCCTCCTGGCCTCCAAAATAACATCCATAACAGCTTTAGAGAAAGGTGTACTCTGAATGGTTACAGTATCCGCCATGCAGCTAGATTTGAGTTCTGAGTTGGCTGTGCAGGATCTGATCATTTTGTTAGCTCAGTAAATGAGAATTTGAGGCAATGTTCAGGCTGGGCCTTGGGACAACCTCCTTAGGATTGGCTACCACTTGGCATCGCCAATCATTTGTGACTTCTCTTCTCTCACCTTTAGGAATTACCCTGGGAGGAGAGGCAGTGGAGGAAAGGCATATGCTGCAAGGTTGTTCCAGCTGAATGACAGAGCATCCACTTTACATACTTGTTTGTGATAAGTCCTTTTCCAGAATCTCTGAAGTTGGCAGTTGCGAGGAGGCAAAAGATCTATGTCTGGGCGTCCCCATTTCTTTATGCTGAAGATTTGGGGATCTAGTTTCCATTTGTGAGGGTCCATGAGGTTTCTGCTTAGTCTGCCAGAGCATTTATTTTCCTGTCAGGAATTGCGCTTGCAGGTGTACTTGGTAAGTCAATGCTGTGTTCCACAAAATCATGGCTTGTCTGCAGAGGTAGGAATGTGTATTTGTTTATGTAATACCGACTGTGGTGTTGTCCAGCCTATCAGCAGCTGTCCTAGATGAAGTAGGTCCTTGAAGGCTGTCAGGGCATTTTGTACAGCTAGAATCTCTGATGTGTAGATGCCTTTGGTTTGGGGGCCATGTGCCCTGAATACATTTTCCCGCCATGTGGGCCCCAGGCATAATCTGATGATTTTGAGTGTTTGCCTGGCTGTGGGTAAAGTGAATGACTGTCCCTTGTGGTGACAGGCCTGTGCCCTGTCGAAACTCCTGTTGCAGGCTGGGAATGAGTGAAATTAATGACTCCAGGCTGTGGCAATGTTGAGTCCAAACACTTTTTAGGTACTATTGTAGTTTCCTCATATGCAGTCTTTCATATGGAATTAGCAAAATGCATGAGGCCATGTAGCCCAGAGCCTGCAGAATTTTTCTTGCAGATAACTGGGTCTTTGTTGCCATGCTTCAGTAAGAAGTCCGTTGCCTTTGTCTGGTGTGAGAAGCCATCTGGGCAGTTGTATTTAAGCTTGCACACAGGAATATTATCTCTTGAGGGTACTAGTTTATTTCTTTTCATTTACTGTGTACTCTAGGCAAATTAGTAATCTTTTTACAAATGCCAGATGCTTTAGTAGAATGTCTTTGGGCAGTCGTCCAAGTGGGGATATATTTGAATTCCTTTGTTTGCAAAATGCAATTACTGGTGCCAGGCATTTTGTAAATACCTTCAAGGCAGTAGATAAGCCAAAGAGCAGTGCAGAGAATTGGTAGTGCATTGAGCCAGTTATGAATCAGATATCTTCTGCAAGATTGTCGGATTGGGACATGCAGGTATGCCTGAGGTCAAAGTTAAAAGCCAAGCCTTTTGCCCAGCATGGGCAGAAGCTGCTGCAGAGTCAACATTTTGAATTTCGGAACGTCCAGAAAAGTATTTAAAATAGACAGGTCCAGAATCAGTCTCCTTGCTTTGTCCTTTCTTGGTACTAGAAAAGTCTAGAGTAAAATCCTTGTCCCTGCTCTTGTTGTGGCACTCATGTCCAGGAGAGATGAAACTTTTGTGCCTCTGCCCATTGATTGTGTGACAGGTCTTGCATACCTTTTGCCTTTGGAAGGGTGTGAAAGTGGTACCTGTAGCCCTGAGAGACTATTTAAGACCCATTTGTCCTGGGTAATGTGCCAATTTTGTGAGAAAAATGCTAGCTTTACCCCTAAGGTGCTGCCAAAAGATAAATGCTTGGCAGTGGCAGAGGGAATCATTGGGACAGTTTCCTATATGGCTGCGATTTGTCTTCTCCGGTTTCTAGGTAGAAGCACCCCACTGTTTGGGCCTGTATGAGCCCTGGGGCTGTTGTCTGCTCTAGGGCACCTGTATCTGTCTCTGTGGCCTGTCTGACACGGGAAAGGACCAATTTTAGGTGGCCAGTTCCAGCTAAATCTGGGTGGCTGCACCTGTAAGAAATCCTTCACTGTCTGCATAGATTTAGCTTTATCCTCAATTTTCTTCAACACCTCTTCTGCCTTAACACCAAACAAAGTATCATGCTGTAATGGAGCATCTAAATTTTGCTTTAACATGATCAGAGTCTGCTCCTTTAACCAAGCATGCCTTCTACTGACAGAGCCTGTTACAGCAGCCCTGCAAGATGTCTCCAGTGAATCATAACCACAAGTACATTTTCCCACTTGCTCAGCTGCATGCAATAAATCCTGCAATTCCTTGTCCTCAGCACATTCAGAATTTGTCAACGTTTTCTGTTTTAACAGAGACATTAAATATTGCTGATATTTAAGTATATGAAACTGACAATTTAAAGCCCTTACAGCCAAGGTGCCAGTGTAAACTTTTCCCCCATCTGTCCAGTGCCCTAGAATCTCTGAGGGAACAGGGTTTTTTTGCAGTAGCAGCCTTGACCCCTTTGGGACCCTGTGAAATAGTTTCTGGGTCAGCCACATGTTTTTATACAGAAATTTATGAGAATCAGGAACCCTGTAGTATCCGTCTGGCTTAACAGGTGCAGGAGGTAGAGAGTCGGGAGACAGGCGGACTCTGAAAATACATCTACAAGGTCTAGAGCAGGAGGAATAGCAAGAGAATCTGTCGCACTGGCGTCAAGGAAGAAGCGGCGACAACCGAGCCGGACCTAGACTTTGAATTCGCCGACCGAGGACTCCAGGACCCACCTGGCGGCAGGAGAACCCCATCTGTTATGACTGCAGCTGTATGCACGATGATCATCTTGTCCTTACTGATTAGTTTAATCTGCTGAGGTCCAAGATGGGCCTCCAGTCCCTATGCGTTTGGCACTAAAGAATCTTGAGTAAGTTCGGATACTATTTGGTCTGTTGGGACAGTTTGGGATGACTGACAGCAACTTCTTGACCTCTACAGTTGCCTGATCCTGTGACTGGGTGTAACATCCGGGATCCTTCTGGGAACAAAAGGTGGAGAAAAGGATATGACAACCTCTGGTAATTATCTGTACCCACTTGTTTTGAGTGATACCCAGCCAGGCTTCTCGATACAAAGAAATGCTACCTCGACTGGTCCCAGAGAAGCACAGTCGGGCCCCACATCAGGAGTGCTGGTAAGGCCAGCCCCAAAAGGAATCATGACCTCCTGGTTTTCGGACCACCCCTACCTCTATGGCGATGTCTACCATTTCCTCCTCCTCTGCTGCCTCTGAAGGAGGAGTCACCTATGCATCCTGGAAAAACGGCTGGGACTTTGTGAACCACATTTTACCACCCCTTTGACCCTTAGGATATGGTCTAAAGGGAACAATAAAATGTACTCCCACAGCAGAGAGCATTTTTCCTTCTTGCTCACACCAGGCGAGTGTGTCCTTTACCTTGGATCCAAACAATGAGGAACTAAAGGGGGTGTTGTAAAGGTAGACTTGGAACGGTTCTGCAACATTACACAAACGCATCCAGGAATGACGCCTTAGGGAAATTCCTGAACCCGCCGCTCTACTCACTCCAATGGCTGCATATGAAATAAGCCGCATGGATGAGTTGACAATAGAGTTCAAGGTGGACAACTGGGCAGACACCTTGTCAGGGACTCACTCAGTATATGTACCTTGTAGAGAATCTCCTAATTCTTTAAGGAGATCCCTCTGAAGCCTTGTGAAGTGAGTAAGGTAGATCAGCGATCTAAGGGCAAATGCCACTGAAGAGGCGATACGCTTCCAGTATCTGTCCATCATTCAAGACTCATTTGGCGGATAGACAGAAGTAGTCTGCTAGCTCCTCAGTGGCTGCCTCTACCACCATGGCATCTATGGGAACACCTTTAGACATAAAATCCTTTTCTGGGGGTGTAGATAGAAACTTATTTGGTCTCTTGGGACAGACTCCACTGCATCAAGAGTATCCCACACCTTAACTAGCACCATCAGTTCGAAGGGTGGAGACACCAAAGAGGCTGAAGGTTGAGACCCGAAAGCCTTCAAGTACACTGCCTTGTCAGAAGGGGTGACAGTGGGCCAGCCACACCATTGATTTCCAGGATGTCTACAAAGGAGACAGAGGACAACTTGGGGGAACCCTTCTGACTCCTCAAGGTCCGACATCCTGCGAGTCTACATGCTTCCTCTTAAATGGCCTCTTCCGTGGGAGCTCCTTGGAAGGATATTCCGGGGAGGTCTCGAGTGGGGGGCACCGGCCGGTGGCTCCTGAGGCTGAGGATCTCTGCTGTCCACGGAGAGAGAAGGAGCTGAGACAGAAGTAGGTGCCTTAGGGGGAAGTGTGTCGGTAGCCCTGGTAGGAGCTGACGATCGGGACGGCATACTCATCTTGCATGCTGACCTCCCCAGCTCCAAGGAGACAGAAGATGCAGTCTGCGCCAAAGCCATTGGCTCCAAAATAGAGACTTTAGACCTGAACTCACCCTCGCCGAGAGGAAGACTGAACCAAAGAGGTTTGGTTCCAGGCATCCCTGTTGGGGCCAACCAGGGAGCTTAGTCCCCTAGACACCACGGACAGAACCGAGAGTGGAACTCTGCTCCAAAACATCCACAGGGGGAGCTGGGCAGAGGGTTCCACCAGTGGTACAAACACTCCAGTGCTGAAAGACCAGCATGGCTCGGAGGAGGAATGACCAGGGGCTTAACAGACTCAAGTGGCTCCGGAACAGACTGGTTCGGAGCCAACAATAATTTAGGTAAAGCAGATTACTTCAAAAGTCTCAGCACTACCCTCTCCACATCTTCAGATAAACTCCTGGAAGACCTGGAGGATAGAGTAGGAGAGCAGGATCTCTGCAGTATTGCAGACTTCAATATAGGAGAGACCGGTAGAGGATCCATAGATCAGCTCTGCAAGATACTGAGGTCGGCTCAGAGCTACTTGGGGCCGAACCTGTAACCACAGTACTACTCTCAGGCAACTAAGCTCTGTGGAGCCAATGAGACAGTGGACTTGTCTGATTTAATGAATTTAAGAGGTGGCTCAGACACCAGCCGGTGCAGGGGAGGGCCTCAGAGGACTTGAGACTTTTCCTTTTTAGATCCCCGAGATCTAGAAGAGGAGGAAGAGCTAGCCAAATCTTTCTCAAAGGAAGGTTTAAGACCACCTTTTAGGATGAGCTTATTTTTTCCTTTCTTGCAACACCCTAGCACTGAAAGAGTGGCAAGTTTCCTCTAAATGGATGGCCCCCAAACAGTAAACAGTTACTGTGGCCATCTGTTATGGACTTGTGAGCATTTAATACATTTCTTAAAGCCAGATGGCTTTAGGTCCTTTCTTCACACACACACACACACACACACACACACACACACACACACACACACACACACACACACACACACACACACACACACACACACACACACACACACACACACACACACACACACACACACACACACACACACACACACACACTACTAGGTCCTCAATTTAAAAATGGGCCTAACCCTGCAGGAAAGAGAAAGACCACAAGGACTAGGTCCTCTAACAGAGGCCTAGCCTGGGCAGGAAAAGGAAAGTACAGTTTTGTACCTACCATAAAATGTAGATGTCCGATAGATATGCAACTGCAGTCCTGACATATGGGTTGTCCCGCCTCAGGCAGCCCTTCGGTCGGCAATTCAAAGTCTGGGTCAGCGTTGGCTGATATCGCCTCTTCCCTGACGTCAGAGCGGCTGGTATAAAAGCATCAGCAGGCGCCATCTTCTTCAGTGATTCTTGCCCCAGATGCCAGGTGCCCTACAAGGAAGGCTAAATTTAGAGAATGGATAAATATTCCAGACGTGCACAACAGTAATAAACAGATAAACCATAACATATCCCTAGCTAATTTGAAAAAGGGGGAGTGGACCCTAAAAAGAGAATTACAGAGGGACCAAAGTGTGCGGTAAAGCGGTGTCGGCCTGGAGCGGTTGAATTACCACCTCCGAAGAGACAGATGCATTCGTGGTAGGCTTTAGCGCTGTCGGTGGAAGTCGCGGGCCACAAAAGTCGGTCCCGGTCCTTCCGTTTTTTGGAAATATGTGCTGTCGGTAGTTCCGACGGCATGATATAGGAGTAATTTCCCCCCAAAAAAGTCTTCAGCAAATTCTGCCCGGCGCCTAAGTGTGCGCTTATTGAAGCGAGCACAGGCAGAGACGTCGTGGTCTGGGCCGAGGCAGGGAAGGCAGTAAGAATGGAAGTACTTATGAGGTATTTGTTTACCACAAGACAAGCAATTAACTTTTGCAGTTTTATCTGACATCGGCTGAGGCAAAGCGTTCTAGCGGGGTGCCAGCTTTTGATGACTTTGGATCTGAAAACACAGCAGCTGGCCGACC
This sequence comes from Protopterus annectens, assembly GCF_019279795.1. Classification (NCBI taxonomy): domain Eukaryota; kingdom Metazoa; phylum Chordata; order Ceratodontiformes; family Protopteridae; genus Protopterus; species Protopterus annectens. The sequence goes on from NC_056750.1 coordinate 247,652,780, forward strand.
AGCACTTGCGAACTGCTTCTGCTTCGGGCACCACGCGGTAAGAAAGACTGAAGATGGCGTCGGCTGATGCTTTTATACCCCAGCCACTCTGACGTCGGGAAGAGGCGACATCAGCCGACGCCGGACCCAGACTTTGGAATCCGGCCGACCGAAGGGCTGCCTGAGGCAGGACAACCCATATGTCAGGACTGCAGTTGCATTCTTGAAGGACATCTGAAAAACTAGGCCTTCTAAAAGTTACACTAAGCAGAGAAGTCACACACTCAAGCGAGATTCAAGTATAAGCTATCAAAATACTCAAGGAAACAGAACCTCATTCTGTTCATAACACTAACCAATGCTGCAAGCGGGAATCCGCAAAAAACAAGACTAACACAGAGGAAATAAAACAGAACCTCGTTCTGTTAACGTTAACAATTTAGCAATTTAGCAAGTGGGAATCCACAAAAAACTTTGACTTGTGCCTAGAACACACAGTCTGAGTGTAAAAGGCACCTACAAATACTAAAACACAAAAACCAGCACACAGGATACCAATACTAGGAGGCCAATGTACCAAGTGATTGCACACAAATGGCACAATTATAAAGACTCAAACTATGCTAGAACTAAACCGTTTTGACTAACAGTAAAAAAAAAAAAAAAAAAAACTTTGCATAAATTTTGAATAAATGCAAAACTTAGCCAGAACCAAAGAGAAGCACAACCGAACTTAACACGACAAACGAGATCTGGGGATTGTACTTGTGCACCATGGGATACCTACCTAGCCACGAGCCAACTAGAAATTCCAGCTTGTAAATAGGCAGAGTCGGAGCAGAGGATAGGCTCAGATCCCATATGTAAGAATGAAGGTGAGATAGGACTACAGAACATTACTTTGTCCTACAGCATCCAAAGCAGTGGCATTTGCACAAATGTCAAATGATACAGACTTGCTACCATAGATAAAGGCAAATATGCGCAGAGCATTTTTTTTTTTGCTTTATGACCCTTCACTTCCTAAACTGGGAATACAGATACATTCAACTAAGCGAACAAAAAAACTTCCAAACTTAAAGTTGCTAGACTTCCATGTTCTCAAAATCATATATGTATACACCAACCCTAAGATGCCAGATTAAAGGCACAGGATGTCATGCACATTGAGAAACAAATGGACAGCCGTAGGGGATGGCCAAATAACTAAAAACCTACAAGTGATCAGGTCACACACTGAAAATGCAGTTCATCTTTGCCTTGCACAGCATTTTGTAACAGTTACTAGCCACTTACAGATCAGCAGCAGTACCTTGAAAACACATTTTGAAGGAAAAGGTCCTCTATGCAGCTTCCAAACCAATTTGGACACAGTATATAATTACAGTATGTTGAATACAAAGGATTTTAATACAAAATCTATCACAGCTAACTGGAATGGTAAAGGAAACCGGAATGTTTAATATTAACTTTGTCATACTGTGTTTAAATTATGTGAAGGGAAGACCTGTACAACCCTACATTCAAATGTAAACAAGTGGACTGTTTATTGAATGCTATCCCTTGGTTTGCAATTCCAAGATTTTCTACTGAAACAGTTACAAGTGCAGCATAAAGCTAACATTGCTTTTGGGTTATTTTGATGCTTACAAGTCTGTGGTCTTATTATGAAGGTGGGAAGTAATCAAATATGTTGCAAGCTGCTTCTAAAGACGAGACAGCAAAGGAATCAAGAACACAGCAATCTACTAAACTAATTAAACTCTTGAGCAGCGAGTATGTAAAATAAAACAAGTCAGAAGACATTGAAGCACTGAAGTTGTAAACGTGCAGGATCAGCCAATATAAACAAATAAGTACACAAGTTAGTGTACCTAGTGAAAAAGGAATTCAGTACATTATAAAAACATGCTTCAGAAATAGAGCTCAGCGAGTGGGCTTAGAATCAAAATGCAATCAGAGAACAAACAGACTCAAAGGGATATTAGTTAAATGCACCAAAGAGCAGCTGGCAAGCTCAGTGAAAGATGGTAGGCACTATTCGCTGGCTACTACTATCAAAGTAGTAAACAGCTCAGTATGTGAGAATTTCTACAAACAATTGAGTCTTGAGAAATATGGGACTGAACTTAGAAACATGGAAGACTACCGAATAAAAAACAGAAGAGGACTTTTTGGAAATCTTTGAAATCCAGTGAGAAAACAAAATGAAAAAGGAGAATGTCAAGAACAAGGCAAGATGTGATCTTAAAGGCCAGAAGACACTATTCTTTTTGAAAAATTGGAAATCGGACTACATGGCAATGCTTAAGTTTAGTCATGACATATCAGACAACCAAAAACAATGGCAAACATTTCTCTATCCAGAATACCTGTTCAATGTGCACCTGTCAAAGTTATTTCTGCACAGTTGACATCAACTGTCCCACAACAGCACTGCTCCTAGTTTTCTGCCTTGCATTTAGCAAGGCTTTAGCTTAATACATAAGCATGATATAGCAATAGTTACTCCCCCCTCTCTTCAGTAGAGTTTCTAACTTGATCCCCTAGCCAACTCCATGCTACAACATAAGATTCTTTTTAGTGCATGTATCATTGCTTCTGGAAAGGTTGACAAATTTGAGTAGTAACCTTTGTGATTCTAGGGGATGGTACATTTAGTAGGAGCGCACACATTTACTATGGCATTCACATTAGCATTTAGCTATACTGCATAGACAGTAAGAAAATGACCCATTTAAGGTCTGGCATTTAGCATCATTTAGTTTCACACCTTAAATCTGTGAAGCAGCTTCAGCAATTCAAGGCCGCACTTGCATGTCAGTAATTTGGACTAGAAATATCACACTTTCCAGTCCCTCAGTCATGTTCGTCAATGCACATTGAAATTTCTAAAATCTGTATCCAACCAAAGGGAATATTACATGTGCACAAATTAGAGCTTGCCTTGTCCAGCTTAAACTGCCAAAATCCCCGTTTACATCTGGCAGTGAAATCTTTGCACTGTGCATACTGGTACAAATTTCCAGTTAACAGTCTGTACAAAGTAATGCTCCCTCCGTTTGTCGAGGTATTTCAAGTCTCTGTAAACTGCATCTTTATTTTGCTTTATTATGGTCCACTTCACTTCCTAAATCATCGCTGGCTTATCAGAAAAGAATCAATGCACTGTCCCTATAAATCCATGTCTTAAGGACTGCTAAGAGAATTGTGCCGTTTTTCCAAGCCATTAGGGACCCAGAAGTCATTGATCTTTTGCGTCCCCATAAATCCAGTACTCCCACAGATACCAGAATCAAGGGTTTGTCTTCACAAACAGATAAACAAGGTAAGGTGGAGACAGGTTCACAGTCTTCCTCACCTCTGGAATTAGACTACCACTCTCAATAACAGTTTAATACATTATCTTTTATGTACAACTGGATGGCTAGATGGGTAAGATTCTCCCCTGACATGAGTGGTCTGGCCCTCAAAAGAGGAGGCTTGGTCTAAGGGTGTACACTGGCAAGGTGTAAATGATTCCAAGACTCAGTTGTTTAATTCCTATGATCCTACAGTCTTGTATCCTAGCCATTCCCTTCCCTTGAAGCCCTCTTATGTAGACTATTACACCCAAGTTCTTCTACTCCATTACCTTTATGTCCATCTTCTAATCCAGATATATGCTACATGGACTCTGCCTGATCTCTACGCTGCAGCTACATCTCTTCCGCCTGCTCCCACGAGGAATACTGGAGATGGCCACTTTAGCCACAGTCTCAGTCAAGAGAATAAAGGGCAAAATATCCTCCTGTCATGACAAGTCACACTAACATGAATGCAAATGTGGGCTTTGGAGTCTGACTTACACAGACCTGGAACCAGAGACCCCTTAACCCATTTTATACCAATCTGCTCCTTGGGTCACAAAACACTCCAGACCATCCCTACATTGGCTACCCTACTTCTGCCAAATACAGTGTGTGGAGTAATGATGATAGTGTAAAGTACTTCAGCTTCTCTCATGCACCAGCAGTCTGTGGGGTGGAGGTCAAGCACTGGAAATGGAAATAAAAGAATCTGGGGAGTACAGGGAGCTCCTGTGCTGCTCCTTCCTGGCTACTATATAGCACTGAAGACAAAACTTTTCAATGGTGGAAGCATGGTTAAGTTCAGTACTGTGCAAGAGGCTACAAAAATGGGGATTCAACTAAGCTTTACCTCTAGTAGACAGATACCTTGGCATTAGCAAAAAAAAGCAGTCATAGCAAAGCACAAAGTATAGTTGTGCAAGTACACAGTAGAGGTTTGAATAGATTACTGGTGTAGTAGCCTAAGCTATATGGATTACATCCTGCCAAGAATGACAGCCTGGCTCCCAAAAGCAACACTTTCCACATGCCCAAACCACTGAACTGAGAGTGTGGTATAAAGTCAGAGGTTAGGGCACCAAGCCTACATAACTTTCTTGCTTCAGTAAAGGAAAAGACTAGCTCACAGTTTTGTGCCAACAGCAGTGAAAACGAGGGGAGGGAGAGTTTCACACTTGCATACAACAGAAGGGAAAAAGGAAGGAGGGTGCCCCTACGGCAACAGTGATCTGGTCAATCTGTTATAGTACAGTTGAGTAAGTAAATTTACTAGGTTCACCAATAGATCACTGCTGCAGTAGCCTAAGCTACATAGATGAAGCTTGGAAGAAAATGGAGAAAGCAAAATCAGTCTAGGCGCCCCTGGAGAACAGAATAGTCATAGAAAACCTGATCTGAGCCTTGAGAAAGTGTAATGTCCAGTGCTTGTTGAAATGTATGGACTGATTAGAAATATTCTAGAGGCAGCAACTTCTAGTCCAGTCCTTTCTAAAAATCCACAGAAGTAGCCAAAGCCCTGGTAGAGTGGGTCTTGACCATGCCTGAAAGCACCTTATGACAGTAAGAAAAGTAATAGCATGGGACAATCATGTAGAAATGGTCTGCTCTGATAATTACTGCCCCTTTTTCCTACCTTCATAGGTCAGAATTCCAATACTTAGTTCTGTCAATGTAGTACAAGTTGCTTGTGATATCCAAAAGTGCAAAATTTCTTCACCCCTACTTTTGGTTCAGGATAGAAAACAGGATTACGTATAGCCTAGCTTACAATAAATGCTGAAAAATATTAGGCATAAAGTTGCCCTATCGTTGTGAAAGATTAGACAAGGCTGAATTACCATAAGAACTTCTGTTTGCTCTTCTTACAGAAGTCAGACCAATGAGAAGCACCGTTTTCCAAGATCAGAATTTCAAATCTTTGAGCAGGTTCAAAAGGGAAAAAAAATCCAAGTTTGCCCAATACAAAACAGAGATCCCAAGGAGGAGCAACCTGTCTTCTAGGTGGGTGGATGTATGAAACCCTTTAAGACTTTTGACCAACATGTGTCAATTGTTGTCAGAGAGCCCTTCTATACTGCGCAGCTTATAAATAAAACAATTGCATCTAGACCTAGGATGTAAAGTCAAAGGATAAAGCAGAAAAGTGAAAATAAAGTTATTCAGAAAAAATTAAAAGGCATCTGAAATATTTGATAATTGGAATGTAACAGCCATAATTTTAATCCAAAGTTACTAGAACACAAAAAGGTGTAATGAGGGGTAATAGACTGTAAAGAAAGCATTTTGAACTTTGATTCTGATGTGCAGGTTTAGGACAGGACTATTTCTTTGGCACTAGAAAGATTCTCCTCTAGAATCCTCTTCCCTATTTGATCTGGGGGGGAACAATAACTCTGAGATTAGCAATATCCAAACATCAGTGGCTCCAACATTTCTCTCCTTGTCCAGTTGGTAAAGTGTTGCGTTAATACATAAAGTACAGTTGTGTACCTACCATAAATGTAGATGTTAGAGTGTATTCACTGTCGCTGTCATTACAAGAGGGTTAATCCTGCTGGCAGGCTACCCGCAGTCGGCCTGAATTCCAAAGTCTAGTTCTGGCGTCGGTTGCTGTCACCTCCTCCTGACGTCCATGCGCCAGGGGTATAAAAATGCAGCAGACACCATTTTCTTCAGTTTTTCTTGCCCCAGATGTGAGGTGCCCCCAAAAGGGTAGGCTAAAAATATATCTATAAAGCATGCACGCACCAAGTAAACAAGTTTCCTTAACCTATAAGCAAATACACCATAGGTTGTACAGAATAGAGAAGTACAGATAAGGTCCAGCAAAGATAAAGGGGATGGTGGGTGGGTAACCTGGACTGCAACAGTGAATACACTCCAACATTTACATTTATGTTAAGTACACAACTGTACTAAGTTTGTGTTTCACTGTTGCAGTCATTACAATTGGGCTGACTCCCAAAGCTAAGGTTTGGGAAGCTGGAACTAAATAGAATTAGGAGCGGCTATGAGGCCCTGCAGGACTGCAGTGGCAAAGCTTGCCCTGGATTTGGAGTAGAGTGGTAAGTGATTGCGTTTTGTAAAAGTGTGCATGGAACTCCAGGTTGCAGCCTCTAAAATGTCTGGTTGGCACTCAGAGGAAGATTGCTGAAGTGGCTGCTGCTCTGGCTGAATGTGGCCTAATGCCCTTAGGCATTGATCTGCCATGTTGGGAATAGCATAAACGAATGCAGTGACCTATCCACTTTGAAATAGTCTGCTTTGAGATAGCCTTTCCTTGTGATCCTGCAGCATATGCTACCAGTAATTGCGCAGTCTTTATGAAAGCTTTGGTTCTGTCCAAGTAGAAGCACAGTTATCTGTGTGTCCAAAGAATGCAGAAGTTTCTCACCCTTCTGTGGGTTTGGGTAAAAGGTAGGCAAATTAATAGTTTGGTTGAGGGCCACACTGGACACTACCTTAAGCATAAATGTGGGGTATTGTCCTTAGAGAATACCTATCTGGGTGGAAAATAAAAAGTTCCACAGCCATGAGTGCCTGCAGCTCGGAGACTCGTCTTGCAGAGGTTATTGCTAGGAGCCGAGCTATTTTCCATGATTTTTATAATAGCTGTAGTGGCTGGCTCAAAGGAGGCAGAGTGAGTATTTCCAAGACACAGAGGTCCCATGCAGGTACTGGCGATCTCCTTGGAGGCCGTAAGTTTTTGGCTCCTCTGAGGTACTGCCTTAATAAAGGATGAGAAAAAAATAGGTGGCGCTGTATTGCAATGAGCTGAAATGGCAGAGGCATGAATCTTAATTGATGAAAAGGATAGGCCTTTGTCCAGCATCTCAGTTAAGTATTGCAAAATCTGAGGGATATTTGGAAAAAATCATGACAATTCCTTGTGCCTGGTTCCAAGCTCAGAATCTTACATTTTTCTGCATAAGATTTCCTGGTACTGGGCCTCCTGGCCTCCAAGATGACATCCATCACCGCTTTAGAGAAAGGTGCATTTTGAAAAGCTACATTATCTGCCATGCTGCCAGACTTAAGGTCCTGAGCTGGCTGTGCAGGATCTGAACGTTTGGTCAGTAAGTGAGGAATTTGCAGTAATGTCCATGCTGGGCATTGAGTCAAGTTCCTTAGGATTGCCCCAGACTGGCCCTGCCAGCACTGGTACCCAATCAATATCATTTTTGGCTTATCTTGTCTGACCTTTAGGAGTACCTTGGAGAGGAGAGGCAGTGGGGGAAAGGCATATACCTATTAAGTTTTTCCAGCTGAAAGATTGAGCATCCACTTTCCATGCTTGCTTGTGATAAGTCCTTGTGCAGAATCTCTATAGTTGACAGTTGTGAGGGGAGGCAAATAGATCTATGTCCGGGCATCCCCAATTCCTTGTTATGTTGAAGACTTGTGGATCCAGTTTCCATTCGTGGGGATCCATGAGGTTTCTGCTTAGTCTGCCATAGTATTTATCTTTCCTGACAGGAATTGTGCTTGCAGATGTACTTGGTAAGTCAATGCTGTGTCCCACAAAGTCATGGCTAGTCTGCAAAGGGGGTAGGAATGTAAAACTCCCTGCTTACGTACCACGACTGCAGTATTGTCGGTCTTTATCAGCAGTTGTCCTGGATGAAGTAGACCCTTGAAGGCTGTCAGGGCATTTTGAACAGGTAGCATCTCTGATATGTAGATGCATTTGGATTGCGGACCATGAGCCCTGAATACATCTTCCTGCCATGTGGGCCCCTCAGGCATAATCTCATGCATCTGTTGTCAATGTCTGCCTGGCTGGGGTATGGCGAATGGCTGCCCCTTGTGGTGACAGGCCTTTGCCCACAGTCAAAACTCCTGTTGCAGGCAGGGAATGAGTGTAATTAGTTTCCAGGCTGTGGCAATGTTGAGTCCAAACACTTTCTAAATACTATTGTAGTTTCATCATATGCAGTCTTGAATATGGAATTAGCAGAATGCCATGAAGTCCAAAGCCTGCAGAATTTTTCTTGCAGTTAACTGGATGCTTGTTGCCAACTTTTTGAAATAAGTAGTCAGTTGCCTTTGTCTGGTGTGAGATAAGCCATCTGGGCAGTTGTATTTAAGCTTGCACCCAGGAATATTCTCTTGAGAGGGTACAAGTTTTGATTTATTTTCGTTTACTGTGTACCCTAGGCATGTTAATAATCTTTTTACAAACGCCAGATGCTGTAGTAGTATGTCCTTGTTCTCTGCTTGAATAAGGTAGTCATCCAAGTAAGGATATATTTGTATTCCTCTGTCTGCAAAATGCAATTACTGGTGCCAAGCATTTTATGAATACCTTGAGTGCAGTAGATAAGCCTAAGGGCAGTGCAGAGAATTGGTAGTGCATTGAGCCAGCTATGAATCAGAGGCATCTTCAGCATGACTTGTCTGATTGGGACGTGCAGGTATGCCTCTTTTAGGTCTCAAGTTACAAGCCAAGCCTTCTTGCCCAGCATGGGCAGAAGCTGCTGCAGAGTCAACATTTTGAATTTTGGAATATCCAGGTATGTGTTTAGAATAGATAGGGCCAGTATTGGTCTCCAGGCTTTGTCCTTTCTGGGCACCAAGAAAAGTCTTGAGTAAAATCCTTGTCCCTGCTCTTGCTGTGATACTTGCTGAATGGCCCTCATGTCCATGAGGGATGAAACTTGCTTTTGTGCCTCTGCCCATTGATTTTTTGGCAGGTCTGGCATACCGTTTGCCCTTGGCAGGGTGTGAAAGTGGAACCTGTAACCTTGTGACACTATGTTCAGGACCCATTTGTCCTGGGTGATTAGGTGCCAGTTTTGAGAAAAAAGTGCTACTTTTCCCCCTAAAGGAGCTGCCAGAGGATAAGTGCTTGGCGCTGGCAGGGGTAAGTCATTGGGACTGCTTTCTGTATTGGCTGTGATTTGTCTTCTCTGCTTTTGGAGGTAGAAGCACCCCATTGTTTAGACCTGTATGAGCCTTGGGGCTGGGATCTGCCTCTAGGGTGTCTGTCTCTGTGGTGTGTCAGTCACAGGAAAGGACCAATTCTTTGTAGGCCAGTGTCGGCTAAATCTTGGAGGCTGCATCTGTAAGAAATCCTTGACTGTTTGCATAGATCTGGCTTTGTCCTTCATTTTCTTCAACACCTCTTCTGCTTTAACACCAAACAAGGTATCATGCTGTAATGGAGCATCTAATAAATTTTGCTTTAACATGATCAGGCATATTCTGTTCCTTTAACCAAGCATGCCTCCTAATGACAGAACCTGTAACAGCGGCTCTGCAAGAGGCCTCCAAAGAATCAAAACCACATTGTAAAGTATGCCTTCCAACTTGTTAGCTGCATGCAATAAATCATGCATTTCTTTATTTTCTGCACATTCAGATTTTTTGTCAACATTTTCTGTTTAAGCAGTGACAATGTATTGCTGATATTTAAGCATATGAAACTGACAATTTAAAGCCCTTATAGCCAAGTTAGCAGCAGTGTAAATCTTGCCCCATCTGTCCAGTGCCCTGGAATCTGTCAGAGGGAGTAGGGTTTTTTGCAGTGGAAGCCTTGACCCCCTTGGGACCCTGAGGGGTAGTTTCTGGGTCAGTAGCAGGGTTTTTAAAAATAAATTTGTGGGAGCCTGAAACCCTGTAGTATCTGTCTGGCTTAACAGGAGCTGGAGGTAAGGAGTCAGGAGTCTGATTGGACTCTGAAAACACACCTACTATGTCTAACAGGTGGAATATCAAGGGGCCTGTGCTGAGGCAGTAAAAGAAAGTCTGAGCCTTTTCTAAGATTCTGAATAATCTTGGCTCTCTCCCAGTGGAAATGCTCCCTCATGGTATGAAGTGTTTCCACAAAAGAATAATTCTCAGGAGGAGAAGCTGAGGGGATAGATTCTTCAGCATCAGAATCCTCATAAGGAGGAAGAGAGTATTCCTGATCAGAAGAGGAATCAGATGAAATGGAAACCTGATCTGAAGATTCATATTCTACCTCTTGCCTAGGCCTCTTGTCGGGAAGGGGATCAGAACCCCTGATCAAAGTAATCAGGCCTTCGGCCATTTTGAGCATATTTTTTTAGGCATGGAGGCCTGTCCATGGGGCTGTTTTTGTGTCTTTAAAGCTGCTTTAGTCTTGGGCTTTGAAGCTGAAGTCGTTTTAACATAATTGTGTAGGCCTGAAAATGCCCTCAGACGCCGATGCCTGCTCAGCGGCTCCAGACGCATCTGAGGGAATGGTTTCCGAAGGTCCAATACCTTGAGTTTCTGTAGGCCTGGTTGACTCCACATGGGAGTCTACATCGGCCTGCAGCTCTAAAGTAGCAGTTGTCAGGGGCTGCGAAAGCACCATACTGGGAACCGGCGACTGGCCTAGAAGCCTAGTCTGTTTTGGACCTCAGATGCCTGTCCTTTTCTTTGCGTTTTTTGCAACTCCGGTAGTCGGCTGTTCCGACGGAATTATATAATTAAATTTTCTGCCAAAGTAATGAAATGCAAAACCATACAGACACTTAGTGCGTTGGTTAAATCTAGCACAAAACCAACAACTAACAACGTCGTGGTCAGGGCCGAGGCAAGGAATGCAGTAAGAATGAAAATCCTTATGAGGTATTTGCTTCCCACAAGAAATACAATTAACTTTTTCTGACATCGGTCTGGAGAAGAAAAAAAAAAAAGTTTCCCCAATGGGGTACTTGGCTTTAAATGAAGACTTCAGATCTGAAATTCGAACTTGAAAATCTCCGGAGTCTGCCAACTGGCACTTGCAAATGATTTTGCTTCGGGCACAGAGCAGCAAGAAAGACTGAAGAAAATGGTGTCTGCTGCATCTTTTACACCCCTGGCGCACTGACATCAGGGAGGAGGTGACAGCAACCTATGCCGGAACTAGACTTTGGAATTCAGGCAGACTGCGGGTGCCTGCCAGCAGGATAACCCTATTGTAATGACTGCAACAGTGAAACACGATGAACATCATCTGTTAGAAGCTGCACACAAAGATCTCTCCTGACACCGTAACTGTTCCCATCCATGCTTTATGTAGACAGTTATCTATTGTTCAATTATCTTAACTTAGAAAGTTATAAAGCAATTATCAATGCCTTGTTTGTGTACATTACCACTTGCGCCTGCCACAAGTCTTACTTCCGTTTCACCTGTACTGCAAGTTGCATATGCCTTGAATAATTGTTTTGCAACTTTAAGCTAAGTTACACATTTGTAATTTCTGCTTACTCTGATGCTATAGTCAAAGTTGGATTCACAACAGTGGGAGAAAACTGGAGGATCTGTGCCTCAATGTTTGCAACTACATTTACTTGTAAATTCTGGTTATGTGCCCAAGTCTTGAAATTTCGCAAAATTGGCAGTATTTTTCTGGAAGATCTGAGCTCATACAAACCATTTATATTCAAATTCTGTTGTCAACATCAGATATTCTATTCTGTTTGCCTGTTTAAGCTGCACTTGTAGAACTTAAACTGTGGATGTAGTCCCTGCTCTTTGAATGATAATGCAACAGTGGAGAGGAGGTTGTAACAATTTACATATTTTTCCTCCTGCTGTAGTAACCTCGGATGCCTCTGTCCCCAAAGTTAAAACTAATTTCTAGGCTACCAGAGACCCTAGACCTGTAGCAGAGTCATAGCGCAAGAGAACTGTAACTTCTTAAAAGTTTGACACATCCATTAGCTCATCTCCTATAACCTGCGTTGAGCTGTGCTCAACTCACCCAGGTTCTTTTACTCAGTGTGGAAAGCCTTGAACTGTGAGAAATTAGCTTTGCTGTTCTTTATCTCCTCCAGGCATTCCAAACAGCAGACATCAAAAAGGAAAAAAGCACGCTGGCACTGCAGGACTCTTGGGTTGGTTGTGCAAAAGCCTTCTCTCTCTAAAGGAAGCCTTCCTAAACCCATAAGTTACCAATCTAAACTTGAGGCTTTAGTAACCTGCTCCAAGCAGAGTTACACCCAGAGCTGCAGTAAAGCCTACCTGGAATATCTATACATCCCAGGAGTAAGAAGTCAGACACGACCTGGCTATCTATCAAGGCTTCTCAAACTAATCCCTACATCCCAACACCAATTCAAAGCAGTTAGTCCTCCCACCTTTCTAAATCATTCTTGTCAAAGTCATGGACCAGTATTTCCCCACAACTTCTGTAGCCTGTGATTGAGATGGGTACTTTCAAGCAATGTAAAAATTGTCACATGCTTTCCGATAATCATTTATTATGCACACAGCATGACTGAGTTTTTTTTTTTTTTATATAAACAATGTACATACGACACTGAGGCTAAAATCTGACAACCCGGACATCAGTTATCAGCCTTACACATCATCTCACCATATTACACAATCCTTCATATGCTGAAGTTCTAAATATTAACTTGCTTAAATCTCAACACAAGCACAAAGCACCCTCAATAGTCCTCCCATTAAAAGTACCATCTCACAACATAAGGAGTCCTATAGCCATACATGCTAAGCCCATAAGCAGGCATCCATAGGTGAATCCACTAAGACAGCTCGACAGATTACCAGGCTGAGCAAGGGAAGAGAGAGTTAGTTGCCTGTCTGGTTCCAGGATCAGTAAGAATGCACATGCACTCAAATCCTTAAAACAACCAGGAGTAGGACCCATCGTACAGTTTTGTACCTACCATAAATGTAGATGTTAGAGTGTATACCCTGCTGCAGTCGTCACACTTGGGTTATCCTGTCGTCAGGCAGTCCCGCATTCGGCCTGAATTCCAAAGTGTCTTGGTCCAGCGTCTGTTGCTGTCACTTCTTCCCTGACGTCAGTGCGCCAGGGGTATACAAGAGGCATCAAACGCCATTTTCTTCAGTTTTTCTTGCCCCAGATGTCAGGTGCCCCCCCAAAAGGTGGTCAGTAGATTGTGCTAAACTTTTATTGGTACTAACAAAACATCCCTCCAGCTATAAGCAAATACACCACAAAGGTTGTATCAGATTTTAAGGTATAGAAAAGGTTTCAGTTAGGTTAGAGGGGATGGAGGAAGGGTAACCTGGACTGCAGCAGGGTATACACTCATCTATATCTATGGTAGGTACAAAACTGTACTATGTTCATCGTGTTACCCTGCTGCAGTCATCACACTTGGGTAGAGTCCCCAAAACTAAGGATGGGAGGTGGAGTCAAACAGGGTTAGAGGAGGCTAGAAGGCCCTGCAAAACTGCAGTGGCGAAGCCAGCTCTAGTCTTAGAGTAAAGTGGTAAGGGATAGTGTTTGGTGAAGGTGTGTACTGAACTCCAAGTTGCACCTTCCAGAATATCCTTGGTTGGCACCCCCTGAGGAAGGCTGTAGGTGTAGCTGCTGCCCTGGTGGAGTGGGGCCTTATGCTAGCAGGAACTGGTTTTCCATGATGGATGTAGCAAAAACATATGCAATGTCCTATCCATTTGGAAATGGTCTGCTTTGAGATAGCCTTTCCTTGTGATGCTGTAGCATAGGATACAAAAAGCTAGTCAGATTTTCTGAAAACCTTAGTTTTAAGCAAGTAGTAATGTAGTTGCCTGTGAATGTCCAGGGAGTGCAGGAGTGTCTCTCCTTTGTTCTGTGGATTTGGGAAGAAGGTGGGTAAATGGATAGTTTGATTTAGAGGCACACTGGATAACCACCTTTGGCATAAAGGAGGGGTTAGTTCGTAGAGAAACTGTCTTTATGAAAAATGAGGAAAGGCTCTACTGCCATTAGTGCCTGTAGCTCCGAGACTCTTCTGACTGAAGTAATTGCTAGCAGCAGGGCAGTCTTCCATGACAAACTTTAAATCAGCTGAGAAAGCTGGCTCAAAAGGTGGCAGCGCAAGTTTTTCCAGAACAAACTGGAGGTCCCAAGTTGGTGTTGGTGCTGTCCAGGGAGGCCTAATGTTTTTGGCCCCTCTGAGGTACTGCCTTAGAAGTGGATGTGAAAATGGAGGATCCGTGTTGTAGTGAGCTGAAACAGCTGAGGCGTGGATTTTAATAGATGAAAAAGAAAGTCCTTTGTGTAACATCTCAGTTAAATATTGTAGAATCTGAGGTATGTCCGGCTGAAGGGTATTTTGGCCTTTAGCCGGGTTCCAGGCGCAAAATCTTTTCCATTTGTCTGAGTAGGCTTTCCTGGTGCTGGGCCCTCCTGGCCTCCAGAATGACATCCATAACAGCTTGTGAAAGAGGAGCTGGCTGGTTGCCTAGGTGATTTGCCATGCGGCCAAATTTAAGGTTTTGAGCTGGCTGTGTAGAATCTGACTGTCTAGCTGTGTGAGCAGATGAGGAATTTGTGGTAAAATCCATGGTGGGCCGTGGGCCATGTTCCCTAGTAGTGGGTACCAGTGCTGGCGTGGCCAGTCTTGGGCAATGAGTATCATTCGGGGTCTGTCCATCCTGACTTTCAGCAGCACCTTTGTGAGAAGGGGCAATGGGGGAAAGGCATATACTGTCAGCGTTTTCCAACTGAGAGTGCGTCCACTTTCCAAGCTTGATGGTGAAATGTCCTGGTGCAAAATTTTGACAGCTGATAAAAATGGGGGCGTCCAGACATAGATCTGTTTGCCAACCCCCAAAACTGAGTTACCATTGTGAATACTTGTGGATCCAGTTTCCACTCGTGGGGATCCATGATGTTCCTGCTTAGGTTGTCTGCCAATGTGTTCTTTTCCTGGCAGGAATTGAGCTTGTAATTGAACTTGGTAAGCCAGTGCTTTGTTCCACAAGGTCATTGCTTGCCTGCATAGAGGATAGGAGTGTGTACCCCCTTGCTTGCCTGCATAGAGGATAGCAGTGTGTATCCCCGTGCTTGCCTGCATAGAGGATAGGAGTGTGTACCCCCTTGCTTGTTTAAGTACCACATTACTGTGGTGTTGTCCTTATACGCTGTCCAGGATGCAAGAGATCCTTGAAGTCTGTCAGAGCATTCTGTACAGCTAGCATTTTTTTTGATTGATGTGCAGATTTCTTTGATCTGCAGTCCATATGCCTTGAATGCACTGTCCTGCCATGTGTGCCCCCCAGGCACAGTCGGATGCATCTGTTGTCAGTTTGCCTGGCTGGGAGTAAGGTGAAAGGCTGACCCTTGTTGAGGTGACATGCCTGTGACCACCACAGAAACTCCTGTTGAAGGCAGGGAATGAGAGGTATCGTTTCCAAGCTGTGGCTGTGTTGAGTCCATACCCTTTTCAGGTACCATTGTAATTTCCTCATATGCAGTTTTGCAAATGGTATTAGTAGTATGCAAGATGCCATGAAGCCCAAGGCCTGCAGAATTTTCTTGCAGGGAGTTGGGCCTTTGTTGCCATTATTTTGAAGTATTGAGCTAGTTGTAGTTTGTCTGGCGTCAGATAAGCCATCTGGGCCGTTGTATTCAAGCTGGCACCCAGAAATGTTATGTTTTGTGAGGGCACTAGTTTTTATTTCTTTTCATTTACTGGGTACCCTAGGCAACTTGGGTGTTTTACAAAAGCCAGATGTTGTAAGAGAATGTCCTTGCTTTCTGCTTGGATGAGGCAGTCGTCCAGGTATGGGTATATTTGAATTCTTTGTCTGCAGTATGCAATTACTGGTGCCAGGCATTGTGAAAAACCTGGGTGCAGTAGATAAGCCAAAGGGCAGTACAGAGAATTGGTAATGGGTTGAACCTGCAATGAAATGGAGGTATCTTCTGCAATTTTGTCCGATAGGGACATGCGGGTATGCCTCCTTGAGGTCCGTTACTAGCCAAGCTTTCTTGCTCAACATGGGAAGAAGCTGCTGTAGTATTAGCAACTTGAATTTGGGTACTTGCAAGGAGGTGTTTAGAATCGAAAAGTTCAGAATGGGTCTCCCAAGCATTGTCCTTTCTGGGGACTAGAAAGAGCCTTGAGTAAAATCCTTGGCCTTGCTCCTGTGTAGGTACCAGATGAATGGCTCTCATGTCCATGAGAGCTGTAACTTGTTTTTGTGCCTCTGCTCATTGATTTTGTGGCAGGCCTGGCATTCCTTTTATCCTTGGCAAGGTGTGGAAATGGAATCTGTATCCTTGTGAAATAATGTCTAGGACCCATTTGTCCTTTGTGATTATGTGCCAGTTGTCTGCAAAAAGTGCTAATTTTCCTCCCAAGGGAGCTGCCAAGAGAGCTTTGCTTGGCAGTCTGAGGTTTAAGTCATTGTGTTTGTCTTCTAGTAGTTTGGGACCGGTCTTCTCCTCCCTTCTGTGTTGCAGTGCCCCATTGGTGAGGTTTGTAAGGGATTTGTGCTTGACTTCTGCCCCTTGGGCATCTGTATTTACCCCTCTGTGGTCTGTCAGAAGCTGGAAAGGACCAATTTTTTCTTTGCCAATTTCTGCTGAAGCGTGGGGGTTGTATCTGTAAAAAGTCTTTGACCGTCTGCATAGATTTTGCCTTATCCTCCATTTTCTTTAAAACCTCTTCTGCTTTAACTCCAAATAAAACATCCTGCTGTAAGGGTGCATCTAGTAACTTTGCTTTAACATGATCAGGCAGAGTTTGTTCCTTTAACCAAGCATGCCTACGTATGACAGACCCAGTAACAGCTGCTCTAAAGGAAGCTTCCAAGGAATCAAATCCACATTGTAAAGTATGTTTGCCCACCTGTTCAGCTGCATGCAACAGATCCTGCATTTCCTTGAATTCAGACCGTTGAGGATGAGTGCTCATTTTTTGTTTTGAGACATTAGGAATTGCTGGTATTTCAGCATGTGAAATTGACAATTTAGTGCTCTCATAGCTAGAGTAGCTGAGGTGTAACCTTCTTCCTCCACCTATCTAGTGCTCTGGAGTCCCTTTCAGAGGGTACAGGATTTTTAGCCATAGAAGCCTTAGCCCCTTTGGGACCCTGGGAGATTGGTTTGGCTGAGCAAGAGGTAGAGAATCTGGATTTAGACTAGATTCTAAGTATAAACATCATCCGGTGTCTAAAACTGGAGGGATAGCAAGTGGTCTGTGCTGGGGGAGTAAAAGAAACTCTGAGCCTTTTCTTTGAGTCGGAGTAGTCCTGACCTTCCCAGTGGAAATGTTCCCTCATGGTATGTAAGGTTTCCCCAAAGGAATAGTCTTCAGGGGGAGAAGCTGAGGGAATGGAATCTTCAGCATCAGAATCTTCATAAGGGGGAAAGGAGTAATCCTGTTACTCAGAGGAGCCTGAAGAAATAGACACTTTATCAGAGGAGGCATAATCCTCCTCTTGTCTAGGCCTTTTGTCTGGGGGGGGGGGGGGTTGGGAACCCCTGATTAAAGAAATCAAATCTTCAGCCATTTTAAGCATCTGTTTCTCAGGCATGGGGCCTTGAACTGGAGACTGATGTGCAGTCTTTTGGTTTTAGAGGAGTCTTAAGCTTAGCATAAGATTTTATGGTGAGTGTAGTCAGTCTGAAGACACCCGAAACCGAAGGTGTTTCCACAGCACCGGCTTATCCTTCTGCAGTCTTCGGTAGGGCCTAAAGAAAATGGCTGTGTCAGCCTAGAACTCTCTGCTTGAGAATCCGAAGCGGTCTGGGGTTGCAATTCTGCTGTCGCCAGGGGCTGCGTAGGCACCTCACTGAAAACCGGAGAACCAGTGACCAGCCCAGCCGAGGCCTCGGAGTCTGGCTTGGATCTAGGCTGCCTGTCTATCTGCGTTTTTTATGGATTTTTTTATGTAGTCTGTTGCTCCGACGGCATAGTGCAATTAAATTTCCTACCAAAGTAGTGTCGTGCAAAATCAAAGCGTCGCTTTATAGTTCGCTTATTGAACCTAGCACAAAACAGACCACCAGTAACGTCGTGGTCTGGGCCTAGGCAAGGTATACAATAAGAATGAAAGTCCTTATGAGGTATTTGCTTCCCACAAGAAATGCAATTGTTAACTTTTTCTGACTCAGACAGAGGCAAGAAAAGGTTCCCCAACGGGGTACTTAGCTTTGAAGACTTCGGACTGAAATTAGATTAGAAAATCTCAGGAATCGGCCGACTGGCACTTGCGAACTGCTTCTGCTTCGGGCACCGCGTGACAAGAAAGACTTAAGAAAATGGTGTTGGATACCTCATACCTCTGGCACACTGATGTCAGGGAAGAAGCGGCAGCAACAGACGCCAGACCAAGACTTTGGAATTCAGGTAGACTGCGGGACCACCTGACGACAGGATAACCCAAGTGTGATGACTGCAGCAGGGTTACACGATGAACATCACATGAGTTTCAATGACAAGAGACTTGCCTCCTTGACATGAAGACATGATGGAGCTCTCAAGACTTTGTCCAGGCAAGTAGGAGCCTAGCAATGAACATTCTACCTTCTCCAAGGAAGCTGCTGTAATAAAAGTATTTTAAAAAAATAAAATGGACTTTAATAACTGGCTTAAGTCAGTTCCGTCATTTGAGGGGGGGGGGCAGCGTTTGCCATCCTGGAAAAGACATGATCGACAGACTATGCTGCTTCAGAGATTGCCTGCATCTGTCCACTCTAGGCTTTCAAGATACCGGTGAAGACATTATCCACACCCACACTGCTCCAAGTGGGAACCAAATATACATATTGATAATGAATTAAGCAAAGAAAAATATGAAGATGCTACAGATTTAATGCTAGGAACCTAAAACAAGAAACTCCACTTACTACAAGCCCTCCTCACTCTGGATGAAATAGTTGTCTGTAGTGACAGATACGGTTTAAAAACAGCAAACTGCACCCTGGCTGTGCAGGGCTACAACTTCTTCACTTTTACACCGGCACCTGTGCAATAGGAAAAATTGTGATGTCTTCCTTATCAATGAAGATTTCACTTAAACAGCATGATGCACTTGAGCTTCTACATCAGCAAGTCACCATCAGAAAGGTCACATCACAACAGCTAGCCACAAAACTCCCTCTGATTCAAGAAAGCTGCAAAGCCCATCTACAAGAACCAGTGTCACTGAATATGTCCAATACCATTTTTGTGGGGGATCTAATTTACTAGAAAACCTATACCACCCCTACGGCACACAGATTCCCGGACCCTGCCAATCCAAACACCCTGGAACAGATTACTCACTAGGGGAACTAACACAACCTAGACCTTGTTCTTGGTAATATGGGGTATCTTGCACCATCCATTCTACAGCACCACTTGTTAGGTCAGACATCTTTGAAATAAAACTGAATCCAAGGGCCACTTCAGCCCCTGTACCTTTAAAATTTCCCCAAGGCTACTTACTCATAAATTGGAAAGCTACAAATCCCCAAAAAAACAAGTTAATTTTACTGTATGTGGAAACATACACCCTTAAACTACACCAGAATGTAAATGGCCACATTAATTAGGCTGTAATGGGCAGAAACAAGTGTGGCATACCACAAACCACACCCCCATGAGAACTTTAAACAACCCTGTCAATAAAATTGTCTAAAAGTAACAGCAGCAACACACAAAGAAATAGCCTCTTAGACAAAAGCTATTCAGGTGCTTAATTAAATCCACTAAAGTTAATTTGGAGGTGAAAACCACCCATACAATGAAGGCCTTGAAAATGTCATGTTAGTGATCTCATAAGCACAATGCACTTAGCCAACTATAAATGAAGTTTGAAATTACATACACTAAAGCTGTGGTATATCTAACCTACTGACAGATTGGGGGAGGGGGACACTAAGGTTTGAGTTGGCAAATATTTGAGTTGAATTTATCTCAGAAAATATCTGAAACCGACACCATTAGCAACCACACAAGACCAAGTCCTGAACATGCCATCAAAAAAAAGTGTCAATGGGCCCCGGCAATATCTCAGGATGCATCCTGAACTGCATGAAGCACCATTTAGTCACGCACATAAAAACGCTCACCATTTGTCTCAATACAGATTTGAGACCAAGTGAATGGAGAACAAAGTACAGTTGTGCAAGTAAATTAATCATAAGACTAGATGTTCAAATGAACACTGCAGCAGTGGCCTGAGCTACAAGAGTTGTATACTTAGGATTTAATAGTAGGCCAGCTTCCACAAGCCCAAACCATTAGTCAGCTCAAGCTGACTAGACAGGTTTTTGGTTTTGAGTGCTTTAAAGCTTTCATACCAATAGAGGGGGAAGAGTCCTTAGCACATTGCTAGGAACAAAAAAAAAAAAAAAAAAAAAAAAAACACAACAACTCCGCATAGAACACCAAGAAACGAAGATGATGGGAGGAGGAGTTACTGCAACAGTGATAGTTTGAACATCTACTTATACAATCGTACTGTGTTCTTCATACTGATCACTGCTGCTGCAGACTTAGCTATATGGCCAAGATTACCATAGCTTAAAACTTGGAGGCAGAAGTGTCCAGAAGTTCCTGGAGAACGGCTACAACAAAGCCTGACCTAGAGAATCAATGTACCTTGTAGTGCTTTGTAAATTTAGAGAACTAAATTCACACTTCTGTAAAGTTCAGTCCTTTCCATAAAGCCATAAATTAAGCCAAGTCCTTGGTAGAATGCTCCTTTAAACTGCCTACGGATACTTTTGTTGGGACAATAGCTTGAAACAACCATTTGGAAAGAATCTGTTTTGACACAAGTTGTCCCTTCTTGCCTTCACAATAAATTAACTTTTTGGAAGTCCTGAAAGATTTTGTTCCGACAAGACAGTACCAGAATTTTGTTCTGACAAGACCGTACCAGAGTTGTGTGTATTGATCCAAGATGTGAAGTATACTCTCTCACTCATTTCAGAGTTCAAGGAGGAACACAGGGAGATGGATAGTTTGTCTTAATGTAAACTTGCATACCACTTCTGGCACAACAGTAGTTTAAGGAAACCCTGTCCGTGGAAAATGAGAAGTCAACCCATCACTAGACCTTGCAACTCATTTTGCAGAGGTCCGTGCATTCAATAAAACCGCTTCCATGTCATGAACCTAAAGTCAGATAAGATGGTTCAACTGGAGCATGTGCTTGTTCCTTAAGATTCCAAGGAGTCGTCACTAGTTTTCTTGGGTGGTCTTGTGCAATAAGCTTTTAAAATTATTTTCACATGGAAATGTCTAGAAAGATGATCAATGCGCAGACATGCTGCAACGGCTGAAAAATTAACCGATAGAGGAATATAAAAGGCCATACACGAAAACACGAAAATATTGTAAAAATCAGTGTAACTAGTCCTGAACAGGTGGTGGTGGTGATGCCGGCACCAACTAGAAAACATTTCCCATTTGCCAATACACAATTTTCTAGTTGGTTTTCTTGCCTCCATTAGTACAGCTTCAGTAAAATAGGTGCCTAAAAGGTATTATGAACCTATTATCCAGGCAGACATTTGAAGCGGTTTGGTGTCAGGATGTATCACACTCCTGGTCTTGCACAAGTACATCTACTCTGAGGAAGTTAGTGGCAACTGTCCCTGCCCAATAACAAAAGGGAGAACCACTGTTGCCTGGGCCAGAAGTCTCTCACCACAATGATCTTGGGGGATTCCTCCTGAATCTTCAGAAGCACCCTAGATAATAGGCAGAAAAGTATACAGGAACAATTCTGTCTGCGGAAAAGAAGCATCAGTCTTCCAGGCCTTCTTGAATAGAATTTGAAAAGGAATTTTGCCAGCTACCTGTTCAGGGAGGCAGCAAAAAAAAAATAGACTAAGCAATTACCACAGATGGATCAAACTTTGCAAGCCCCAATCTAGTTTCCATTACGGAGGGCCTGCCTTAGTCTTGCGCAGCTCGACTGCCACACAACTTTGCTCTGATAGAATGTATGCTGCCATGGCTAATGTGCCTAGACCAAGTTTCCCCTTGTTTACATACAGATGACTGCGACACTGCCCTAACAATTTGAAGTGGTCCTGTGGTCCAAAGGGGATTCAGAGTCTGGCGCTTTGATAAGGACAAATAAATCTCTTAAGTTCATAGGTAGGTACTGGGCTATCGGCCCTAGCCAAAAAGGTACCCTGGCTTTCGCCACCTAAGAAAATTATAATGCATATGCTAGTGTAGGTCTGTTGTCCCAAACACCTTGCACCTTTATCTCATTGACACTACTCCAAGTCAAGTCTAAGGGATATTTGGTGACTGGTTTGGAGAGGCAGGATGAAGGGGAGATGTGGAGTCATCTGATAACTCCACCCAGTGGATTTCTCTACCCAGTGGATTTCTCTACTCTCAAACTCCAGAAATGAATTCTGGAAAAATAATGTGTTGGTGCTGGAATCGGAGACTTCAGATACCAGTGTTCCTTTCTCATGTGGAGTCTTGCAGAGGTATCAGAAGAATCAGATGCCATGAGGCCAGAGTCCAAACGTATTCCCTCACAGTGACTGAAGTCAGAGTAAAGACACCTTGAAATAAATCTAAAACATACAATTTATATATGTTTTCCCCTTTGGCAGAAAAGCTCTTTGTATTGAAGTCTCTAAAAAAAAAAAAAAAAAAAAAAAAAGGACACCTCAGGAACATAAACCTTTGTGATAAAGTCAAAAAGACCTGAAAGTTCTCTTGGAATTCCAGCCTACATAAGAACTCTCTTACTCAAGTGAGAGAATGCAGACACTTGTATGGTTTACCAGTAGCCTGCAATGGGCTATAAAGAGCTAGACACTTTTGTGAACACCTGGAGCAGAGGAAAGCCTAAACGGCAAGGCAAAAGAACAGATATGATTCAGACACATCTGAAGTCTGGATGGATATGAATATGAAACCTCTTAAGTCTATGGTTAAACTCCAGTAACAGGCTGTGAAATTAAAGCATTTTGAATGTGGGCATCAAGCCGGTTTAAGAAACATACAAAACTGGTCTTTAAGCATTTCCTTTCTTTGGCACCAGAAACGTTCTTGAATAAAAACATCTAAACTGGGAAGGAGGAACCATTTCTACCACCCCCTGAAAAAGCATGTGCTGTAGGGCAGGGGGAACACAGTGGATTGGTCTGGTGGATGTTAAATTCCCTCCAAAGGAAGGATCCCCCCCCCCCACTGCAAACTGTTACACTGCTGAATCAGTCTCTCAATCCATTTATCTGAAACAATCTATTGTCAGAGAAATGAACATTCAGACTTGCTGGAAGGGATAAGGGACTGCCAGGGTGGAGCTGGGGAAGAGAAGGTCCATTAAATAGTCATTCTGACTTGGACTGTCCTTTGTTCAAAGGATTCACGGGTTTTCTTTTTGGACCTCCTCTGCAGTTTTAAATTCTGCTTACCAGCATTTTGCCAAGACTATTTTGTTTCTTGCCAAGACTCAACAAGGGTGCAGAAAAGCTCTTGAAAAATTTAAAGATGGGGGTGGAAAACGTGAGAATCCCTGTATCAGCTTACATCTCTCATATTTTTATCTGCAGCAGAGGGTTCAAAAAACCAAATCTCTATCCAAAAGAAAATTTTACATATTTTTAAAACTTCTTCCGAGAGGTTCTGAGAACACAACCTGGCAAACCCTCTTAAACACGGTATCACTGGCAACAGCCCTGGATGTAGCATCGAAAGTCAAACATTTTAAACAGTGAACCAAAAGAAACAAACCACTTAAAACAGAAGGAACTCTGGATAAAACATTCCTCAAACTTTCACAATTAAAATACACTAACATAAGAGACTGACAACTCAAAATTCCAAACATTAAAGTTGCAGAAGTATACTTTTTCCAAAACTTTTTTTTTTGTTAAACATTGTCAGAAGGGGAATAATTAAAATGTTTGGCAACAGATGGACGAAAAAGTTATGTACTCACCATAACATTCCATCTGAGTAGGTAACTTCATTTGTCAGCAACCTGTGGGTATCTGATCCGGATCAGTGCCGGCAGTGATCCTAGCTAAAAGATCCGAGCTCCAAGCTCCTCCCCCTACCCATAATGCCCTGCCATCTCCCTCTAATCTTCAGAACGAGTTTGCCATAAAGTCATAGAAAAATACTATGATACCAGAAAGGAGTACTATACATTCCACCTAATGTCATCTGGAAGTAACATATCCTGATCTTTTCGAAATAAACTAAGGGTCCGGGGGATGGAGGGCAGGTTGGTTGCTGACAAATGAAGTTACCTACTCAGATGGAACATTATGGCGAGTACATAACTTCTTTATCTGAAGTAGTTAACTTCATTTGATCAGCAACCTGTGGGACAGAGTCCCCAGCTACCAACAACTTGGGAGGTCCTCAAAGGATATTCCGGAGCACTGCAAAGCCAAAAGATGCGCGTCCTCTGGATATTAAATCCAACTTGTAATGTGTAATAAAGGTATGAGAGGAAGCCAACGTACCTGCTGAGCAAATGTCATCCAAAGAAACCCTTAACCAGAAAGCAGTAGCAGCCACAGATCGGGTAGAATGGGCTCGCACCCTCAGGGGCTCAGGACGACCAGAGCTTTTGTATGCAAGACGGATGCATTGAGAAATCCAGCTAGCTAAAGTTACTTTAGTGACTCGTTTACCCAGACTGATTTTCGAAGATCGGCTGTTCTGTTTAAAATCGTAACTGTCTATGAACATCCAGACAATGGAGTCTATACTTTCCTTTGAAATTTAGGAAAGACAGGTAGATTGATGGACTAGTTGATATTGGCTTCTGAAGCCACTTTAGGTAGAAAGGAGGGGTTAAGCCCCGAGGGAAACCCTGTCTTTATGAAAGATGATATATGGAGGCTTACTGCAAAGAGCGTGAAGCTCCGATATCCCTCCTAGCTGAGGTAATGGCAATTAGAAAGGCCGTTTCCCAAGATACATATTTTAAGTAGACTGAAGCTGCAGGTTCAAAGGGAGGACCGGTCAGAGCCTGTAGAACTAGGGTTAGATCCCATGGAGAAACTGCGTCTAACAGGGGGTCTTAACTGAAAGGTTCCTTTCAGGAATGTTTTGCCAATCTGGGGAGGAAGCTAGGGGGACTAAACGGTTTCCAACGTGGTAGTGGGAAATAGCTGCCAATTGGACTTTACTAGTAGAAGAACTATGGGATGGGATAGAAAGTCTAGAACTGCTGGGATAGGAGCAGTGAAGGGATCCAAATTACTATGCTCCGCCCAGACAGAGAAACATTTCCATTTACTCTTGTAGATTTTCCTGGTAGATGGTTTATGGGCAGCCACCAGGATGGCCTTAACTGAGGAAGATATACCAGGAGTCCTAGCCATCAATGGAACTGCATCAACCAAGCTGAGAGCTTGAGGTAGTCCAGGTCGGGGGTCTTCAATCCTAAAGGATGAGAGATCAGATCCGGAATGGGATCTAAAATCCAGGGAGGATGTACTAGATGAGACCATAGGCATGGGAAACAAGTCCGGCGAGGCCAGAATGGGGGCTATTTGGATAACTATGCTCCCCAACCGATGAGCTTTATGCAAGAATTTTGTCATTAATGGAAGAGGAGGTTAAGCATACAGAAGACCGGATGGCCAAGCATGAACCAGTGTGTCTCTGGGGACTTCTCCTGGTGGGGGGATTAGCACGAAGAACTCGCTGCACTTTGTGTTCGAAGGCAAGGCGAACCGATCACAAGGTTGACCCCATTTGAGGAAGAGTTGCTCCGCTACTACTGGGTTCAGACACCACTCGTAAGGTGAGAGGATCGTTAGACTCAACCTGTCCGCTAAAATGTTTGACCAGCCCGGAATGTGCGTTGCTATGAGAAAGCGGTTGGTGGATATCACCCATTCCCACACTCATGGCCTCTCTGCAAAGAGGTTAAGACCTGGTCCCCCCTGTTTATGTACCAGACTACCGACATGTTGTCGGGGAATGCAATAGTCCCTGGAGGAAGAAGGGGATGGAGAGCCTGCAACGCTAGAAGCACCGCCCTCATCTCCAGGACATTGATATACAATGAGGTCTCTGTGCGAGGAGTCCACGTGCCTTGGACAGATCTGCCCATGCAATGCCCCCCACCCAAAGAAAGATGCGTCCGTGGTGACCGTGACTTGGGGAGGGGACAAGACGAAGGGGCGCCCTTCCCAGAGGTCTCTGGAGTGGAGCCACCAAAGTAGCGCCTCCCTGAAATCCTGCTGAGGGAAATAGGTGTAGACAGGAGATGATGCAGGATGGACCATTGAACCTGTAAGGGCCATTGAAGGATTCTCATTTTCAGACGTGCGATAGGCGACAGATTGATGGCCGCTGCCATGGACTCCAGGGCCCTCAGGACTAGTCCTGCTGGGGGGGGGGGCTGATGGTTGTGGAAGAGCAAGAATGTGAAGGTTTAGATTGCGAAGTCTGCCCTCCATCAGAAAGACTTTGGATTGTATCGTGTCTATCCTGGCCACTATGAAGTCCAAAATCTGAGTAGATTGAAGGGAGGATTTCTTGAGGTTGATCGCGATTCCTAGGTGGGCTAGATGCAAGAAATAGTCCCTGCCTGAACAAAGTTGATGCCTGGTGGGGGCGGTTAGGAGCCAGTCATCCAGGTAAGGGAAGACCTGTATTCCCTAAAGCCTCAGGTGGGCCCCTACAACTGCCATGACCTTGGTAAACACCCTGGGGGCCGTGGTGAGACCGAAGGCTAGGACCCTGAACTGATAATTGCTGGCTCCAAGCCGAAAGCGGAGAAACCTCCTGTATCACCTGTCCATTAGAATGTGGTAGTACGCATCCTTGAGGTCCATCGAGCACATCCAGTCGTTCTCCTGTAAAAGTGGTAGAATGAATTGAATAGTGACCATCTGGAACTTTTCTTTGGCGACTGACAGGTTTCAGTGTGGACAGGCCGAGAATGGGTCGCAAGTCCCCAGTCTTTTTTGGCACAAAGAAGAACCTGGAGTAAACACCCGATCCGGATTGCCCGAGGGGGACGTGCTGGATGGCTCTTTCTTAGCAGCTCTCTTATTTCGAGGGCTGCTGCCTCTCTCATAGGGTGGAACATCAGGGAGACTTCCCTGACCGGGGGGGATAAGTTAGGAAAGGGATAGAATAGCCTCTGGACATAATTCAGAGCACCCAGTGATCTGTTGTGATGGACTCGCAATTTGCTAGGTGCCTCGAGAAGCGTCCCCTGACTGCCTCCAGAGAAGAGCAGTCTGGCAACCCCTCAGGGCTGTTGCGCGAGTCGATTGGAAAAGGGTTCCCTCGACCAGAATTTCTTCGGCACCCCTCTGCCTCTGGGCCGGCGTCCACCCTGTCTTCCTCTGCCTCTGAAGGACGAAAGATCCACAGCAAAACGGGATTGTTGAGCTTTCCGGAACCACATCTTTTGTCCTCTTTGGTTCCTAGAGAAGGACCTCTGAGGAGCAGAGAAGTGGATCCCGATGGCAGGCAACATTTTCCCGTCTTTCTCGCTCTGGAGAAGCGTATCGGACAGTTTTGCCGAAAAGAGTAGAACCGTCAAAAGGAACATTCACGAAGGATGCCTAGAAGGGTTCCGCAAAATCGCAGAGACTCTGGCTAACAAAGTTCGCAGATGACTGCAAACTGGGAGCCATTATTGAATCTCCAAATGATGTGGATACTCTACAAAAGGGCCTTACAGAAACAGATGCTTGGTGCCAGAGCCATGGGCTCAAGCTCAATGCCAAGAAATGTATAGTTATCCCCTTTGGGAAAATACATGTACCCATGAATTATCACATAGGTGGCAGTACACTAAACACCGAAAGTGTGATAAGAGACTTAGGGACACAGGGGGACAGTGGTCTCACCTTCAATAACCACATTACCACAACAGTCAGGAACTCCTATGTGGCACACCTCATCACTAAGGGCATTTCATCCAGAAAAAAGGAGGTCATTGTCCCACTGTACTCATCCCTCATTAGACCCATTATAGAATACAACGCCCCATTTGGTATGTACCTCTCAAGACATCTGCAACAACTGGAAAGGCCGCAGAAATACCTCACTAAAAGAATCACAGGCCTATAGCAGGTGCCCTATGCCGACCACCTTAAAAATCTCCAGCTATACTCTGTCGCATATTGTCTACTCAGAGGTGATCTCTGCTTAACATACAAGGCCATGTCAAACCCAGAGCTGTTGGACATGCTACACTTAAAGAAATCCACATCCCTCAGAGCCACACGCTCCAGGGATCGAAATCTTATCACAATAAACAAAACATGCTGGAGGGATAGGTTCCTGACCCAGAGACTCCCCAGACTCTGGAATAGACTGCCCATACATGTCAAGCAGAGCGCCTCTTTGGCCCTCTTCAAAAGGAACCTTGATGACTGGATGGGAGATAGGAAATTCACCCCGGGATCACGTCAGTCGCCCTGCTAGACAGGGGTTCAGGGAAGTAAATAGTGTGGGAAGAAATAGCCAGGGAATTGTTATGGCTAGGCTTATATTGGCCCTAGGGCCGATAGCCTAGTACCAACCTATGAGACTGAGCCAAGCCTGTCTGCGTAAGACAGCATCTGTTCCGCTGGCTCTAGCCGCTCCCTCCGTGGCATGGGAGAGAAGCCACATATATGTATTAGTAAATGACGAGAGTGGCCATCCGAGCCAAGGTCCGTTTGTTCTCGGCCGACATGGACTCTGGGGGTGACCCAGCATACTCTTTGAAAAGGTCCTACTGGAGCAGAATTACATGTGCCATATAATTCAGTGACCTTACAGAGGTGTACGCTTAAGCGAACATCCGCTTTCTAAGGCGGTCCATCAGAGACTCCTTGTCTGGAGGATGTACCGAGGAACTCTCCTGTGCTAATTGCTTTTTAGTAGCAGCTGCCACCACTATGGCATCCACTGGGGCACCCTTGCTCCAAACTGTCCTGTCCGTGGGAGGGGTGAGTATCCTGTCAGGTCTCTTTGGTATTGGGCACGACAGTGTCCGGCTCCTTCCATGTCCTTGTAGTTATGAGATCCACCAGGGGGTCGGCAGGAGGGGACAGCCAAGAGGTAGATGGGCCTGCGTCAAACGCCTCCAGAAATACAGACTTAGAGGAAGGCTTTTGGGCAGACCACCCCCCTCTAATGCGTAACATTTCCATAATGTCTCCAAAGGAGACTTCTTCGGGGGGTGACCTTGGGGAACCTTCCCCTAAGTCAGTGTCTTCTGTGAGGGACTCAGGTGAGTCCAAGTGCCTCCTTTTGCACTTTCGTTTGTGAGGGACCTCCTCAGGGGGGGCTATCCGAAGAGGCCTCACCAACAATGTCCTGTTCAACGGGAACCATCTGGGACATATGCGCAGACTGTCCCTGGGGCCGGATGATGGAAGACAGACCCATCTGAGAGGGAATGGCGGGTGGATCCGTAGCAAGAGCCTGGGGCCTCAAATCCCTCGAAAGGACCCTTTCCACTACGTCGAATGCCAAGGGAGAACGGCTTTCCCTAGGATCCGAAAGCAGTCCCCCCGGATCAGACGTGCGGATCAGTGCCGGAAGTGACCCTATCTGATCCGAAAGAGTAGTGTGCTCAAACCTCAATGGAGCCAATGGGCCACTAACCCCTCACACCTTAAGGGGAGAGGCAAGCTGCTTGGACGGCAGAGCCGATGGAGCTGACTCGGACCGCCTCTTGTGACTACGGTGCCTCTTTCCCCGCTCCCTGTCCTTTCAGTGTCCCTTTCCTCCTGTGCCGAAGAGGGAGATAAGAGTCCCGGCCAGGCGATCGGAGGTGGTAGATGGAGCAACCGCGGCTGGCGCCACAGAGGAAGAGGACGAAGTGGAATTCGGGGACAAAAGGCCCGCAAGGATAAGCTTCGCCCTTCTATCCCTCAATGCCCTGGGGTTGAAGGCTGCACATAGTGCAGCCTGAAGTAAGGTGGTCAACTCCCAGGCAAATACCGCACAGAGTGTGGCCATCCGCTGGGGACAGCTTATGGCCACACTGAGCATTTTGAGAACACAGCTTTTGGGCCTTCAGACATATTGGAAGAAAAGTACAGGCCTACACACACACCTTCACACATGCAGAGGGGGGAGGGAATAAACTAAACGTTTTTTTAAAACTACCCAAAGGCCAATAGAATGGAGTTCACACACACAGAAATTTAAACAGAAAAAGTATATATAATCCTAAACTCACAGTACCAAGCTCGTTCTAAGAAGCTTATGGAAGCCGCGGCAAACGAGATCTGAGGGTTAGAGGGAGATGGCAGGGCATTGTGGGTAGGGGGAGGAGCTTTGAGCTCAGATCTTTTAGCTAAGAAAGCTGCCGGCTTGGATCCGAATCGGATCCGATACCCACAGGTTGCTGATCAAATGAAGTTAACTACTTCAGATCTATTATTAGCTATAGTTTCAGAATCAGGTTTGGGATTATTATATAGAAATATGAAAGACTGAGGAACTTTGTACTACTTTCTTAGGTGCAGTAAGCTAGCCATCAGGGAAGCCATAAGGATACATCTGAACTGTACAGATTTTTGCCTCCTATTTTTGGCCCGTTACTCAATTGCAGTTTTCTGCCACATCACTGCCAAACATTTAGGACTGAAGTCGGACTCTAATGATATTGAGATTCAGACTTAATACCCTCCAGAAATTCATGCAATTTACTACTACGTTTAAGAGCAATATTTAAAAATGCTGCCTATTTTTGGGCCTACCCCCATTCTTTATGGCTTTCTCCAGACTTCTCGCTCCAACAGGTTGAGAGATATAGCCACAAGCTAAGATAAAACATCATCCAGTGCCAACACTAGGGAATAGGAAGTGGTTATGAAAGTTGCAGTTGTAACATATTAGCATTTTCTGAGGGACTCAAACTTCAGTGTTCTCTCTGGAAACACTGGCACATTCTGGAAGCAGTCAGAAAAAGACACCTGGCCAGGGAAATTCACATGTCATGCTCTCCTCAGAGTCTGAATCAGAATTCAGAGAAGAAAAACCTGCATTTGTTGCAGGACATTCCTCTCCAGATTCAATTTATTCAGACAAAGAATCGTTCTCTTACCAGAAATGACCAGAGACCCAGAGCCAGACTAAGACCCAGAGCCAGACTAACTCCTCCTTTCAGGAGAAAAGGAGAGCATTTAGTTTGTTTCAACTTTCCTGTCAAAAAGCAACAGCAAACAGGGCTATTAATGGAAATGGTTTTCTGCAGGAATGGGCACAACATTCTGGCTAAGCAGCAATATCCTCACTAGCCCTTTTTCCTGAATACTTAAGTGGCACTTCCTTGTCCACAGACAGGACCCCAATATGCAAAGAGGACATGGCCAACTCGCAGTCCATAGCGACTGTATAAGCAAAAGTAGTTATCTTGGGGAAAGGTGAGTGGTCTGAGTAACCATCTTTGGCCAAAGAGTCACCCACCTTGCAGCTGAGGCAAACTGCTAGCCTCCTGTGGTGTCAAAGGCTTAGTTAACTTATACTAGAAGGACAGACAGTGGGGACTAGTAATTTGTTGCATGGTCAAGCTGAAAATAGTGCTTCTTTCTCTGGGAAACAGAGCAGTATGAACTGGTAAAATTTTAGTACAGTCACTTTTCCCAACAAAAACGGTAAGAAGCACTCTTACCAGCACCAAAAAGTAATTTAAACAGTTTCTCCACAGGAGAAAAAAAAAATTAAAATGTTCAAATTTTAAACAGTCAAACACAAAGTTCTTTCCCATTTCAAAGTACAAAGTTATGTGACAGTCAAAAACATTTCCAATTTAAAAGAAACATTTTATGGCAAGTTTAAAAATTGTGGAAGGTCCTTCCCCAAAGGGAACATATCTGCCCAGGAAGAGAACAGTTCAAGCCGAACGATCCTTGAAAGCCAACAGAGGACAGTACTCCAGTGGCAAGAAAGGTCTGAAGGACTTTGTGTCCAAACTTCTTAGTCAGCCCTGCTCAACCCAGCTGTTTGGGAGCACCGAAGCTTTGGAAGCTGGCTGTTGTATCCCAAAGCCAGATATAACCCACACATCTTTAGGCTATTGCAGCAGTGATCAATATGATCAGTTATTCCCCTGCATAACAGAAGACCTTCCAAGGATCCAGGCAATTACAGATGCAGAAGTCTGATCTCATACACAAAACCATGGAAAGAATTAACATGGAATAATCAATCAATAAGGACATAGGAAACCTCTAAAACACTGGACCCATCTCAGTTTGGATTCGTGAATGTCAGGACATGCTTACTCAACCTTGTGGACCTTTCAAAAATTACCAAAGCAATAGACAAAGGTTAAACAGTACACACCACTTGCCTCAACCTGGCCAAGGGTTCTGACACAATCCCCCAATCAGGCACAGTAGAAAAGCTTAATAAACTAAGAACAGATCCCTTTGCTCCCCACTAGACTGTTGACTGGCTCACAGGATGCAGATCAAAACAGGAGAAGCTACCGCAACAAAAGACCAGTCCCCAGGGATCAGTGTTGGGGCCTCTCCTGTTTGGCATCTACTTCTCAAAAGTAAATGCCAGTACCAAAATGCTCTAGCTAACCAAGTTTGCAAATGACTGCAAGCTAGGAGCACTGATTAATCTCCAAACAAAACCGGTGCCAATTTCAGACTAAAGCTAAAAGCAGCATAATTTTCTCCTTTGGTGAACTCACACTGACAACCCACCTAAGTTCCCAAAATCCAAACTGGTCGACTCTTATGTGGACAGTGATCCAACTCTTGACGATCATATTTCCACAGTTGCAAGACGTCTTTCTATATTGCTCAGCTTATAAACTAATTGTGTCTAGATCTAGGGATGTCACTGGACCACTTTACTCAGCCCTCGGTAGGCCAATCGTTGGATACAACACCCTTTCTGGCATCATCTGTCCAAACAAAATGGTTTGAACACTTGCAGAGACACCCTACTAAGGATAGAAGGCCTAAACAATACATCCTCCAAGGACTGCCTCAAAACCCTATTGTTATATTCAGTCTCTTATAGACTGCCAAGAGGTGACTCGTGTCTAGCATGGAAAGCATCCTCTGACCCATTACTGATGGGCTTACTGCACATCCATAAATACAAATGGAATCACAAATACTCAAGTCAGGGACCTAAACCTCTTCCGCAACATTAACAAAACTGCTTGGAAGGACAGGTGCATCTTGGAGGATACTACGGCTCTGGGACAAACCATCACCTACGGAAAACTAAGCTCATCCCTGGCCACATTCAAGTGCAACTTGGGCCAATGTATGGGAAACAGGAAGTTCTTCCACCCCAGGATTCCATCTGTACTACTACTGGACAGAGGCAGCTCGTAAATGCTTTATTCCAATGCAGTGTTTCTCTCCAAAGGTCTACGTTTCAATCTAATGATCACTAGAGTAATATACAGAGATCTTGGAAAGGCAACTAAATTCCAACAGAATAGGTTAATTTTAAGCACCAAGCGGGATAATTGGCTAGGCTTAAAATGGCCGGCAAAGGCAGTTAGTCTAGTACTAACCTATGAACTTTAGTTAAGCATCAAATCTTTTCAACATTAATTCAAAAAATGTTTTTCAAAGGATAAGGATCCAACTCCTTTAGCAATACAAGACGGTCAGTGCCTTTAACTTGTTTACTACAAATGTTTTCGTTATCGTACAAACATGGAATACAAACCAAGACAGTGTATACAAGAATGTCAGTAATGTTTTATTAGATTACATTCCATGTACTTTTGTACATTGCAGTTACATTAGCTTCCTACAACTAGTGTATTTAATATTATATTCCATAATCATGTTTCCTGGCTCTGTTGCACTGCTCCTAAAGGAGCCCCAGCTATGGCTGGAGAAGATATTTTGACCAGTATACCTACATGGTTGACAAATATATTATACACATACATATACATACATTCAGTATTAAAGTTACAGCACCAAGACAAAGCACATCATACTTACTGTACTCCATATCCATGGGTCATACTTTGTACAACATATACAGTCCTGGAAGTTTCAAACCATTTCTGTTTAACCAGTTACTCTGTCCACATCCATATCTGGATGTAAATTATACTTGTTCAGATTTCCACATACCTCTCTCTATATGCCTACACCCACTTCTTGTAAAGGTAGCCAGTGGTACAACACATCT
The DNA here is from genome assembly GCF_019279795.1 of Protopterus annectens. NCBI lineage: Eukaryota > Metazoa > Chordata > Ceratodontiformes > Protopteridae > Protopterus > Protopterus annectens. Next base: position 247,686,897 of record NC_056750.1, read on the forward strand.
GTCTATAGCTAAACTACATGCCCCCATCTTACAGTTTTACAGATACCCAAGGTAAGCAATTCCACTAACACCTCTCAATACAAGTGTTCTTTCCAAACAAATGCCTTAGTAACTGCACACAGTATCCAGGTTTTGGGTTTCTACACCCTATACAGTTATTCTACCTCCAGATGCTGCTTTGTTGCACTTGCACATAACGAATCCCAGTCCAAGGGGTACTTTGCCCGAACCCCATTGTTTTACTATACCTCTACATAAGGGATTCCCAAGAGCCTCAGCAGCTTCTTGCATTCCTTATTGTGCTGTTGGGTTACTTTTACCAGCCTCTTTGTGAACTTCTCAACCTCCTCCACCTCACCTGCAAATAAAAACAAACAAAATACTAAAACACCTTGCCAAAACTGCCATATCAGATATTTCACAGTGAGCTACATTCAGAATAAATTTATAACAGACCCAAAAAAAATAGGTGGTTCAAACATTTTATGCACCCCACCCCCATACAAATGATGACCGTGATCCTGGAAGGTCATGGCTGGGCACACTACAGCCACAGGAATTAATCACCACAAAAGCAAAGCTTCAGTATGATGCTGCTGGAGCAAGTTACTACTGCAGACACCAAACACCAAATTAGGAAGGACCAGGTCTGACTTATTGGCTTTCAGGTATACACTGGAAGAACTGGAGGGAAATGAGAACAAAGAACTCCCTTGCTCTGTTCCTCTTATACAGCCGCATGAAACAGAGGCCATCATTCAGTTCCTGACCATTACAAACTGCCTGGACAAATCCAGAGGAATGAAGACTAGGTAGTAAACTATTCTACTGGTAAACATACTAGGGATACTTCTCTAGAGACTAGGTTTGAAGTGACACCCTGTCCCCATGTACAAAAATGGGAAAAGGGGATGTGAATGGATTGACAAATTTACCTTTTCAGTAAAATTTTAGGGGAAAAAAAGGACACCTACCTAAACAGGCTGATAATACAAAGGAGGTTAGGTATGACTGACTACTGAAACGATAAAGAGCTCTTTGCCTTACTGCCGGCACACACAAAAAATACACCGTGCAGGAATGAAAAGTACAGAAGAGAAAGATGGATAAAGGTGCTAATGGGGTGGGGGGGGGGGTGGCAGTAATGGGAACTAGTCTGTTTACAGGAAGACAAAGCACAAGGGTTTTGCTGGGTGCTCCTCAGTCAGTAAGCACCCTGGCAAAAAACACAATTCAAAATCTTTACAAGCTCTTTTATCAAAGTGGAAACATCAACTTCAACTTTAATCTGCTGCGCTTCCAATGTCTCGAGCTACAAATAACCCAAACTGCTTTCTCCTCCACCGAACAATGGATGCTCCAAAACCACCTCTCACTAAATGCCAACAAATCCAAAATACTGTTATTCTCTCCTTCAAAAGCCTCCCCCCGTGATACAAAGTCTTTCCAAATTAATAGCCACAACAATGCTGCCTTACAGGTTGTTCCTTACTAAACTTCTTGGAGTAACTATTGATGAAGACCTAAAATTCGACACACTCATCCAGCAAAACATTAAAAAATTCATATTAAAATTGGTATGCTATACAGAAACATCCACTTCCTTTCCCCTCCCACCAGACAAACTCTTGCCACTACCCATCTACCCCCTCCTCCACTCATATGGCACTCCGCTCCTAACAAACCTATCTGCCTCTCTCCTCCAAACTGAAGTCTGTTATAAGATTTCTAAAATTTGCCACCAAAGTCAAGGTCTCCTCCCATCATTGTACTGCCCTCCATCTGTTACACTGGCTTGAACTCCAACCATCTAGACCATCTCCAAATTACTACAGCCCCTAGACTAATTTTTCAACCTACTAAGTGCCCAGCTCTAACAAATATCCTCCAACCATACACCCCTCCAAGATTTAAGATCAACCCACCAAAACCTAATCACTGTCCATAAACCCAATCATTCTGCTGGATGGCTTCTATCATCCTTTTCATGAGCTAAAAAATGGAATTTTCTGTCATCCTCTCTTAAGGACTTCTGAAAGCTTTGAAACCTTTAAAACTTTGCTACACTCCTATTCTTCCCACTGGAAATGTAACTGTTCTCTCCGCACATAGCCTTATACTTTTCCCACCCCATAAGCTTTTTTGTCTACCTCCGAGCATAAACCTAACTTAATTGTAAATAATGTAAACTCACAACTGTACAACCCTCAAATAACCGCTAACACCTTTTGCTCTCTCCTTAATCTTTTCCCCCTCACATCCTACCTTCCTCTGCCTTCCTAAACTTCAGATACCTTATATTTCAGGGAACTTACTCCTGTTCTTTAGCTTAAAATAAAAACTGTAACTAATTTCTTCTCTATGTTCTTCCTGTACCTACACTACATACTACCATCCTAAATACTTAAGACACTATAAAACCAAAGGATTTATGTTGTTCGTTGACACAAAATTATATTTTATTTTGTTTACTTTGTAACTGTGAATACACTGTGTAATGCAGAGCTTTTCTCCCTAGGCCTCCACTGAAAATGGGCTCACTGAGCCCAGTGGACCTCCCCAGTCAAACTGAAATAAATTGTTCTTTTCACCAACTTCAGTTCAATTGCTCAGGGAAGGTAGAACTACAGAAGGGAACACTCCCAACTAACTGTAGTACTAATTTCAGAGTGCCCTAGCTGTCAAATTTTACTGTACAGTTCCTTTCAATGTGCTGTGTTTTTCATTGCAGAATTTTGATTTCAATATGCTGGGTGTCTCATTACACTGGGGTAAATACCCAAAGATCCTGAAAATGCAATTGATAATCTGATGGAGAAGATCACGAGAAAGGTTCAGACATTTTACAGGGCAACTAACTTCCATCCTCCCCCAAAAAAGGGCTACTAATCAAAATTATGTAACTGCGTAACAGTTGAGATAAGTGCTGAGTGATTTGGTCTACACAAACTTCAGTAATATCTAACTTAGTACCACATCAAAAACTTTGTGTATGTTAAAGGGATTGCAATAAGGCTAAAACTCCAAGAACTTGGTAGGAGAAAGGAACATACAAAGGATGATTGTGAGAAGGATGGGGAAACTAGAAGTGGAATTGCATTCACTTAAGTTTTGGGTCTCCATTTTATTTGGTTACCAAGTTGTCTGACTGGAGGTAAAGTCTATTTTAGAGGAAGTCTGGGAGACAAAATTCCACTATTACAGTGCACTGCACAACTACAGCAAACATTTCATCCTGAAACTCCAAAAAATATTTTTTCATAACATCTTCATATTCCGTGCTACACAAATGCATTATGATCTTTCAAGTTTTTTTATATTTTAATTATACCCTAAATGGTTTATGGGGCGTACCCTATTGATGGTTTTGTTTTTCAAAATATTCTGCTCTTAGCACCCACAACTCTCCAATTCATACATTTGCTAGATATGAGTATATGACTCAGCATTGTCAATGTTCTCAGACTCTGAAAGCTGAATACACTACCACATATCAGGATAACTCTGCTAAAAAGAAAAGAAGCTTTTGCCAAGGGTCTCAGTCTATTAAAATAAAATCTGTATAAAATATCTAAACATTGTTCTGTTAAGCAACCAGATGTCAGACCTTTCCACCACACTCCAAGTACCAAACTTCAGTTAAGCCCAACAGCTCTGCTTATTCAATTTCATCACAGTTCTTACTCTGAAAAAAGACAGCAAGGTCTGCAGTATTTCCAACTCTAAAATCTCCTTCACTTATATGAAAAGCAATTAAATAGTCAGAAAGGAAAGCATTAACAGATTTTTAGATTTACTATAGCCCTGTATAAGCAGTTTATGCAAATGTTTCAGTTTGAGAAGATTTACTTAAACTTGAGAATTTCAGAATGTATAATTCTAGGTGGTGACCAGCATGCACAAAAAATTTGTGCACAGCTTAAGTCATGTAGGATGACAACAGCCTTTCTGAAAGAGGAGAAACAAAGGACATTTATGATATACATCACTACACCTACATATAGGTGGATCTACAGAAAGTTAACAGAATCTGGGGATTTTCTTCAACCATAAAGTAAAAATATTTAAGATTGAAAAACACAAATGCATACCAAGGAGGAAAAGGTGGCACTAGGATGTGGCTTCTGGTTCTAGAATGCAAAAGAATAAAGCCTTGAAAGAAACGCAAGCAACTGGAGAATGACTAGAAAAGTACAGTTTTGTACCTACCATAAATGTAGATGTTAGAGTGCTAATACAGCTGCAGTCCTCACAGATGGGTTCTCCTGCCGTCAGGCGGGTCCTCGGTCGGCCGAATTCCAAAGTCTAGGTCTGGCGTTGGTAGTCGCAGCTTCTTCCCGGACGTCAGTGCGACAGGGGTATAAAGGAACCAGCCGACGCCATTTTCTTCAGTTTTTCTTGCCCCAGATGTCAGGTGCCCCCAGAAGGAAGGCAATACATAAAATTAAGTAATAATGCAATGCAATATAATCAAAAAACAGTAGTTGTAAGCAAATACACCATAAAAGAATCCCCTAGAGGGGAAGGAGAGTGGGAAACCTGGACTGCAGCTGTATTGGCACTCTAACATCTACATTTATGGTAGGTACAAAACTGTACTATGTTCATCGTGCATACAGCTGCAGTCCTCACAGATGGGTAGAATCCCAAAGCTAAGAAAGGGGTGGTAGGCACTAGGTGTAACTAGGAGGAGCCAAAATGCCCTGCAAGACTGCAGTGGCAAATCCTGCTCTAGATTTGGAGTATAATGGTAAGTTGTACTGCTTGGAGAAGGTATGCACAGAACTCCAAGTGGCTGCTTCCAAGATATCCTTGGTAGGAACTCCTCTGAGGAAGGCTGTAGAGGTGGCTGTGGCCCTGGTGGAATGAGTTCTAATGCCTGTAGGTACAGGTTTGCCATGAAAGGAATAGTAAAAGCGTATGCAGTGGGCTATCCATTTTGAAATTGTCTGTTTGGAAATTGGCTTTCCTTGAGCGCCTACGGCATAGGCCACAAAGAGCTGTTCTGATTTTCTGAAAGGCTTTGTTCTGTCCAAATAACGCAGTTGTCTGTGGATGTCCAAGGAATGTAGTAATCTCTCCCCTTTGTTTTGAGGATTAGGATAAAAAGTAGGTAAGTGTATGGCCTGATTTAAAGCTACCCTGGATACCACTTTAGGCATAAAGGACGGGTTTGTTCGTATGGAAACTCTGTCCTGATGGATGATAAAAGGCTGGACAGCCATGAGAGCCTGTAATTCTGAAACTCTACGAGCTGAGGTGATAGCCAGAAGGAAAGCTGTTTTCCAGGACAAGTATTGCAAATCTGCTGAAGCAGCTGGCTCAAAAGGAGGCAGGGTCAGTTTTTCCAGAATGAAATTAAGATCCCAAGCAGGTATTGGTTGTTTCCTTGGAGGTATCAAATTCTTAGCCTCTCTGAGGAACTGTCTTAAGAGAGGGTGAGAGAATAAAGGTGGATCAGTGTTGTATTCTGCAGAAATGGCTGAGGCATGGATTTTGGAGGAGGAGAAAGTCCACTGCTTAGCAGTTCAGTCAAACATTGTAGTATTTGTGGTAAATTCAGTATTCCAGGGTCCTGGCCCTCTTTCTCATTCCAGGCACAAAAACGTTTCCATTTTGCGGAGTAAGCTTTCCTAGTTGATGGCCTTCTGGCCTCCAAAATGACATCCTGCACCTCCTTGGAGAGTAGGGCCTGCTGTGATGCTAAGGAATCTTCCATGTGGCTAGATTGAGTGTTTTTAGTTGACTGAAGAGTTTTGAAGCGGTGTTGAGTCAGAAGAGGCATTAGAGGCAGGGTCCATGGTGGGGAATGAGTCAGGCTCCTCAGGAGTGGGTACCAGTGTTGTCTTGGCCAGTCCGGAGCAATGAGGATCATCTTTGGTCTGTCTGCTCTGGTCTTCAATAGCACTTTGGGCAGCAGAGGAAGAGGTGGGAAGGCATAAACGGTCATTGATGCCCAACTGAAAGAGCGTCCACTCTCCAGGCCTTTAGATGGAAGATCCTTGAGCAGAATTTTGTCAATTGATTATTTTTGTGGGAGGCAAACAGATCTATGTCTGGCCTTCCTCATTCTTGGATTATTTCTGTAAAAACTTTTGGATGCAACTTCCATTCATGTGGATCTGTCATATCCCTGCTTAGGTTGTCTGCCAGCGTGTTTTCCTTGCCTGGCAAGTACTGTGCTTGTAGTTCCATTTGTAAGTCCATGGCCATGTTCCAAAGTGACATGGCCAGTCTGCATAGGGGGTAAGAATGTGTTCCTCCCTGCTTGTTTATGTACCACATATCTGTGGTGTTGTCCGTTCTTGTAAGCCTGGTGCAATTTGCTAGTGTTCTGAAGTATTGGATTAGTTGCCCCTGCTTTTCTGGCGTGAGGTAGGCCATCTGGGTGTTTGTGTCCAAGTTGGCACCCAGGAAAATTATCTTCCGAGAGGGTATTAGTCTTGATTTCTTTTTGTTGACTGTGTATCCCAGAGAGTTCAACATTACATAAGCCAGATGTTTCTGAAGGATGTTTGCTGTCAGCTTGGATCAGGCAGTTGTCCAAATAGGGATATTTGTATCCCTTGAAGTCTGCAGTAGGCAATTACTGATGCCAGGCATTTCGTGAATACTCTGGGCGCAGTAGATAAGCCAAAGGGCAATGCAAAGAATTGAGGAGTTGAACCTGCAAGAAATCTGAGGTATCTTCTACAATTTTGTCTGATTGGGACATGCAGGTATGCCTCCTTGAGGTCCAATGTTACCAGCCAAGACTCCTTGCCCAGCATGGGAAGAAGCTGCTGTAGAGTGAGCATCTTGAATTTTGGTACGAGTAGGAATGTGTTTAGGATGGATAGATACAGAATAGGTCTCCAATCTTTTCCCTTCCTTGGCACCAGAAATAGCCTGGAATAAAACCCTTGACCTTGTTCGTGCGTAGGTACCTCTTGAATAGCTTTCATGTTTTTGAGATCTGTAATTAGCCTTTGTGCCTCTGCCCTTTGATTGTGTGGCAGGTTTGGCATGCCTCTCATTTTTAGAAGGGTGTGAAAATGGAATTTATAGCCTCTGTTTATAATGTCCAGGATCCATTTGTCCTTTGTGACAGTATGCCAATTTTTTGAAAATAATGCCAACTTTCCTCCCAAGGGGGCTGCCATTTGAGATCTGGTTGGCATGCAAAGTGGAAAGTCATTTTCTGATAGATTGCGAGTTGTCCTCACCACCTCTGTGTAGGAGCTTGCCATAGTCTGCCTCTGTACGATCCTTGGAATTGTCCTCTGCCCCTCGGGCGCCTGTATCTGCCTCTTTGGGGTCTGTCTGTGGCAGGAAAGGACCAGTTTTTGGAAGGCCAATTTCTACTAAAACATGGGGGTTGTACCTGTAGAAATTCTCACAGTTTGCATTGATTTAGCCTTTTCCTCCATTTTCCTTAATACCTCCTCAGCATTAGCACCAAATAGTACATCCTTTTGAAGAGGAGCGTCTAGTAGTTTAGCTTGACATGATCAGGTAAGGCTGGTTCCTTAAGCCAGGCATGCCTAAGTATGACTGATCCTGTAACAGCAGCTCTGCATGAGGCCTCTAGGGCATCAAAACCACATTGTAAGGTATATGCTTACCCACTTGTTCTGCACTATGTATCAAGTCCTGCAACTCCTTCAAATCTGGTTGTTCAGGCTGTGACATTTTACTTTTCAATTGTGATAAACTGTTGGTATTTTAGCATATGAAACTGACAGTTTAAGGCCCTCAGATAAGGTAGCAGAGGTATATACCTTTTTTCCCCACCTTTCTAAGGATCTGGAATCTCTCTCAGAAGGCAAAGGATTTTTAGCAATGGAGGCCTTAACTCCCTTGGGGCCCTGCGAGATGGTTTCTGGGTCAACAGCATGGCTCTTTTATAGAAATTGGTGAGTTAGGGACCCTGTAGTACCTGTCAGGCTTAACTGGAGCTGGAGGTAGAGAGTCCGGGTTAAGGCAGGCCTCCGAGTAAACATCTCGAATGTCCAAGATAGGAGGTATAGCCAAAGGCCTGTGCTGAGGAAGCAAGAGAAATTCCCCAAGCCTTTTCTTGGAATCAGAATAATCCTGGCCTTCCCAGTGGAAGTGTTCCCTTAAGGTATGCAAAGTTTCCCCAAATGAGTAATCCTCAGGGGGGGATACAGAAGGGATGGACTCCTCCGCATCAGTCTTCAAAAGGGGAGTAAGAAAGTACAGTTTTGTACCTACCATAAATGTAGATGTTAGAGTGCTAATACAGCTGCAGTCATTACAGATGGGTTCTCCCGCCGTCAGGCGGGTCCTCGGTCGGCCGAATTCCAAAGTCTAGGTCCGGCGTTGGTTGTTGTCACCTTCCCTGACGTCAGTGCGACAGGGGTATACAAGACACAGCGGACACCATTTTCTTCAGTCTTTCTTGCCCCAGATGTCAGGTGCCCCCAGAAAGAAGGCAATACATAATTTATATATCTATGTATAGTCATGCAATGCAATATAATCAAAATTCAGTAGTTGCAAGCAAATACACCATAGGATAACCCAAACAGGTTGTATGAGGAGGAGTTTGCCACTAGGCCTGTACCAAGAGGGGAAGGAGGGAGGGAAACCTGGACTGCAGCTGTATTAGCACTAACATCTACATTTATGGTAGGTACAAAACTGTACTATGTTCATCGTGCATACAGCTGCAGTCATTACAGATGGGTAGAATCCCAAAGCTACGCACAGGGTGGTAGGCACTAGGTGGAATTAGGAGGAGCCAGAATGCCCTGCAACACAGCAGTGGCAAAGCCTGCTCTTGTTTTGGAGTATAAAGGTAGGTGGTAGTGTTTAGTGAAGGTATGCACCGAACTCCAAGTGGCTGCCTCCAAAATATCTTTGGTAGGAACTCCTCTGAGGAAGGCTGCAGAGGTAGCTGTGGCCCTTGTGGAGTGGGATCTGATGCCTGCAGGCACAGATTTACCATGAAAGGAGTAACAAAAACGTATGCAGTGGTCTATCCATTTTGAAATTGTCTGTTTGGAAATTGGCTTCCCTTGAGCTCCTACAGCATAGGACACAAAGTTGTTCTGATTTCCTGAACGGCTTTGTTCTGTCCAAATAGTAACGCAACTGTCTATGGATGTCTAAGGAATGTAGCAGCCTTTCCCCCTTGTTTTGAGGATTGGAGTAAAAGGTAGGCAAGTGTATGGCCTGATTTACAGCTACCCTGGATACTACCTTAGGCATAAATGACGGGTTGGTTCGTAGGGAAACCCTGTCCTGATGGAAGATGAGAAAGGGCTGCACAGCCATGAGGGCTTGTAATTCCGAGATCCTACGAGCTGAGGTAATAGCCAGAAGGAAAGCGGTTTTCCAGGACAAATATTGCAAATCTGTTGAGGCAGCTGGTTCAAAAGGAGGCAATGTTAATTTTTCTAGAATGCAATTAAGATCCCAGGCTGGGATTGGTTGTTTCCTTGGAGGTATTTTCTTAGCCCCTCTGAGGAACTGCCTTAAGAGTGGGCGAGAGAATAAGGGTGGATCAGTGTTGTATTCTGCAGAAATGGCTGAGGCATGGATTTTGATGGAGGAGAATGAAAGTCCACTGTTCAGCAGCTCAGTTAGATACTATAATATCAGAGGCAAATTCAGTTTTCTAGGATCCTGATCCTTTTCTCATTCCAAGCGCAAAACAGTTTCCATTTTGCGGAGTAAGCTTTTCTAGTAGATGGCCTTCTGGCTTCCAAAAGGACATCCTGTACCTCCTTGGAAAGTAGGGTCTGTTGTGGTGTTAAGGAATTTTCCATGCAGCCAGATTGAGTGTTTTCAGCTGACTGAAGAGTTTTGTAGCTGTGCTGAGTCAGAAGAGGCATTAGAGGTAGGGTCCAGGGAGGAGAATGTTAGGCTCCTCAGAAGTGGGTACCAGTGTTGTCTTGGCCAGTCTGGAGCAATCAGTATCATCTTTGGTCCGTCTGCTCTTGCTTTCAAAAGCACTTTGGGCAGTAGAGGAAGAGGTGGAAGGTGTAAACTGTCCGTGCTGCCCAACTGAAAGAAAGGGCGTCCACTCTCCAGGCCTTTGGATGAAATGTCCTTGAGCAGAATTTTGTCAATTGGTGATTTTTGTGGGAGGCAAATAGATCTATGTCTGGCCTTCCCCATGTTTGGATTATCTTTGTAAACACTTGAGGATGCAACTTCCATTCGTGAGGGTCTGTCATTTCTGCTTAGATTGTCTGCCAGCGTGTTTTCCATACCTGGCACGTACTGTGCTTGAAGCTCGATTTGCCATTCCAGAGCCCTGTTCCAAAGTGACATGGCCAGCCTGCACAGGGGGTATGAATGTGTTCCTCCTTGTTTATGTACCACATAACTGTGGTGTTGTCTGTTCTTATTAATTGCCCTGGATGCAGGAGGTACTTGAAAGCTGTAATTGCATTTATCACTGCTAGCATTTCCTTTTGATTGATGTGAAGGTGCTTTTCCTTTTGGAGACCATTTGCCCTGAATGCACCTGTCATGTGTGCCCCCCAGGCGTAGTCTGAGGAGTCTGTTGTGATGACTTGATTTGCTTGAGGTTTGCAGAATAGTAGACCTGCGTTTGTTTGGCATGCTTGAGCCCACCATAGAAATTCCTTTTACAAACGGAATTAGTGGTATTAGTTTCCAAACTGTGGCTGTGTTGAGACCATAGGTTTTTTTAGGTACTATTGAAGTTTCCTCATATGCAACTTTTAACATGGGATTAGAAGAATACAAGATGCCATGAATCCCAGAGCCTGCAGGATTTTCCTTGCAGTTAGCCTGGTACAATTTGCTAGTATCGTGAAGTACTGAGTTAGTTGCCCCTGTTTTTCTGGCGCAAGATAGGCCATCTGGGAGTTTGCGTCCAAGTTGGCACCCAGGAAAATTATTTTCTGAGATGGTGTTAGCCTGGATTTCTCTGTGTATCCCAGAGAATTCAATAACTGGGATACATAAGCCAGATGTTCCAGAAGTATGTGTTTGCTGTCCGCTTGGATCAGGCAGTCGTCCAAATAAGGGTATATTTCTATCCCTTGAAGTCTGCAATAGGCAATTACTGATGCCAGGCATTTCATGAATACTCTGGGCGCAGTAGATAAGCCAAAGGGCAATGCAGAGAATTGACAGTGGATTGAACCTGCAAGAAATCCGAGGCATCTTCTGCAGCTTTGTCCGATTGGGACATGCAGGTATGCCTCCTTGAGGTCCAATGTTACCAGCCAAGACCCCTTGCCCAGCATGGGAAGAAGCTGCTGTAAGGTGAGCATCTTGAATTTTGGTACGAGCAGAAATGTGTTTAGGATGGATAAGTCCAAAATGGGTCTCCAATCGGTTCCCTTCCTTGTTACCCGGAATAGTCTGGAATAAAAACCTTGACCTTGTTCGTGAGTAGGTACCTCTAATAGCTTTCATGTCCATAAGCTTTGAAATTTGTATTTGAGCCTCTGCCCTTTGTGTGGCAGGTTCAGCATGCCTCATTTTTGGAAGAGTGTGAAAATGAAATCTGTAGCCTCTGTTTATAATGTCCAGGATCCATTTGTCTTGTGACAATATGCCAATTTTTTGAAAATGCCAGCTTTCCTCCCAAGGGTGCTGCCACTTGAGCCTTGCTTGGCATGCAAAGGGGAAAGTCATTGGGTTTGTTTTCTGTACTGCTGTGCACTGTCTTCGCCACCTCTTGATGCTGGAGGTTGCCATTGTCTGCCTCTATATGATCCTTGAGATTGTCCTCTGCCCCTTGCGCGTCTGTATCTACCTCTTTGGGGCTTGTCCGTGGCTGGAAAGGACCAGTTTTTTGAAGGCCAATTTCTACTAAAACATGGTGGTTGTACCTGTAGAAAAGCCTTAACAGTTTGCATAGATTTCGCTTTTTCTTCCATTTTCCTATTTCCTCAGCATTAGTACCAAATACATCCTTTTGTAAAGGAGCATCTAGTAATTTAGCTTTGGCATGATCAGGCAAGGTTTGTTCCCTAAGCCAGGCATGTCTACGAATGACTGATCCTGTAACTGCAGCTCTACTTGGCCTCTAGAGCATCATAACCACATTGTAAGGTGTGCTTACCCACTTGTTCTGTACTATGCATCATATCCTGCAACTCCTTCAGATCTGGTTGTTCAGGTTGTGGCATTTTATTCTTTAATTGTGATAACAGAAACTGCTGATATTTAAGCATATGGAACTGACAATTTAAGGCCCTCATGGCTAGAGTGGCCGAGGTATATACCTTTTTCCCCCCACCCAAGGATCTAGACTCTTTCGGAAGGTAATGGATTCTTAGCAGTAGAGGCCTTCATTCCCTTGGGCCCTGGGAAATGGTTTCTGGGTCAGCATTATGGCTTTTGTAAAGAAACTGGTGAGTTAGGAAAGTACAGTTGTGTACACCTACTATAATGTAGATGTTAGAGTGTCTTCACTGTTGCAGTCATAACTGTAGTCATAACTGTAGGGTGCTCCTGCCGGCAGGCAGCCCGAGGTCGGCCAGAATCCCAAAGTCTGGGTCCGGCATCGGCTGTACATGCTAGTACCCTGACGTCAGTACGCTCTGGTACATAGCCCTCAGCTGACGCCATCTTCTCCAGCCTTTCTTGCCCTAGATGTCAGATGTCCCAATAAATCATAAATGAATCCAACAAGGAAACACAAATACACCACAAATGAGAAAAAGAGGGGATAGGAGGGAGGGAAACCCCGACTGCAACAGTGAAGACACTCGAACATCTACATTTATGGTAGGTGTACACAACTGTACTATGTTCTTCGTGTTTCACTGTTGCAGTCATAACTGTAGGGTGGAATCCCAAAGCAGTGAAAAGGGGAGGAGGCTTAGACAGAAGGGGCAGCAAGAAGACCCTGCAAAACAGCAGAGGCAAAGCCTGCCCTGGTCTTAGAATACAGAGGGAGATTGTAGTGCTTGGAAAAAAGTATGCACAGAACTCCAAGTGGCAGCTTCCAAGATATCCTTGGTAGGAACTCCTCTGAGAAAAGCTGTAGAAGTGGCAGATGCTCTAGTAGAATGACTTCTCACAGTACCTGGAAACTTGTTTCCCATGATGAGTGTAACAAAATTTGATTCCATAAGCAATCCATTTGGAAATAGTTTGTTTTGAAATAGCTTTTCCAAGAGAACTGGAGGCAAAAGAAACAATCGATTAGATTTTCTGAACTCCTTAGTCTTGTCAAGGTAAAATCGTAACGGTCTGTGCACATCCAATGAATGCAAAATCCTTTCCCCTTTATTCTGAGGATTAGGAAAGAAAGTAGGAAGGTGAATTGTCTGATTTAAAGCCACTTTTGAAATCACCTTAGGCATGAAAGGAGGATTAGTCCTCAAGGATACTCTGTCCTGGTGGAAAATAAGGTATGGTTCCACAGCCATGAGAGCTTGCAACTCTGAGACCCTTCTGGCAGAAGTCAATGCTAACAAAAGAACGGTCTTCCAAGATAAAAACTTAATATCTGAAGATGCAGCAGGCTCAAAAGGAGGCAAAGTTAAGTTTTTCTAAAACATAATTAAGATCCCAAGCAGGAACAGGAGGGGTCCTGGGAGGTCTTAAATTCTTGGCACCTCTCAAGAATCGTCTCACCAAAGGATGAGAGAAAACAGGAGGATCCAAATTGAACCGAGCAGAAATAGCGGAAGCATGAATCTTAAATGGAAGAAAAGGAAAGTCCTTTAGACAAAAGATCTGAAAGGTAAAGCAAAATAGAAGAAAGATCAGGTACCAGAGGGTCCGAGCCTCGGTCCTGCATCCAAATACAAAATCTCTTCCATTTAGAGGCATAGGATTTCCTAGTGCTAGGCCGTCTAGCTTCTAGAAGAACATCCAAAACTTGTTTAGGAAGGCTAGAAGAAATCAAATTCCTTTGAAGAGCCAAGCAGCCAGGCAAAGGGTCTTGAGGTTGGGATGTAGTAACCGACCCTGATGCTGGGACAGAAGAGAAGGGTTCAGAGGGAGAATCCAAGGAGGCTCCAAGAACAGGTACTTTAAAGTGGGATACCAAAACTGTCGAGGCCAATTTGGAGCAATCAGGATGAGGAACTTGGGCTTGTCCTGTTTTATCTTCAGTAATACCCAAGGTAGTAGAGGAAGAGGAGGGAAGGCATATCCTGAAAGGCTTCTCCAGCTGAAGGACAGGGCATCCACTTTCCAAGCTGTTTTGTGGAAGGACCTGGTGCAAAAGCGAGGCAGCTGATTGAGATGGGATGCAAACAGATCTATCTGGGGACATCCCCAAACTGCAGTAATCCTGTTGAATAAGTTGGTGTCTAGCATCCATTCGTGAGGATCTGAAATGTTTCTGCTCAGGCTGTCTGCCAAGAGATTCTGTTCTCCTGGAATGAATTGAGCCTGGAGATGTAGATTCAGATTTAGAGCTGTGTTCCCTAAAGCCATAGCTAGTCTGCAAAGAGGGTACGAATGAGAACCCCCCCCTGCTTGTTGATGTACCACATGACCGTGGTGTTGTCTGTGCGAATTAGCAGAGGCCCTGGTTGCAAAAGGTTCTTGAAGGCTAGAAGAGCATTTTGAACTGCCAACATTTCCTTCAGATTGATGTGCCAGTGAAGATGGTCCTTTGTCCAGGTTCCCTGCTGGCAATTGTCTAGAAAGTGAGCTCCCCAAGCATAATCCGAGGCGTCCGTGGTCAAGATTTGAGTAGGTTGAGGTAGACGAAAAGGCTTTCCTTCGTTTAAAGCACATGCCCTGGACCACCAGAGGAACTCCCTCTGGAGACAAGGGATCAGAGGAATCAGAATATCCAGATCGTGGTAATGCTGTGACCATACACTTTTCAGATACCATTGAAGTTCTCATATGAAGCCTTGCATTTGGAATCAACAGAATGCAGGAAGCCATGTAGCCCAGAGTCTGCAGGAATTTCCTTGCAGTGAGCTGAGATAGAGTTGCCAAGGTGTTGAAAATAGAAGCCAGCTGTGTTTGTTTTTCTGGGGTGAGGAAGGCCCTTTGTAAGGTTGTATTTAAGAGGGCTCCCAAGAATACCATTTGTTGAGAAGGGATCAAATGTGACTGTGTTCACTGAGAATCCCAATAGGAGGAGAAGACGTTGAACAAAGTCCAGATGTTGAAGTAGAAGATCTTTGCTGTCTGCCTGAATAAGGCAGTCGTCCAAATAGGGGTAAATCTGGATCCCCTGAAGTCTGCAATAAGCCACTACTGGTGCCAGGCACTTGGTAAAGACTCTGGGCGCAGTAGATAAACCAAAGGGCAGTACAGAGAATTGAAAGTGCCTTGAACCTGCCTTGAACCTGAAGAATTTCCTGCGTTCCTGCCTGATGGGAATGTGTAAGTAGGCTTCCTTTAAGTCCAATGTCACCATCCAGGCATCCTGAGATAGCATTGGAATTAGTTGCTGCAGAGTAAGCATCTTGAATTTTGGAATTTCCAAAAAGGTGTTTAACACAGAAAGGTCCAGAATAGGTCTCCCTGAGTTTTGTTTTCTTGGAACCAGAAATAGTCTTGAATAAAATCCTTTTCCCATCTCTGAGGGGAACAGGCTCTATGGCTCTCATGGCCAGAAGAACATCCACTTGATTTAAGGCCTCTGACCATTGGTGTTTCGGCAGATCTGGCCAACCGTAAGCCCTTGGCAAAGTATGAAAGTGGAATTTGTAACATTTTAAAATCACGTCCAATACCCATCTGTCCTGGGTAGTTTTCCTCCGAGAGGGGCATCCAGGTGAAGGGGTCCTGCAGCCCAACCTAGAGAGTCATTGAGTTTGCTTTCTATGAGATTGGGATCTGTCTTCTCCCCTTCTAGGTGAAGCAGTCCATTGTCTAGATCTGTAAGAGGCCTGACCTTGGCCACGACCTCTGGCGCATCTATATCTTCCCCTTTGAGGCCTGTCAGACGTGGGAAAGGACCAATTTTTAGAGGGCCAATTCCTGGAAAATCTAGGAGGCTGAACTTGCAAGAAATCTTTTACAGTCTGCATAGATTTTGCCTTTTCTTCCATCTTTTTAATAACTTCCTCAGCCTTAGATCCAAAAAGAACATCATGCTGAACAGGGGCATCTAACAACTTAGCCTTAACCTGTTCAGGTAAACTTTGTTCACGGAGCCAGGCATGTCTCCTGATAACAGTACCAGAGGCTGCAGCCCTGCAAGAAGCATCCAAAGCATCAAAACCACAATGTAAACTGTTTGTTCACTTGTTCAGTAGCATGCAAAACATCCTGAAGTTCCTTATCCTCTGCACATGCAGGAAGGGAAGCAAGCTTTTGCTTTAAAACAGACAAAAGAAATTGCTGATACTTAAACATATGAAACTGGCAATTTAAAGCCCTTACAGACAGGGTAGCAGAAGTATATACCTTTTTTCCCCACCTGTCTAAAGCACGAGAATCCTTCTCAGAGGGAATAGGATTTTTAGAAGAAGCAACCTTAGCAGCCTTAGAGCCCTGAGAAATAGTTTCAGGATCCGCAGAAGGGTTCTTAAATAAAAATAAATGAGAGTCAGGAACCCTATAATATCTATCAGGCTTAGAAGGAGCAGGAGGCATGGAATCAGGATTCAAATTAGCCTCAGAAAAAGCATCATCTACAATGTCCAAGACAGGAGGGATAGCTAAAGGCCTATGTTGAGGAAGAAATTCCCTAGGCCTCTTCTTGGAAGCAGAATACTCCTGACCTTCCCAATGAAAATGTTCCCTCATCTCATGCAAGGTTTCCCCAAAAGAGAAATCTTCAGGCGGAGAGGCCGAGGGTAAGGAGTCCTCAGCATCCGAATCCTCATAAGGAGGAAAAGAATAGTCCTGATCTGAGGAAGAGACAGAAGATACAGAAGCCTGGTCAGAGGAATCCAGAGGAACATCCTGTCGAGGCCTTTTCTCAGGAGGGGGGTGAGAACCCCTAATCATTGTAAGCAAATCTTCAGCCATCTTCAATAATTGCTTCTGTGTCCTGGGAGTAGATTCAGAAGCAGCTTGAGCAGGAACTTTAGACTTAACAGGAGTCTTTGTCTTTGAAATAGTGATGTGAGTAGGCCTGAAAACCCCCTCAGAAGCCGGTACCTGCACAGCGGTTCCGGACCCATCTGAGGGAGCGACGTCCGAAAGTCCTGCAGCAGTTAAAATAGTAGGCCTTGATGGCTCCCCATGGGAGTCTATCGGCCATCGGTTCAGAAGTGGAGGACGACAGGGGCTGCAAAAGCGCCTTACTGACGACAGCCGAACCGGACGCTGGCTCCAGCTGCAACGAATCCTGTTTGGACCTCGGAGTCCTGTCTTTGTGCTTCTTTTGAATTCCGGTAGTGTCTGACGACATTCTATAATTGAAGCGTCTGCCAAAATAATTTAGAGCCCAATCGTACCTGCGCTTAACAGTACGAGAGTTGAACCTGGCACAGAACCGACAAGAAACGTCGTCAGGGCCTAAGCAAGGTAGACAGTAAGAGTGGAAATCTTTGAGGTATTTGTTCCCCACACGTTATACAATTAACTTTTTCTGACATCGGAGGAACAAGAAAAAGATTCCCCAACGGGGTACTTAGCTTTGAGAAGAGAAGCAAGAACTTCGGACCGACAACAAAATACGCTGTTCGAAAATCGCCAACCAACGACTTGCGAGCTGCTTTCCACCAAGAAAGACTGAAAAAAAAAAAAAAAAAAAAAAAAAAAAAAAAACAAGAAAGACTGGAGAAGATGGCGTCGGCTGAGGGCTATGTACCAGAGCGTACTGACGTCAGGGTACTAGCTTGTACAGCCGACGCCGGACCCAGACTTTGGGATTCTGGCCGACCTCGGGCTGCCTGCCGGCAGGAGCACCCTACAGTTATGACTACAGTTATGACTGCAACAGTGAAACATGAAGAACATCTCTGTAGTACCTATCAGCTTGACTGGGGCTGGAGGCAGGGAATCCGGATTAAGGCAAGCTTCCGAATAAACACCATCAAGTATGTCCAAGACAGGAGGTATCGCCAGAGGTCTGTGCTGAGGTAGCAGAAGAAATTCCCTAAGCCTTTTCTTTGAATCTGAAAAATCCTGGCCTTCCCAATGGAAGTGTTCCCTCAAGGTATGCAAGGTTTCCCCGAATGAGAAATCCTCTGGGGGGGATACAGAAGGAATGGACTGTTCTGCATCAGAATCTTCAAAGGGGAGAGTAATGCTCCTCTTCATCAGAATGTTCTGAAATAATGGAGCCCTGGTCAGAAGAGGGAGATTCTTCCTCCACACTGGGTCTCTTGTCCGGTGGGGGTTGGGAACCCCTGATAAGAGTAAATTAAATCCTCAGCCATTTTGAGCATCTGCTTTTTAAGCATGGGGCCTGGAGATGGGCCCTGTGCAACAGGCCTCTGGGAGTGCATGGCTGATTTAGACTTAGTAAAGGCCTTGATGGAAAAGGAAGAAGGTCTGAAGACACCATGGGTGGAAGTAGACCTGTCCACATTAAGAGGCTCAACACTCAGTGGCTTCGGTAGCTGTAGTCAGGGTGTGGGGGCCAAGGAAAGTACAGTTTTGTACCTACCATAAATGTAGATGTTCAAAGATCCACATTGCTGCAGTCATAACCTGTGGGTAGTCCACTGTCCTCGGTCGGCCCGAATACCAAAGTGTTAGGCTCGCGTCGGTCATGGGCGCTTAGACCTGACGTCAGTACGCCGTGGTACTAAAGCGCATGACCGACGTCATATCCTCAGTCTTTCTTGCCCCAGATGTCAGAAGGCCCTAAAAAGAAAGGCCATAGCCAAAAAACATCCAACCACCCATGTACAAACCATAATTACAACCCAAACCACACAACCACCTCAAACTACAGTGGGGAAGGAGAGAGGGAAAATTGGACTGCAGCAATGTGGATCTTCGAACACCTACATTTATGGTAGGTACAAAACTGTACTATGTTCTTCATCTCACATTGCTGCAGTCATAACCTGTGGGTAGAATCCCAAAGCAAAGGGAAAGGGAGGTTGGCAAAATCATAAAGCATTGGGAGCTGCTAACATGCCCTGCAAAACTGCAGTGGCAAACCCAGCCCTAGATTTGGAGTAAAGAGGGAGATGACAATGTTTGGAAAAAGTGTGCACTGAACTCCAAGTAGCTGCCTCCAAAATATCTTTAGTAGCTACGCCCCTCAGAAAAGCAGTAGAAGTGGCAGTAGCCCTAGTGGAATGAGGTCTGATTCCAGCCGGAATCTCCTTACCATGATGAGAATAACAAAAAGCAATACAATGACCAATCCACTTAGAAATAGTTTGTTTAGAAACAGGTTTTCCCTGAGTACCCAAAGCAAAAGAAACAAACAACTGTTGAGACTGCCTGAACCCTTTAGTTCTGCTCAAATAATAATGCAACTGTCTGTGAATATCCAAAGAATGCAAAATCTTTTCCCCTTTATTTTGAGGATCAGCATAAAAAGTAGGCAGATAAATAGACTGGTTCAAGGCCACATTTGAGACCACTTTAGGCATGAAGGCAGGGTTAGTACGCAAAGAGACCCTGTCCTTATGAAATATTAGGAAGGGTTCAACTGCCATTAGAGCCTGTAATTCAGATACCCTTCTAGCAGACGTAATGGCCAACAAAAAGCTGTCTTCAAAGACAAAAACTTCAACTCAGCTGTAGCTGCAGGTTCAAAAGGAGGTAAAGTGAGTTTCTCCAACACAAAATTGAGATCCCAGGAAGGAGTAGGAGCTCTACGTGGGGGTCTTATGTTCTTTGCCCCTCTAAGAAATTGCTTGAACAAAGGATGAGAGAAGAAAGGTGGGTCGCAGTCATAGTGAGCAGAAATGGCTGCAGCATGAACTTTTACAGAGGAGAAAGACAAACCTTTGTCCAATAGTTCTGTAAGATACTGAAGTGAAACACTCAAATTAGGTACTGAAACATCAAAGCACTTTGCTTTGCTCCAAAGAAAAAATCTCCTCCATTTATCAGCATAAACCTTCCTTGTACTAGGCCGTCTGGCCTCCAAAATAACATTCAAAACTTGTTGAGGAAGCTGCGACCCTCCAGGGTCTAGAACAGAATATGCCAGGCTGTCAGATGCAGGGACTGTATGTTGACATTGAGGAAATTATTGCCTGCCTGGGACAAAAGGTGTGGACTTGATGGCAAAAGCCAAGGAGGCTCCTGTACTAAACTCCTCAGTAGAGGGTACCAGTGCTGACGTGGCCAATCTGGAGCTATAAGAATCATGGAGGGCTTGTCCCGTCTGACTTTCAAGAGCACCTTGGGAAGAAGAGGCAGAGGAGGAAAGGCGTAGACGTGAAGATTGCTCCAACTGAATGATAGAGCATCCACTTTCCAAGCTTTTGGATGAAACATCTTTGTGCAAAACTTTGGCAGCTGGAAATTTAGTGGAGAAGCGAACAGATCTATGTCTGGAGTCCCCCAAATCACTGTCAACTGTCGAAATACATGAGGATCCAGTTTCCACTCGTGAGGATCCACCATCTGTCTGCTCAAAACATCCGCTAAGGAGTTCTGTGCTCCTGGCAGAAATCTTGCTTGAAGAGTGAGGTGCAAACTGAGAGCAGTCTCCCACAAAATCATAGCTTGCCTGCATAGTGGGTACGAATGGGTTCCCCCTTGCTTGTTGATGTACCACATGACAGTTGTGTTGTCTGTTTGAATCAACACTTGTCCTGGGTGTAGTAGATCCTTGAAGGCCATCAATGCAAATTGGACTGCTAACATCTCCTTCATGTTGATATGCAAATGTTGAAGTCTGGCAGGCCACATGTCTTGAACCCATTTTCCATTGAGGTGTGCTCCCCAAGCCTTGTCCGAGGCATCTGTCGTTAAGATCTGACTCGCCTCTGGTCGGGTCACAGAGTCCCTTGTTTAGGTGACATTCCTGAGCCCACCACAAAATTCCTTTCGAATGCAAGGTATTATCTGAATGACAGTGTCCAAATTGTGGCAGTGTTGTGTCCATACACTCTTGAGATACCATTGTAACTTCCTCATATGCAGTTTGGCATTGGGAAGCACCAGAATACAAGATGCCATGAACCCCAAGGCTTGAAGGACTGTCCTTGCAGTCAGCCTGGACAGGTGAGACAATTGTTGGAAGTAAAGGGAAAGATTTCTTTGCTTGTCCGGGGTCAAAAACGCCATCTGAGAGGCTGTATTCAGTCTCACACCCAGAAAGCACATGTCCTGAGAGGGTACTAGACTGGACTTTATTTCGTTCACAGAATACCCTAGACACCTTAACACTGCCATAACATACTGAAGATGAAGTAGCTTGTCTTTGTCTTGAGCAAGAATCAGGCAATCGTCTAAATAAGGATAAATCTGTATTCCTCTTAACCTGAAGAAGGCTACCACCGGAGCCAGAACCTTTGTGAATACCCTGGGCGCAGTAGATAAGCCAAAGGGCAATGCAGAGAACTGATAATGTAAAGTCCCAGCCCGAAAACGCAGGAATCTCCTGCA
This sequence comes from Protopterus annectens, assembly GCF_019279795.1. Taxonomy (NCBI): domain Eukaryota; kingdom Metazoa; phylum Chordata; order Ceratodontiformes; family Protopteridae; genus Protopterus; species Protopterus annectens. The sequence continues at coordinate 247,708,290 of NC_056750.1, forward strand.
GCTTGGCCTGATAGGAATATGAAGATAAGCCTCCTTGAGATCCAGAGTTACCATCCAGTGATCTCTGCCTAGCATAGGTAGAAGTTGTTGCAAAGTCAACATTTTGAATTTTGGAATGTCCAGGTATGTGTTGAGAATAGACAAATCCAGAATTGGCCTCCAAGTGTCTCCCTTCTTTGGTACAAGAAACAGGAGAGAATAAAATCCTAGGCCCACCTCTAATGGAGGAACCTGCTGGATAGCTCCCATTTGAAGAAGTAAAGAAATCTGTTTGTGAGCCTCTGCCTTTTGCTGAGGAGGAACGTCTGGCATGCCTTTGAAAGGGGGCAATGTGTGGAAATAAAACTTGTAGCCTCGGTTTATAATGTCCAACACCCATTTGTCCTGGGTGACTAAAAGCCAATTTTGCCTGAAAAGTGCCAACTTTCCCCCTAGAGGAGCTGCCAGACAAGAAGGATCGGGCAGCTGAAAATGCAGGTCATTGGGTCTGTTTACGAAAGGACTGGCCCCTGCCCTCACCAGCAGACTGCGCAGGGGAACTCCACGTCCTAGGCCTAAAAGAACCCTGTGCATGAGCGGTGCCCCTACGACGCCTAGATCTGCCCCTAGACTGTAAATCAGAAGAAGGGTAAGCCCATCCCTTAGTAGACCAATTTCTGCTAAACTTAGGGGGCTGCACCTGCAAAAAATCTTTAACAGTCTGCATAGACTTAGCTTTGTCCTCCATTTTCTTCAAGACTGACTCCACAGGAGAACCAAACAAAACTTCAGACTGAAGGGAGCATCCAAAATTGAGCTTTAACATGCTCTGACAAGTTCTGATCCTTAAGCCAGGCGTGCCTACGAATAACTGATCCAGTGGCAGCCACCCTGGAAGAGGCCTGCAAAGCATCAAAACCACACTGCAAAGAATGCTTACCCACCTGATCAGAGGCATGAACCAAATCCTGTAATTCTTTACATTCTATGCCCTCTGCTAAAGCATCCACCTTAGATTTCAACTTGACTAAGAAGAAAATTCTGGTACTTCAGCATATGAAACTGGCAATTTAAAGCCCTCATTGCAAGAGTGGAAGAGGTATACACTTTTTTACCCCACCTATCCAGAGCTCTAGAGTCCTTATCCATGGGAACTGGATTCTTTACAACAGAAGCCCTGACACCCTTAGGTCCCTGGCTAATAGTTTCTGGGTCAGCCCTAGGGCTCTTATACAAATATTTGTGAGCCTATGGCACCCTGTAATACCCGTCTGGCTTAACCGGGGCAGGAGGTAAAGGGTCTGGATTAAGTGAAGCCTCAGAGAAAACATCCTGCACAACATCTAAAACCGGAGGAATAGCCAAGGGCCTATGTTGTGGTAAAAACAAGAATTCCCTAAGCCTCTTTCGGGAATCTGAGAAATCCTGACCTTCCCATTTAAAATGCTCCCTCATAGAATGCAGGGTTTCTGAAAAAGAAAAATCCTCTGGTGGGGAAGCAGAGGGACTAGAATCTTCTGCGTCAGAATCAGAATAAGGGGTAAAATCCTGAATGTCTTCAGCCGAAGACTCTGAATAATCTGAAGAATGTTCCAATCCTTCCACTTCTGGCTCCACCCTAGGCCTCTTATCTGGAGGGGGCATAGAACCTCTAATCAAGGTAATTAAATCTTCTGCCATTTTAAGCATATGTTTTTGAGGCACAGAACCTGCAGAACTAGGACTGACGCCAGAGGAAGACAAACCAGGCCTGGCCTTTGAAGGTACCTTAGAGACAGAGGGAGAAGGCCTAACCACCTTATGCAAAGAAGGGAGTACAGCAACCTGAGAGGCCCCCTCAGCCTGACCTGACTCCTGAGAGGCCACATCTTGCAAAACTAAAGGTTCCCCCTGAGCCTCAACTGAAACCTTGGCCGATCTACAGACTCCACCGTGGTCTCTAAAGAACCGGCATCCGGAACGGACTCATCCTGCCTAGATTTCAAAGATTTCTCCTTACGCTTTTCATTGGCAGCGGCCGGAGAATCCGACGGCATATTATAATTACACCGCTTACAAGACAAGCCTAGCACAATCTAGCCTACGCTAATAGTGCGTTATTAAACTTAGCACAAAGCGACACCCGACTACGCCGTGCTCAGGCCCCAAACAAGGAATACAAAGAGAGTGGTAATCCCTATGAGGTATCTGTTTCCCACAAGAAATACAATTATTCACTTTTTCTGACATCCGGATTTAACTGAGGCAAGAAAAGACAAAATTATTCCCCAACGGGTACTTAGCCCAACTTGGTCTTCGGTCTGAAACTCAGAATACGAAAATTTCAGGACGCCGAACGGCACTTGCAAATGCTGCTTCTGCTTCGGACCATGCGGCAAGAAAGACTAAGGATATGACGTCGGTCATGCGCTTTAGTACCACGGCGTACTGACGTCAGATCTAAGCGCCCATGACCGACGCCAGCCTAACACTTTGGTATTCGGGCCGACCGAGGACAGCGGACTACCCACAGGTTATGACTGCAGCAATGTGAGATGAAGAACATCCTGCAGTCTCGGTTACAGAGGACACCACCAGAGAAGTGTCGTCAGTAGTCAGGGGCTGCGTAGGCACCTCACTGAGAACCGGACCACGTGTAGCCGGTTTTGGCATAGTGTCGGTCTTTGTCCTTGCGTTTTTAGTCAGAGTCTCCAACGACATTTTATAGTTAAAAGCTTTACCAAAAAAGTGCTGGGCGAACTCCGCCCGACGCTTAATAGTGCGTTTATTAAAAGTAGCACAAAAACGACAGCCCGAGACGTCGTGGTCTGGGCCTAAACAAGGAATACAGAGGGAATGGAAATCCTTATGCGGTATTTGCTTCCCACAAGAAATACAATTGTTAACTTTGTCTGACATCGGTCTGAGGCAAGAAAAGTTTCCCCAACGGGGTACTTGGCTTTAAAGACTTTGGTTTCCAAATTTTCATAATTTCAGGAGCTGGCAGACCGGCACTTACGAACTGCTTCTGCTTCGGGCACCGCGTGGCAAAAAAGACTGAAGAAAATGGCGTCGGCTGTGTCTTGTATACCCCTGTCGCATTAACGCCAAGGAAGGAGACAACTGACGTCGGACCTAGACTTTGGAATTCGGCCGACCAAGGACCCACCTGACGGCGGGAGAACCCATCTGTAATGACTGCAGCTGCATGCACGATGAATATTGTTCCTGATCATAGTGCTCTGAAATAATGGAGCCCTGATCAGAGGAGGGGGAATCTTCCTCCACTCTAGGCCTTTTGTCTGGAGGGGGCTGAGAACCTCTGATAAGAGTAATTAAATACTCATTTTAAGCATCTGTTTCTTAGGCATGGGGCCTGGAGAGGGGCCCTGTGCAGCTGGTCTCTTAGAGTGCATGGTTGCTTTAGACTTAGTGAAAGCCTTGAAAGAGGAAAGTCTGAAGACACCTTGAGTGGAGGTGGAGGTGGACCTGTCCAAATTCTGAGTTTCAACTCAAGACAGTGGCTTCGGTATCTGTAGTCGGGGTGTGGGCAGAGGAGCCTGCGACCTCGGGTACAGGAGACACCGTCAAAGGCAGATCGTTGGTAGGCAGGGGCTGCGTAGGCACCTCACTGAGAACCAGACCACGTGTAGCCTGCTTTGGCGTGGTGTCGGTAGAGGCCACGGACCTTGAGTGTCGGTCGGTCCTTGTCTTTTCGTTTTTTAGACAAAACCGGAGTCTGAGTATCCGATGACATAGTATAGTTAAATGCTTTTCCAAAATAATGCTGGGCGAACTCCGCCCGACGCTTAGTGCGTTTGTTGAATGTAGCACAAAAGCGGCAGGCCGAGACCTCGTGGTCTGGGCCTAAACAAGGTATACAGAGGGAATGGAAATCCTTATGCGGTATTTGCTTCCCACAAGAAATACAATTATTAACTTTGTCTGACATCGGTCTGAGGCAAGAAAAGGTTCCCCAACAGGGTACTTAGCTTTTAAGACTTCGGTTTCCAAATTTTCGTAATCTCAGGAGGTGACAGACCAGCACTTGCGAACTGCTTCTGCTTCGGGCACCGTGCGGCAAGAAAGACTGAAGAAAATGGCGTCAGCTGGTTCCTTTATACCCCTGTCGCACTGACGTCGGGGAAGAAGCGATGACAACAGACGCTGGACCTAGACTTTGGAATTCGGCCGACCGAGGACCCGCCTGACGGCAGGAGAACCCATCTGTGAGGACTGCAGCTGTATGCACGATGAACATCCTACCCTTGCCCTAAGTGCAAAATGCCCCACCTCCCACAAGCCCGATCCTCGTGAACTAAACAATCCCTCCCAACCAGGCCAGAGGAAACTGCAAAACTCTCTCAGAACCCCTTCAACTTCCATTTTGTCCTTAACCCTAACCTAAATAGGCATCCCTAAAACCAAAAATTCCTTCTCTACAAATTTACTATTCACTTTCATCACCCTAAACCTAAATTCCCAGATTGCTCCCAGACCCTAAAACTCCCCTCCATAACCAAAATTACCTTGCAAAGTACTGCCTAAAACAATCTAAACTTCCACCTCCGCCCATGGCTGCTGAATATACCTTACGTGAATGGGTGTTTAGGCAAGGGGTGGCAAAGGTTCACCCTCTGTAAAGGTGTCCCACCTTGCCATGTACTCGAGCACACATTATACACATTCATATATTTGCGTGTACAAACATATATAAAATGCATGCACATGTACAGGTGTCTGAACGTAATAGTACGTGCATTTATGTTGGATATATGTGCAGCCACACAAACAGAATCTTAGACAAGCCATAGTTTATTCTTAACTGGTCATTTGGTTTCTAGTTGCTTACTCTGGCACTTTATACAAGCATTTGACAAGGCCTTAAATGTTTTTCAGTGACATGGTTTCACTTACAAAAAAAAAATTGGAATGCATCTTTTATTTGAACTCAGACTTCCTTTATAAAATTGAGCATGGACCAAATTTAGAAAGTACAGTTTTGTACCTACCATAAATGTAGATGTTCGAAGATCCACATTGCTGCAGTCCTAACACTTGGGTAGTCCGCTGTCCCTCGGTCGGCCCGAATATCAGAGTATAAGGCTGACGTCGGTCAAGGCGCATTTGACTGACATCAGAACGTCAGGGTACAAATGCGCATGACCGACGTCATATCCTCAGTCTTTTCTTGCCCCAGATGTCAGAAGACCCTAAAAAGAAAGGTCCAAACCCAAAGACAACAACTAAACAACCAACCAGCCTAACACCAAAAATATGTACAATATATACAATATATATGCAATATACACAATATACACAATATACCTCAGATGGATAACTCAACCCACACAACCACCTCAAACTACAGAGGGGAAGGAGGGAGGGTAAATTGGACTGCAGCAATGTGGATCTTCGAACATCTACATTTATGGTAGGTACAAAACTGTACTATGTTCTTCATCTCACATTGCTGCAGTCCTAACACTTGGGTAGAATCCCAAAGCAGAGGTAAGGGAGGATGGCTAAATTATATAGAAGCAGGAGCTGCCAAAATGCCCTGCAACACAGCAGTGGCAAAACCAGCCCTGGATTTAGAGTACAGTGGAAGGTGGTAATGCCTAGAAAAGGTATGCACTGAACTCCAAGTGGCTGCCTCCAAAATATCTTTAGTTGCCACCCCCCTCAAAAAAGCTGTTGAAGTGGCAGTAGCCCTAGTGGAATGAGGCCTAATCCCAGCTGGAATCTCTTTGCCATGATGGGAATAACAGAAAGCAATGCAAAATCCAATCCACTTAGAAATAGTTTGTTTCGACACGGGCTTGCCCTGAGAGCACAAAGCAAAAGAAACTAATAACTGCTGAGATTGTCTGAACCCTTTAGTTCTGTCCAAATAATATCGCAACTGCCTGTGTACATCTAAAGTGTGCAAAATCTTTTCCCCTTTATTTTGGGGATTTGCATAAAAAGTAGGTAAATGAATAGTTTGGTTTAAAGCCACACTAACAACCACTTTAGGCATAAAGGAAGGATTAGTACGTAAAGATACCCTGTCCTTATGAAAAATTAAGAAAGGCTCAACTGCCATAAGGGCCTGCAATTCAGAAACCCTTCTTGCAGAGGTAATGGCCAACAAAAAAGCAGTCTTCCATGACAAATATTTCAACTCAGCAGTAGCTGCAGGCTCAAAAGGTTGTAGAGTGAGTTTCTCCAACACAAAATTGAGATCCCAAGCAGGAGTAGGAGCTCTTCGTGGGGGTCTTATATTCTTTGCCCCTCTAAGAAATTGCTTGAACAAAGGATGAGAAAACAATGGTGGGTCACAGTCATAGTGAGCTGAAATTGCTGCAGCATGAATCTTAATAGAAGAGAAGGACAAACCTTTGTCCAATAACTCAGTAAGATATTGAAGAGCCACACTTAAATCAGGCTCAGAAACATCCAAATCCTTAGCTGCACTCCAAAACAAAAATCTCTTCCATTTATCTGCGTACACTTTCCTTGTACTAGGCCTTCTAGCTTCCAAAATCACATTCAAAACTTGTTGTGGAAGTTGAGACCCTCTATGGTTTAAAACAGAATATGCCAGGCTGTTAGGTGAAGAGAGTGAAGTTTGACATTGAGCAGATGGCTGTCCTCCTGGGACAACAGATGTGGAATCAAAGGCAAAGGCCATGGAGGCTTCCGTACTAGACTTCTCAGTAATGGGTACCAGTGCTGTCGAGGCCAATCTGGAGCTATCAAAATCATCCTTGGCTCGTCCTGTCTGACCTTCAGAAGTACCTTTGGGAGGTGAGGCAGAGGTGGAAAGGCATACACATGAAGATTTTTCCAACTGAAAGAAAGAGCATCCACTTTTCAAGCTGTGGGATGAAACCTCTTCGTGCAAAACTTTGGCAGCTGGTGGTTTAGTGGAGAAGCGAACAGATCTATGTCTGGAGTTCCCCAGGACACTGTCAATTTCTGAAATACATGAAGATCCAGTTTCCACTCGTGGGGATCCATGATTTGTCTGCTTAACACATCTGCTAAGGAGTTCTGTGCTCGGCAGAAACCTTGCCTGAAGACTTAGTTGTAAACTGAGAGCAGTCTCCCACAAAATCATTGCTTGCCTGCATAGAGGATAAGAATGTGTTCCCCCTTGCTTGTTGATGTACCACACGACAGTTGTGTTGTCTGTTAGAATCAACACCTGCCCTGGAAGAAGTAAATCCTTGAAAGCTATTAATGCAAACTGGACTGCTAACATCTCCTTCAAATTGATATGTAGATGCAGTAGTCTGACAGGCCACTTGTCTTGTATCCACTTTCCGTTTAGATGAGCTCCCCAAGCTTTGTCTGAGGCATCAGTTGTTAGAATCTGACTCGCCTCTGGCCGGGTCACAGAGAGTCCCTTGTTTAGGTGACATTCCTGAGCCCACCACAAAAATTCCTTTTGAATGCAAGGTATTATTTGAATGACAGTGTCCAGATCCTGGCAGTGCTGTGTCCATACATTTTGAGATACCATTGCAACTTCCTCATATGCAGTTTGGCATTGGGAAGCACCAGAATACAAGATGCCATGAACCCTAAGGCTTGAAGGACTGTCCTTGCAGTCAGCCGGACTGAAGAGAAAGATGATGGAAGTAAAGGGAAAGATTCTTTTGTTTGTCCGGGGTTAGAAAGGCCATCTGGGATGCTGTATTCAGTCTTACACCCAGAAAGCACATGTCTTGAGAGGGTACTAGACTGGACTTCATTTCGTTCACAGAATACCCCAGGCATCTTAGCACTGCTATCACATATTCCAAATGACGAAGAAGCTCGTCCTTTCCTTGAGCCAGAATCAGGCAATCGTCCAAATAAGGATAGATTTGTATTCCTTTTAGCCTGAAGAAAGCTATCACTGGAGCCAGAACTTTCGTAAATACTCTGGGCGCAGTAGATAAGCCAAAGGGCAATGCAGAGAACTGATAGTGAGAAGTCCCAGTCCGAAAACGCAGATATTTCCTGCAACTTAGTCTGATAGGAACATGAAGGTAAGCCTCCTTGAGATCCAAAGTTACCATCCAGTGATCCTTGCCCAGCAGAGGTAAAAGTTGTTGTAACGTCAACATTTTGAACTTGGGAATGTCCAGATAAGTGTTGAGGATAGATAAATCCAAAATTGGTCTCCACGTGTTCCCCTTTTTGGTACAAGGAACAGGCGAGAATAAAATCCTAGGCCCCTTTCTGGCATAGGAACCGGCTGTATGGCCCCTATTTGGAGTAACAGAGAAATTTGCTTGTGAGCCTCTATTCTTTGTTGAGGAGGAATGTCTGACATGCCTTTGAAAGGAGGCAAGGTATGGAAATAAAACCTGTAACCGTGATGTATGATATCCAACACCCATCTGTCTTGGGTAATCAAACTCCAATTTTCTTTGAAAAGTGCTAACCTTCCTCCCAAAGGTGCTGCCAGGCGAGAAGGTTCTGGCAGCTGAAAAGGTAGGTCATTGGGTCTGTTTACGAAAGGACTGACCCCTGCCCTCACCCGAAGACTGTGCAGGAGAACCCCCAGTTCTAGGCCTGAAAGAGCCCTGACCTCTGCCCCTGCCACGTCTAGATCTACCCCTAGACTGGGAATCATAAGAAGGATACGTCCACCCCTTAGTAGGCCAATTTCTACTAAACTTTGGAGGCTGAATCTGCAAAAAATCTTTAACAGTCTGCATAGACTTAGCCTTGTCTTCCATTTTTTTTAAAACTGCCTCAACAGGAGAACCAAACAAGACATCAGATTGCAAAGGGGCATCCAAAATCCTAGTTTTAACATGGTCAGATAAATTTTGATCCCTCAGCCAGGCATGCCTGCGAAGAACTGACCCAGTGGCAGCCATCCTAGAGGAGGCCTGTACAGCATCAAAACCACATTGCAAAGAATGCTTACCCACCTGTTCAGAAACATGCACTAAATCTTGTAACTCTTTACAATCAATACCTTCCGCCAGAGCATCAACCTTAGATTTCAACTGTGAAAGGAGATAATTTTGATATTTTAACATGTGAAACTGGCAATTCAAAGCTCTCATGGCTAGAGTGGAAGAAGTATAAACTTTCTTTCCCCATCTATCCAAGGCCCTGGCCTCTTTATCCGCAGGAACCGGATTCTTGACAACAGAAGCCTTAACACCCTTAGGCCCCTGGCTAACAGTTTCTGGGTCTGCCCTAGGACTCTTAAAAAGATACTTATGAGCTTCAGGCACCCTGTAATACCTATCTGGTTTAACAGGAGCAGGAGGCAAAGAGTCAGGATTAAGAGAAGCCTCTGCAAACACATCTTCCACCACATTCAAAACAGGAGGTATAGCCAAAGGCCTATGCTGGGGTAAAAACAAAAATTCCCTAAGCCTTTTCCTGGAGTCAGAGAAGTCCTGACCTTCCCATTTAAAGTGCTCTCTCATGGAGTGAAGGGTCTCTGAAAAAGAAAAATCCTCAGGAGGAGAAGCAGAAGGAGTAGAATCATAAACATCAGAATCAGAATAATGAGAATACTCCTGCAAGTCTTCAGCCGAAGACTCAGACACATCCGAAGCCTGCTCATAATCCTCCAACACTGGCTCCATCCTAGGCCTCTTATCAGGAGAGGGCATAGAGCCTCTAATTAAAGTAATTAAATCTTCTGCCATTTTAAGCATGTGCTTCTTGGGCACAGAACCTGAAGAACTAGGAGTGACACCCACAGCAGCTAAACTAGACCTGCCTCTAGGAGAAGCCTTGGAAGCAGTAAGAGAGGGCCTAGACACCTTAGGAAGGGAGGGGAGTAAAGTAATCTGAAGCCCCTATAGCCTGACCTGCCTCCTGGGAGGCCACATCCTGTAAAATCAAAGTTTCTCCCTGGGACTCCAGAGAGGCCTCCGTCGGAACCACCGGTTCCCCTGACGCCTCTAAAGAACCCGCGTCCGGTTCGGACGACTCCTCTAACCTAGGTTTAACTGCCTTGTCCTTGCGCTTCTTTGAGGAAGCCGGCGCCGGAGCATCCGGCGGCATATTGTAATTGCACCGCTTCCCAAAGACCAACCTGGCACAATCCAACCTTCGCTTTATAGTGCGTTTATTAAACCTAGCACAAAAGCGACACCCAACAACGTCGTGCTCAGGTCCCAAACAAGGTATACACAAATTATGGTAGTCCCTATGCGGAATCTGTTTCCCACAAGAAATACAGTTATTCACTTTTTCTGACATCCGGTAAACCACTGAGGCAAGAAAAAAACAAAATATTCCCCAACGGGGTACTTAACCAACTCTGACTTCGGTCTGAAACTCCGAAATTGAAAAATTTCAGAACGCCGAACGGCACTTGCAACACTGCTTCTGCATCGGACCATGCGGCAAAAAAGACTGAGGATATGACGTCGGTCATGCGCATTTGTACCCTGACGTTCTGATGTCAGTCAAATGCGCCTTGACCGACGTCAGCCTTATACTCTGATATTCGGGCCGACCGGGGGACAGCGGACTACCCAAGTGTTAGGACTGCAGCAATGTGAGATGAACAACATCATTGGTATTGTTCCTTTAATGCCAATGTGCAGGCTTGTTTTACACTACAAAACATTACAAGTAATATGCCTTATGATGTACAGATTGACATATGAATCATTAACATGAAAAACATTTAGACATCTAATCACTTTTGCTTGAGAATGAAATCAGGAAGAGTAACCCCTTTGGGGGGACAGGGCAGCAATTTGTGTTAAAGAAAATGTACTGGGGAGGAGAACTGGTCATTGAGTGTTGACTGCATTGATAATGGTTGCAATACAGAGGTGAGGTGGCATACAACATGACATACAAAACTCTTGGAAATGCTAGCTTTTCCAAATTTACCACTCTTTATGGTGTACAGAAAATGTTTAAGTTGGGGATTTATTCAGATGGATACGGACTACATTGTCAGGCATCACACAAAATTAAGCACTTAGCAAGACTAGAGCTCGAGGAAAGGAACAGCAGGGGAAGGCATGTAGTCATGAGGTGTTGAAATGATTGTTGCTAACTTATGCCAGAACTGAATGAGTCATGCACTCTGTTGGCTACTTTAGCTCTACAGTCCATTACCAGCTCAAGACAGCAAAGAAAGCTCTGCATAAAATTGCACAGTTAACTTGACATTATGACCTTACTTGGGTTTAAAAAATTGCATCAACCCCTTTTTGCCTATTTGTACACGGGTCAAGGTGTCACAGTGACCATCACTTAATTTACACTGCCAAGACTTACTTTTGCTTGAAGCTTTTTTTAGGTTCATAGGTTGGTACTAGGCTATCGGCCCTAGGGACTAGACAAGCCTAGCCATAATTCCTTGGCTATTTCTTCCCGCATTTACTTCCCTGGACACCTGTTTAGCAGGGCGACTGACATGATCCCCGGGGTGAATTTCCTATCTCCCATCCAATGAAGGTTCCTTTTGAAGAGGGCCAGAGGCACTCTGCTTAACATGTATGAGCAGTTTATTCGTTTATTCCAGAGTCTGGGGAGTCTCTGGGTCAGGAACCTATACCTCCAGCAGGTTTTGCTCATTGTGACGACAGTTTAGATCCCTGGAGCGTATGGCTCAGAGATTGGGATTGCTTTAAGTGTAGCATGTCCAACAGCTCTGGGTTTGACATGGCCTTGTAGGTTGAGCAGAGATCGCCTCTGAGTAGACGACATGGGGCAGAGTACAGCTGGAGTGTTTTTTTTTTTTTTTTTTTTTTTTAAGATGGTCAGCATAGGGCATCTGCTTTAGGCCTGTGATTCTTTTAGTGAGCTATTTCTGCGGCCTTTCCAGTTGTTGCAGATGTCTTGAGATGTACATACAAAATGGGGCGTTGTATTCCATAATGAGTCTAATGGTGGATGAGTAGAGTGGGAAAATGACCTTTTTTCTGGATGAAAAGCCCTTAGTGTTGGTGTGCCGCATAGGATACTAAATGCTCTTCTAATTTTCCCTTAGAACTAGCGAGTTTTCTAGTTTTAGCACATAACTGTATCCTTGTTCAAAACTCGTTGCAAGCACTACATCTACAAATTACTGCAGCACTTAAACTTTCCTCACTTGTTAGGAGGAAACCAGTTTTTAGTACTTAAAATTAATAAAGCACCTATCAAGGCATGTCTAAGGGTCAGCTTCTGGTATTTTCCCCTGGCCACCTGATGAATCTGGGCATCTTGTTTAATATAGCAATTGCCTCATGTACACTGACAATCCTCTTCTCCTACCACCCAACATTGCAACCTGTGAGAGATGCAATTATATAGCCAAACTGGAAGCCAAGATCTCTCCAACTAGGAGTGGACTAGAAAGTCAAGAGAAGGTAAACACCTGCACCACACCCCATCCAACACGGTCCATCAAAACCTACACCACCTACACCCACACAGTAACACAACGCACACCTATATTCACGGAGGCTCTCTAAAATCTACCCAGAGACCTCAAAGCTGAAACGCAAGCAACCACCACCCCTAACACTACGCAAATGAGACATGCCCATAAAATCAGTGCGCCACTCAACCTCAGCCCATAACACAAAACAATGTACCCAACACACTAGTCATAGGCGACTAGTCAGGCACACTGATGTCCCACTCACCAGACTAAACAAGGAGAAAGTTACTGTCAGTTGCCTGTAGGGTGCCAGGATCCACCACAACACAAACGCTCCGGTCACTCCACAAGTACAAATATGACAGTCATTGTCCATGTTGGTGCAAATGACCTGAGACTAACCTCCCTGGACTACATGAGACACGGAGGAGCTCTCAGATCATGTAGACCAGGCAGGTATGATCCTAGCCCTGAGTAGCATCCTGCCATTGCCCAGAATGATACCACAATACAAGGACAAAATGATTGGCTTCAACAATTGGCCAAGCTTCTAGTGTCATTCCAAGGGGATCCAGTGTCTGCCTGCCTGAAACGACATGACTAACAAACCACGATGCTTTGCCAGAGATGGCCTATACCTGTCGCCCCTGGGATTCCGGATACTGGCAAAGGCCCTTACCAACTTTATAGTGCCTTTTTTAGTTAAGGTTCAAATGACAAACTCCCCACCATAACAGGTATAAGCAAGCAAAATCTAAGGGTAATGCTACTCAGTGCTAGAAGTCTAAACCTCAAAATGCACTCACTCAAGGCACTCCTTAAAATAGAGAACATAAACATCTGCGCAGTGACCGAGACCTGCATTAAGGCTCCAGAGAGCACCCCTGCATTACCAGGCTACAACTCATACCACACCTTTCAGCCATCTAACCTCGACGGAAACACAAAAGGAGGAGTGTCCATATTCATTAAAGATATCCACACCTCCAGGCTAGTTGCGCAACATAATTTATACAAAATTACCCAAGTGCAACTAACACCAGGCAAGACTACAGTCCAGGTTGTAGCTTGTTACAGATCCTTCATGGCCCCAGGATGCCCACTCCACGTTTCTTGATATACTGGGCAATATTAAGGTACAGCCCAATACCCTAATAATGGTCGATTTCAACTACCCCACCATCAACTAGGAAAACTAGTCATGTACTAACTCATCTGCTCAACGCTTTCTAGAATTCATAAGTTCCAGAGCCCTGGATGAGCTTGTCCATTCCCCACCAGGGGCAGCAATATCCTGGACCTTGTCATTTCCGGTAAGGGCAATCTATGTTCCACGCCAGAGGTAAACTCCTTGCTGGTCAGATCTGACCACAAGCTAATCACCCTAGACCAATATTCCACCCCCACTAAGAAAGCCACCATAAAAAACTTCTCCAAAGCCAACTTCATGCTCAAGACAGACGTGGCAAGCTTCATGACACTCATACAGATGGACAACAGAGGTACGACTGCTGAATCCTACACAAATGCACTGCATAAGCACATACGAGTGAATGGATTGTGCCATTCCAAACAGAACCAAGATGCTATCCTCAAAAAAAAGGAAGCCAATCTGCTGGTCCACTGCCATAATCTCTACAACAGAAGGAAGAAGCTGTTGCAAGAGTAAAATCCCCCGATTGCAGGAACTCCCTGGTCAGCCTCAGTAAGAAGCAGGGATTTGTAATAAATCCTCTAAAGCTAGTTACGAAAATAAAAATCGCCACGGATTCTAAAGACAACCACAAAGCATTCTACGGCTATGTCAAGAATCTCAACAGCGACACTCAGATCTGCTCTGAGCTGCAGCACAATGGCACTAGATATACAGAACCAACTGATATTGCCAACATCCTGGCAGATAGATTCAGGGCCAATTTCATCCCACCCTTCAAAGGGAGCATCACTATACCAGAAGAATGCAACCCCCCTGTAACCACGGCTGTACAAGTAAAGACGGCACACTCCAAAGCCAAAAACACAGCATCCATGGGATCGGACAACATCCCAGGCAGTGTTCTGCACGAACTACAGAACAAACCGATACCCCCACCCAAGTACCATGTTCAATCATAGCCTCACTTCAGCCTTTGTGCTTACTGAATGGAACACAGCGACGGTTATCCCACGCCACAAAGGGGGTGCCACCATGGACCCCGGGAACTACTGCCCCATTAGCCTGACAAGCCTGGTCTGCAAATCTATTGAACATATCATCTTGAAGCTTATAAACAAGGACATAGGTAACCTCCAAACTCTGAACCCCACTCCGTTTAGATTTGTAAAAGGTAGGGAACGTCTCCTAAACCTGATAGACTTCTTTGTAGTCACCAGGGCTGTGGACGTGGGTAAGGTGGTGCACACAGCCTATCTTGACCTCCCCAAGGCTTCTGACACCATCCCCCACTCTGGAATTATAGATACTCACTAAACTGAGCATAAATCCCTATGTCACAAGATGGGTGGCCAACTGGCTCACTGACAGAACCCACACAGTGGAAGTAGCAGACTCCAAATCGGACTTCAGACCAGAGACAAGGGGAGTACCACAGGACTCGGGTCCTCTCCTGTTTGACATCTACTTCTCAGAAGTCCAGGCTAATACAGCAGGTTTTCGGCTAAGTTTGCAGACTACTGCAAACTAGGTGTCATAATAGAATCACCTAATGATGTGGACCATTCTATAGAGAGGCTTCTGAGACAGATGCTTAGTGTCAAACTCATGGCCTCAAGCTCAATGCCAATAAGTGCATTGTCATCCCCTTTGAGAAAAACACTGTACCCATAAACTACCACATAGGCGGTTGCCTACTAAACACCTAGTGAGATGAGACCTTGGGATACAGGTGGAGAGTAGTTTCTCCTTTACTGTGGTGATGTGATTTGATTTATTAGTCAGGAAATCCTTCTATGCGGCACATATCACAAAGAGGTTCACCTCCAGAAAAAAAAGAAAGGTCATTGTTCCTCTCTACTTATCCTTCATCAGACCCCCCCTCATCAGACCCACTACAGAGTACAACACCCCATTTGGCATGTACCTCACAAAACATCTACAACTACAAATGCCACAAATACCTCACTAAGAGGATTATGGCCTCAAACAGATGCGGCACGCAGAGTCTCAAAAAACTCCAGCTCTACTCCTGTCACTTATCGCCTACTCAGAGGTGACCCCTGCCTAACATACAGCTATGTCAAACCCAGTTCTGTTGGACATGACACTTAAGAAACTCCAATCTATCGAACCACATGCTCCAGGGACCTAAACCTTGCCACCACAACAAACAGAACATGCTGAAGGGCTAGATTCTTATCCAAGACTTCCCATGCTCTGAAACAGACTACTCATGTCAAGCAAAGCTCCTCATTAGCTCTCTAAGAAAAATCTCTACAACTGGATGGGAAATAGTAAATACACCCCGAGGATCACTTCTGTGGCTCCGCTAGACAGAAGTGCAGGAAAAAATTTTCTTGGGTGGCAAAAGCCAGGGAACTATTTTGGCTACTCGTATATAGGCCCGAGGGCCGATAGCCTAGTACCTACTTATGAACCTATAAAAACCCATAAAATCCTTAAAAAGCAACTATGAAAAAAAATTAGCAACCATAGCAAAGAATAATCAAAGCCTTCTTAAGCTACATCTGCAACATATAAGGTAGGACTCTGATGTGTGCTGAACTAATTGTGGATTCTATTGCACACAGACACTGCAGAAATTGCAAACCTGACAGACAGGTACAGTGAAAATTTCACCCCCCCCCCCAAAATCATACCAAACCATGTATTCAACATCACCTCCTCCCTGCATCTCCAAACAGCAAGTCCTGAATGCTCACTCCAACACTAACACAGCCTCCATGGGGTCAGATGGCATTCAGAGCTGCGTTCTTAATTTTCTTAAACCAGAACTTGCTACTCCACTAGGCATCAAATTCAAACCGCAGCATGAGTATTGGTTTTGCCCCAAATGAATGAAAAACAGTGACTGTTCTCCTCCATAAGGGCAGCTCAGCAACAGACCCGGGTAACTATAGACCCATAAGTTTAACTAGCCTCCTCTGTAAGGCAATGAAATGAATAATGGATCTCAAAGAATATAGGTGACCTCCAAACCACAGATCCGTCCTATTTAAATTTTGTGAAGGGCAGGTTGTGCCTGCTAAACCTGGTAGACTTCAAGAATGTGACCAGAGCCACAGACGAAGGCAAAGCTGTGCACACAGCCTATCTTAACGTGGCCGATACCTTCGGAAACAAACCCCCATTTGGGCATCAATGACAAACTAACCCAGTTGAATATCAACTCCTATGTTGTCAGGTGGGTTGCAAACTGGCTCACAGAATGACAACATTTAGTCAAAGTGTAAGACTTCACCTCCTCCAGCAGACCTGTCACCAGTGGGATCCCACAAGGGTCACTGCTGGACACCTTCTGTTTGGCAAATACTTCTCTGAAGTTCAGGCCAAAAAGGAGGGGCTGTAGCTAACCAAGTTTGCAGATGACTGCAAATTAAGTGCCATCATTGAATCCACTAGCGATCTTTGTTGTTCAGAAGGGGCTTACACAGACCAATGATTGGCAAAGCCATGGCCTTAAACTATTTCCAGTAAGTATAAACAATGCCCCTGCTGATAAAAATAATACCCCAAGTAACAATTCTGCAGTGAGAGACCTGGGAAAACAAAGTTGACCTCAACTTCCACCACCATTTGTCTACTGTGGACGGAAAACCATAAATTTCTGCCTGGGATTGCCACTGCTTCTCTGGACATGGATAACCCTTGCTAGAATACTCTTGGGCATAGACTCTCTCATCTAGTATTATACTGGGATTTAATGGCTAGGCTTTTAAAGACTCTCAGGTCAATAGCCTAGTAACATTCTATGAACCTATGACAGAAGCAGTAAGAGAAAAGTTCAAATGTACAGGATATGAAATGGGATTAAGTAACAGCCAGAGAGATTGAAACAAAGTTATGAAAAATTCCTAAATGGAAAACCCCAGGCCCAGATGCAGTACCTAACTTCCAGCTAAAGGTATTATCTTTACATGAGGATTTAGCCACGAGTAGTAACCACTTATATGCACACTGAACACACCAGGCCAACCCGGTTAACAACCAGAAAAAACACTCCTAACTTGAGTGAAACTGCAAGCTATGCTAAAAAACAACTATAAAACCAGTAACTTGCCTTACAACATATAAACTATAGGATGAAACTGATGCAGACAGTTTAGTCTCATTTAGAAGAAAACTCAATCATAGCAATATAACAAAAGGGTAACAAAATAAAGTCATATGGAACAAAGGACATCTGCTGTTAAAGTCATAATAGAGAACTGTATAAAGGGGAAGAATCCAAGTATGGCATGGATAGGCTCCAAAAAAGCATTTGACAGTATCCCACATTCATGGACAAAACATTGCTTAAAAATGTATAAGATATACCCCCTCAATGATTGATTACAGCAGCAATGAAACAGTGGCAACCCACCTTGCAGTTAAGCAATGATAAAGGACAAATTATTCCAAGGATACAAATTCAAAGGGGAATATTCCAGGGTGACTGTCAACTGTTGGCTCTTTTGTATTGTCCTTAACCCATTAAAAGTTGTCTACTTAACAGATAAGGTCATGGCTACAATTTGGCTCTCAGAACACATGACAGTGTAAAGACTTCTTGTAGATTTAAAAACTATATAGCTCCTCAGATGAGGAACAAAGCACAACTGCAAGTGGTGAAAACTTTTTGAGATGACATAAGAACGTCATTTGGTCTTTATAAATGTGCAAATAAAATCTTTAATGCAGGAAACCTGCAGTACCAAGAAAACAAGTTTGGGGCCAGAATGTGAAAGAACCTGAGCAAGTGTATATAAATATTTTGGAACTGATTAAGGATAAACAATAAAACATGGACAAATGCAAAACTTTCTAAGAAATACTTCAGAAGACTAAAATTAACACCGCAAGTGTGATGAGACCTTGGGACACAGATGGACAGTAGTGTCTCCTTTGATAATCACATCGCCATAGTCCGGAAATCCTTCTACGTGGCACATCTCATCACAAAAGGTTTCTCATCCAGAAAAAAGAAGTCATTGTCCTCTACTCATCACTCATTAGACCCATTATAAAGTCCAACGCCCCTTTTTTTTTATGTACCTCACAAGACATCTACAACTGAAAGCCGCAGAGAGGATTACCGGCCTCAAACAGATGCCCTACGCAGACAGTCTCAAAGAAATCCAGCTTTACTCAGTCGCATATCGCCTACGCAAAGGTGATCTCTGCCTAACCTACAAAGCTGTGTCAAACCTAGAGCTGTTGGACATGCTCCACTTAAAGAAATCCTAATCCCTCAGAGCTACATGCTCTAGAAACGTAAACCTTTGTCACCGCAATAAGCAGAACATGCCGGAGGAATAGATTCCTGTCCCAGAGACTTCACATACTCTGGAATAAACTACCCATCTATATCAAACAAAGCTCATTAGCACCAAGAAAAATCTTGATGACTGGATGGGAAATAGGAAATTCACCCCGAGATCACCTCTGTGGCTCTGCTAGACAGTGGCACAGGAAATTTTTCTTGGGTGGCAAAAGCCAGGGTACCTTTTTGGCTGGGCTTGTATAGGCCCCCAGGGCCGATAGCTTAGTTCCTACCTATGAATACTGAAAACAGGGCTGACATGTAGGAACAAAGTCCAAGCCATAAATCAATTTGCTCTTCCTGTCCTAACTTGCAGGTTTGAAGTGACTGACTGGCTCCAAAAGAGGACAGATAGGTTGGACAGGAAAACAAGGATGCTTCATACTCAAAATGAAAAAAAAAAAAAAAGGCAGTGCATACCAAAACTATAAATTCCCTTTCAGGAGGAGGTATGGGCCTCCTCAGAATGGATTACTTGTATAGATCTGCAATCGTGGGACTCCATACTTACCTGCTAACCTCACAAAACCCAAATACAGTGAAAGTTTTAAAAACGAGGAGTACAAGTCTAAGACTACTTCCCAGCTTATTATCACACAAGCATATCTGTGTCAAGCAAGAATGGAAATCAAAGCAGAAGTAAATAAAGTCAGGTAGCAAATGAATGTGCTAAAAAACAAAAAATATAAGGTGAATAATTATATAAAGGCAAGAATGTGGAAAACACATAGTTGGCAACTATAGAAAACTCCTGAAAGCCTGATGTTGATCAGGACTGAACACAGGATTGGTTAAGGAGAAGTGAATTTAAACCAAAGTACGTAAGGTTAATGGTGCTGGCCCAAGAGAGGGGACTACAAACACACTGGTGTACAAAGTCCATTGAACTTGGGAAAAAGACAAACGTAGGTTTTGTAAAATAGAATGGCAGTCGCACATCTTGTTGCTGGCTGTGACATACCAATGGCAGGATGATTATACTGAAAGTCATAACAACGTGGCAAGACTGTTGCACTGTGGATTGTGCAAACATAATACTGTGGTGGTAGCTGAAAGGGAGTCACAAAGCATTATAGAAAATGCTACAGTTTATATCACATGGATCATCCATTACCAATAGTTCAAAAAACAGATGCAAGAAAACTAAACATTGTAGTCCATGAAAAGATAAAGTAGCATTGATCATTGAAATTGCTACACCCAGTGACTAGTGTCTTACATAGACACACACCAGGTCATAAAAATACCAGTATTTGCAGGCAGAAACTAGGACAACATGGAAGGAGGAAACCCAAACAGTTCCAGCAATAGGAGCAATGGGTCTTAACAAGACTTTACAATCAAACTATGTTACAGATATAAGCAACTCCATTCGAATTGCAGGATGAGTCATTACTGGGCACATTGTAGGTGCTACTTCGAGCACTTCAGGCTAAAAGTTAGAAACTATACTACCTGTCATGGTATTAGAAACCCCAAAGATTTGGGAAAATTAAAGACAGAAAAAGATTTCCTAATAAATGTTGCTGAACGGTGGTCAAAGAGTGAAAACTGACCCAAGTTCTCAGATTCTCCAACTATAGTTTCATTTTGAAGCAGGGTCCTGTCAGTGCTATATGCTGCCCCCCATCCCGAATCCAAGTTTCATTTTTTTTTTTTTTAGCATTAAGCACACGTTCAGTGCACCAGGTATTTATCAGGCTCTGTTCCTGTTGGACAGCATGTCATCTACAAACTTCATTAGCAATAGATCTTGTTTTTAGTCAGTAGCTCAGACAAATATAGTACAAAAGCAGTCCCCCTACAGGACACCACTGACGGCCTTCATATTGTCTGATGCTGCAACTGTCACATACACACCGATGTGGATTACGTGTCTTTTAGGCAATTTGCCATCCATCTTGCCAAGATTTGTAACGCATTTAGTTTAACTACGCTAGCACAGGGGGTAGTGTCAAATGCGCTGGCCAGATCAAAATAATCAAGCTGTACATATACTGACCATTGTCCTACCCTTTCAAGTAACCAGGTTCTTTACAAACAAGCCATCTTTTAACAAACCTAGATTGTGGTGATCTAGCCTGACTGGTCTATGTTTCCGGGGGGGAGTACTAGGCTACATCTGGGGCACGTCATGTACTTAGGCTCAGTTTAAATAGCTTAGAGGTTCCATAAGGTATGCTTGGTACTATTTACTTGTCTGCTGGGAATCTTATCTGGTCCCATGGAAGAAGCACTTGTCTTTAACAGAATGGTCAGTGTATGTTCTTTAGTGATAATGGGTTTGAAAGAAAAGGGCATCATATGGCTTTGAAAAGTAACCCCATGAGAGAAATACATTTTACTTGCTAGACATTGGCTGCACCCATCACGTCCAAGTACATTTTGTCATTTAGTACCAGTTCTGTACAGTGTGTGTTTTTTTTAAGCATTACTTAAGGTTTTGCAATTGTCCTTTGATCCTGACTACTGAAATACCAGTCTCACCTTGCAACTGCACTGACTGCTGCTTGGAGAGCACGCGAGATGCACACAAGATATTTATTTATATATATATATATATATATATATATATATATATATATATATATATATATATATATATATATATATACATATACACACACATACACATACATATATATACATACATACATACATATATATATATATATATATATATATATATATATACATACATATATATATATATATACACATATACATATATATACATATACATATACATATATATATATACACATATATATACATACATACATATATACATACATACATATACACATATATATACACATATATATACACATATATATACATATATATATACACACATATATATATATACATATATATACATATATACATACATATATATATATATATATACACACTAGATTATATATATATATATATATATATATATATATATATATATATATACATATACATACATACACACACACAAATATATAGTTTCACTTCATAATCATGAAATGTTGAAATATCAAATTTTAGCAATTCGTTTATGAAATCGAAACTTCAAAATAAAAGTGCACAAGTGCGAATTACACTATGCATTTACATTATCTTACGAAGTGTTTGGCTGGGATTGTGTCTACAGTTTAAGGTGAGTGTGCATGCGTGAGTATATTTGTGACTTGTATCAGTGGGTTAGGGTAGAGGTACGTGTGTGTGTGTATATGTATATACATACATATATATATATATATATATATATATATATATATATATATATATATATATATATATATATATATATAGAGTGAGTTTTTTTTTTTTTTTTTTTTTTACTATTTCTGTGATCTCAGAGTTGGTGTGGGGGGGTGTAAGGGGGCTTTTGTGGTATCACTATAGGAAGTCAGTATGCATTAAACAAACATAGCCAATGGTACATTTTGTGGTTTAAGAGATTGTCCAGTTGTATAGTAAAAGTTTCAGATAATGGTCAAGCATAGTTGTTTTTGAGTGATAGACTTAAGTTTGAAAAGTAGTCATGCTAGTGTTATGGAAAGTGATGGGATAAGAGAGTAGGGCAGCAAGTTTTTATTTTGGCAGTATGTACATGTCAGGCGAAGAGAAGTAAATGTGAGATATTTGTATTTTCTGTATGCAGACCGCAATACAGTGGGAAGTGAGAAATTTACCTGCCCTCCACTATAGTGGAATCTTGGAGTTGATATATTTAATTGGCAGGGGGTGTGGGGGGGAACGCTGAAACAAGTGTGTCTGTCTAGTTATGTTTGAGGTAGAAGAGGTATTACTAATGTGTGAACTGTAACATATTATAGGATCGGATGGATTTAAATTTGTCTTGTATGGGCTTAATGTTTTATGGTTCAATGTTGACAGATGGAGGAGGAGGAGGAGGAGAAGAAGAAGAAGAAGGAGAAGGAGGAGAAGGAAGAGAAGGAAGAGGAGAAGATGGAAGAGGAGGAGGAGTGTGTATATATATATATATATATATATATATATATATATATATATATATATATATATATATATATATATATATATATATATATATATGTAGCTCTCTCTCATATGTACGAACAAAAAATAAAAAACCCTGTCGGTTTCGGTAGTTTGACATTCCCTCCACTGTGGTGCGATCACAGAGTTGGTATATTTAAAAGTGTGTGGGGAGGTGAAGCCCCCCCACATTATATACTGTTGTAAGAGTCTCTCTCCATTCTCCCTCCAGCACCCTCCCCTCCTGCCTCTAGCACCCTCCCTCTCTATATAGAGCCCACCCTCCCTCTATAGCCCTTCCCCTCTGTAGCCCTCACTCCTCTATAGAGCCCTCCCTCCCTCTTACAGCCCTCTCTGTAACCCTCACTCCCTCCCCCTCTATAGCCCTCTATTCATACCTATTCATGTATGCATGATCACTTGCATTTCTTTTTCACATTCCCACTTCAGCTAATATCAAATCCTTCCCTTTAATTTTCTTTTGAGTTACTATTTGGGTGATGCTTGCTGTACATCTGTACATGTGTTTATCCTTTGTGCATATTGTGCAAATTCCTATTTTCATGTCTAAACAAGCAATTACCAATGATGGAAGTGTGGTATGTTACAATTTACCCACTGTTGGTGAGGTTTAATCACGAGGGAAAAGCCCTACTGATTAAATAAAGCCAACCATGGGTAAATTTTAATATACCACACCACAGAGTTGGTTGCTATTATAGGATGACCTTAAGAAAAAAAAAAATACTTGCTTTTCTTAAATTATGTCTTTGTATAACTGCTCCGTGCTGTCCTTCCACGGCTGCTATTTATACAGTTGCTTTTTCTGATGTACTGCGCATGCTTATGAGAACTTGCATAACCATGCATACCCAGCACTTCAGTGCTTTGGGGAAGGAAGCAACGGAGAAACCAAGGTCTCCATTGCTTTTTTTTTTTTAATTTTTAAGAAAAAAAAGTTTGACAGTTTAGGGGTAGAAGAGACAAAATGGAGGAAATACAAGGAAAATCAATCAGGTACACATTTTTAGTTTGCACACACCTGATTTTCCTATTTTCGCTGTCCTGTCTCTCTGTCTGGAGTCCGGAGCGGAGATTTTTGTTTTGTGAAAAACAAGTTAAAACTTGCAGTGTATACCAATGGAAAAAAGTCCAGGTAACCAGACCTTTTCCCACAAGTACATGCTCAGGTTCATAACGGGCACAGTGATATCAGCACACTTGTTTTGCAATATTAATGGTCAGTCATTGTACAATTTCCATTTATCAACAATTTCCACCAAGCTAGAGAGTTTTTATCTTGGGTGATTAGCTTTAACTTTTTGGCCATACAATATTCTTGACATTAACACGTCCCATTTTATCCTCTTTCTTGATATCCCATACAAATTCCTTCCTTTATTTTAATCCACATACTGGATTTGTAAAACCAGTGCACATGGTTTACAGAGGACTAAGGGCATCAAGAACATTTTTAGGACTAAGTTTACCAAGTCCATAATAATCTGAAATAAAATCTTCCACTTCCCCACCTAATACCAAGCCTCCCTTTCCAAAATTCACCGTTGTCATCACCATCCCTTTCACTGCCAAGTTCTTAAAATACCCTCCCTTTTCATTTTAAGGCCACCGCCAAAACTGAAATTGAAACCGTTAAAGATATGGCTGATAGGGGGAGTAGGGAGTAGTCTTCCATTTGCTCTAACATGTTAGACTTTCCTGCAAAATTCTCAGCAAGCTCATTGCCTTTTACTGAACCCTCACTACCAGTATTCTTCCCCAGTTATTAAAACTGCTAGTCATACCTCTACCTAAACCACTTCCCCAGCCTCAGCCAGTACCTTCTTCCGTGCTCTAACCCTTGTCCCCCAGTAAGATTCTTGAAAAAAGTTATACATTTAGTTGAGCAACACTTGTGTTTTTTGTTTTTGTTGCATATTATTATGGCTAGTGATCCTTCACTCAACTTGCCTAGAATTTTTAGGCATGATTCTAGTCAAACAACTATGGAACAGTATACTACACCGGTTGGTGAACGTTTAAATGAGAATGGAGTACAGGAAGAACAGGTGACGTTCTGGCAAAAATTTCTGCAGAAGGAACAACAGAGAAGGTCGGTTAACCCATTTTCCTTCATTGGACAACGTATGGGTAATTCCATACCTCCGGATATGAGAGATACATTTGATAAGTTGGACAAGCTTATGTCCAAAGAATTAGCGACACATCTTAATTGTCTAAGTCTTCAAAGGTATGTGGAATTGAACATTACCCCGAGGGGTCTACGTGCTTTTAAACATCCTACTACTCAGTTTGATTTACAGGATGAATCAGATAAGATATTCCACAAGAGGTGGGTAACAGCAGCCCACCAGTGTTCAATCGAGTGGGTTAACATCCTAGTAGAACGTGATAAAGTGAAGCAAGCTAAATTAAAAATGGACATAACTAATACTTGTGAAGTGTTGTCTGGAGCAATAGGCACAGTTCGTATGGAACAGTGCCTTAAAGATATTCAAAACAAACTCATTGATTTAGAGAAAGACTTACTTGATACTAAGAAATACAAACTAAATCGAGACATTAAAGATTATGCATCGGATTTGGCGTTTTCGCGATTAACCAATAAGAAAAGACGTCCTAACGTACGTTTTGCAGAGCAGGGGAGACCAAAGCGTAATGGCGGAATGAATACCTATTCGGATGTTTCCACTGAGTGGGATAGTGAACCGGGGGAAGGCGGCGACTTTCCTAGTTTACCAGCAGCACAGAATCCAGTGGAATTTCAACAATCCTTTCGGAAAACAAAACGGAATGGATACGGAGATGGTGAAAGATATAGAGAGAGTGAAAGGGAAACAGAATATGGACAGAGACCCTTTGTTGGTGTTTACACGCAAAGGTACAAACGAACCAAACGAAATTAATGACATTTGTTCTGTAATTCAAGTTAATGATGTTGATTTTTCATACATTATTAATTTATGTGGGATGAATTTAAGTAATGAAATGATCTCAGTATTAAGTAAAGGCTTAAAATTCGTTCCAACTGTATTACCACGTGAATATGTTTTGAAAGGTGATGTTTACAAGTTTATACGGAAATTACATTTAGCTGCTTTTTTTAAAGACAAAAGTGCATATAATATGTGTAATGAAAATAATACTATGGTGTCTACTGAATCCTTTGGTGATTCAGATGATAGTTTTTATTCTTGTTCTTCGGAATATGTAGATACTGAGAGTTTTGATGCATATAGCAAACTAGATACTTCTAGAATTAATGTGAAAAGTGATTTTGTTCCCCCTTTTATACATGAAGGTATTAAAGGTTTCTCAGCAATGTTAAATTTTGATATAGAGATGTTGTATAAAGAATTTTGTAAAAATAAATCTGGGGTTGAATACAATTTGACCAGATTAGAGTGGCAAGCGTTACAGACTTTAGCTAAAAGACAAGATTTGATAATAAAGCCCGCAGATAAAGGGAACAAGGTAGTACTTATGCATTATACTCAATATGCACAGATGTGTCATAAACATCTGGATGACACTACTACATATAGTAAATGTGACATTATAGTTTATAATAATGCTTTGAAACTATATGAAGAATTACTTTACAAGGGACTGAGGTTAGGATATTTTTCAAAAGAAGATATAATGAAGAAATTTAAGGTTAATAACAATGAAATAGCTTTGTTTTACTGTTTACCAAAGGTACATAAAAACATGGATTGTCCTCCGGGACGCCCCATTGTATCAGCATGTAAATATTTTTTGCACAATATGGGGATATTTCTGCATAGCTTTTTGTATCCTTATGTGAAAAAACAGACATCATATATTAGGGACAGTTTTGATTTTTTGAATAAGATTACCCCAATAAAATGGATGGAGGGAATGTTTTGGTTCACAGCTGATGTAAAAAGCTTATATACAAGCATAAAACATGAACATGGCTTGCAGGCTTTACGGCGTACCTTAGGTGACAACCCACAGTCATTTTATATTATGGAGTTGGTGGAATTCTGTCTTAAGAACAACTATTTTTATTTTGATGGTCAGTTATTTCACCAACTAAAGGGCACAGCCATGGGGGCAAGTTTTGCCCCCATGTATGCCAATATTTTGATGAATAGCTTTGAACTTGATTTTTTGTATCATTTACAATTTTACAGGAAACATGTAATAAGCTATTATAGATATATAGACGATTTAATCTTTATCTGTAGGGGCGGTATAGATGAGTTAGAGGCCTTTAAAAAAGACTTGCATACAAATCAATTTGGATTAGAATTTGATGATTTTCAAGTGGGTAGTAAAGTTAATTTTTTGGATTTGACTTTAGAAGGGATAAGCAATGGTAAAATACTTACAAGAATTTATAGAAAATTTGAAAATTTACACTTTTTAGATGGATTGAGCCATCATCCTGCTCACCTTATGAAATCTTTACCGTACGGGGAATTCATTAGAATTAAGAGATTGTGTAATAATGATAGTGAATTGGAAATAGAATTACAAAAAACAGTAGATTTGTTTGTAAGAAGAAATTATAATGCGAAAGAGGTTGAGCTATCCTTACAAAAAGCTAAGAATGAAGGAGTTCAGATAAATAGAAAAAATAATAGAACTAGAGTAAACAAAGAAGAAAAAGATGAATATACTGATAAACAGATGTTTTTTGTACTGTCATATGATTTACTGACAGAAGAAGTTAAAAAAGCAGTATTGAAATATTGGCCTTTTTTATTTAAATATGGTGATTTAGTAGACATTATTCCAATAAATATTACATTTTCTTATAGAAGAGGGAGAAATCTAAAAGACATTTTGGTACATGCTAAGTATTCTAAACCTAAGGTTGACTTATTAAAAGAGATAGTTTTATTGGGAACATTTGAATGTGGGAATTGCATTTCATGCAAATACATAAGCAAAACATTTGAATGTATAAATGGTAAGATTTTTAGATCCTGTGGAACTTTTTATTGTAATTCAGTAGCGATAGTGTATGCTATTAAATGTCCATGCGGACTGTTTTATATAGGTGAAAGTAAAAGGGCATTTAAGGTCCGACTTCAAGAACATATAAGAGATATAAAAAATAAAAAATTAGAAAGTCCGTTAGCAGTACACTTTAAAGACTACCATAATAGTTCACCTGAAGGTTTATTAGCAACAGTTCTTGAACAAGTAATAGTTTATAATACTGATGACAATTTAGTTAAACAAAAGCTGCTATATAAGGAGACAGTTTTTATATTGAAGTATAATACACTGACACCTATGGGTATTAACGTAGAATGCAATTGGAGAGTATTTTTATGAATGATATTGTAAATTAACTAATTGTTTGATTGTGTAATTGGAGAAAGAAATAAACTGTGTTGGATCTTTGTATGTGGTCGTATTGTTGCTTCTACTGCCTTGTTTTTTGTTTTTGTTGCATATTATTACTCAGCAAGATTACATGATTTCTTCCCCAAGGCACTACAACCAAATATTCTCCAATTTTGAGCAAGGTAAACCAAAGCCATTTTTCTAGATATTAGGAAAGCCTTTGACAGTCCCTCTCTGTCTTCACTCATGCCGCCTTGCAAAGGTTTAGAAATTCTCTCTCCAACTGCACTTTCACACTTATGGGACCAGACAGTGCTCAAATTATAGTAACATCGGACAAGGGTGTTACTCAAAGGTTCTGTTCTTGTACCCCCGCTGCTCTCACATTTCGCATATGATTTTCTTTGGGACCTTCCACACAACAAATGCTGCTTTATGATGAAAGCATTACTTTCCTGAAAAGTAATAGGCGTGCCAGCCACCTACAAGATCATTCTGATTTCATTTCTACCTGAAGTTTGCTTCAAAAGAAAGAGAGTTTGATTGTCAATATCCATGTTGTATGGAATGCAACAAAAACTTGAGCAACCTCAGAATTTTCAGAGCTCCTTCTCGAATCCCTCTCCCTTGTGTTACTGAACGATAAGACCACCTATTTGATCAACTCAAAAAAAAAAAAAATGCCAAATCCATAAAATTATAGCTCAACTTACTCTCATCACTGCTGATTCACGACAAGCTACTGTTATTTTATGACTCCTTAAACCCAAATATGTGCTGCTCGTCACTGCCCCGGGTTCCTCCCACCAGCAGATTTGATCACTGCCTCATTCTTAGTAAAGCAAACCTGTTTTCTCTGGATGACAGGGCCATACTGCACAGACAGGGCCATACTGCACAGACAGGGCCATACTGCACAGACAGGGCCATACTGCACAGACTTAAACTGACCTCTGCTTAATAAAAAGGCACATCAAAACCACTACTTATTCCCTTCCCAATCCCAATTCTGCTAAAGACTCTTCATATTTATCACCTGCAAAATATCCCCTTCCAAACTGAACTCTACCTGAATTCACTGCTCAAAGACATTAGACAGGTAGACAATCTAGTCATCTCTCTCCCTCACCTTCTTAATGGAACATGCAATATCTTCAGAGACGCAGGCTAATTTGCATTTTTTTCTATATCCCCCTTTCCCCTACTACATACACATCACCTCCATAGCATTAGAGCATATACACAAAGGAGAATATTGTGTGGATAAGAAAGGGTATTTTGAAACTAATGCTTCAGTTTCTCACTATAATTTGCATTTCAATGTGCCTGACCTGTAATAGACATACTGCACTACCAGTCTCTGTACTTTGACTACATGCCTAATGCCACTGAATGCTTATTTTCAGGCGTACTGGTTCCATCCAAAAACTCTACTTGAAATTCACCGTTTCCATCAGCGGTTACCTTCTAAATAATTCTCTGTTGCTGTTACCTACTCCACTACCAGTCTATTACCACCTTACTGTATTTACACCCCATTATGTAATGTAATGCCACTCTGACATCCTGGGTCACTACACTTATTTTTCTTCGCTTGTAGTTTGCTTTCTTCACTTGTAGTTTGCTTTCACCATTTATACAATCAAAATGCCACATTTT
Organism: Protopterus annectens; assembly: GCF_019279795.1. Lineage (NCBI taxonomy): Eukaryota > Metazoa > Chordata > Ceratodontiformes > Protopteridae > Protopterus > Protopterus annectens. The sequence goes on from NC_056750.1 coordinate 247,738,083, forward strand.
TCTGCTGTATTGCATTCAACTTATCTTTCAAGTTGTACAACTTAACGTTTTTGCCCAATTCATCTAGTCTTCTTGCAATTTGTTTTACAGCTTGCTCTATTTTGTATTGTGTTACTGTCTGAATGGCTCAAGTCGTTGAGACTTCAGACCAGTTCCTTACCTGATCAAAAAACAATAAGGTAGCAGTTCCCATTTCTTTATTATTCTTATTGTGTCACTTCTCTCCATGCATTTCATGCGGCTTGCTGTGTACTGTTTATTACCCATATTCCTAAATATGTTCTCATATCCCAATAGAAATGGAACTATTGCACTAAATTGTGTGTGGGCACATACTTCAGTACAATTGCTTTTGTTTTAAGTTTATTTTATATCCGGGCAACAAGCTTTTTTTCTGGGTCTGTTGGCCATAACTAAGGCTATTTTTTCCCCCCATATTCCCACAGCTAGCTCTAATTTTATACCTTAAAATGCCAATGGTTCTAGATATTCAGCAAATAAAAGTGGGGACAAACCAGCATCCTTGCATTAGTCCTCGTTCATCTCTTAATCTCCCATTACATGTCTTGCTTCAACCCTTGATACAAAGTTATCCATTCCTGTGGAAACTCAAAAACCTACATTGCCTTCCTTAAGATATCAATGAATCCTGTCAAACTTCTCTGCTTCGTATCATTGTACCCTCCCCCCTTTTGTGTGTGTTCTACTGTTAAATGTTTGTCTGCATCTTACAAACCCACACCGATCCAAGTCTATACATCTGGGTAATACTCTGTCCCACCTCTTGGCTGTTATTGGTGTAAAGACTGCATAATTACAATCTTTCCCTTCTTTAGATATTACTACCCTACAGCCTCTGTTTTTGGTTACTTACTGCAGAAATTATTAAAACAAAGCAACAGTAGTGAGCAGTGTGTATAATATTCCCCCACTTTGAGTGTATAAAGTATTTAGAGACAGTATACTCATGTTACTGACATATCAGTACTTCTACCAGGCAGCTGTAGAATTTAAGACCAACTTTATGGTTTCTTTTAAGATTCCCTCCTTTTTACTGACCAATGACAAAGCAGTACTATACAAAGTATTTTTTTAAATAGCTTCTACATGTGGAAGCAGAAGCATGACAGACGTTGTGAGGCACTTGGTATAGCAGTTGATCACCAAGGGTGTTTTAAATAGGTCCTTACACTTTCCTACCCACCTAGTGCCTTCCAGCATATTTGGAACCTTACCAACTATTTAAGGAAATATAGTGATACTGATCTTGAGGCTAGGCTAAAAATAATCCACCTGATCAATAGTCTAATAAGAACCTATGAACCACTACATTTAGGAGGGTGGGAGGATAACACACACAACAGGTTAACTCCTCACAGGATGAAGGTCGTAAATGAACCCTGGACTCAATGCAAGATACAGATCTTATTTTACACAATGCTACCATATGCATACACAATTTCATTTTATGAATTTATATCTTGCTACACTACTTTCTTTTCAATGCTTTCTTGTGGTACACAGCAGTACAACTGCCCAGGATTTTTTAAAGTTATATACTTAAGCTCAATTGCTCATCTCCTTGGGCCTTTGCTGTAAATGTCTTGGCCCAGCTGGACCCCCCAACTACTAAAAATGAATAGTAAGAGACATTTTACTAGGACACCTGTTATGCACAAAGAAAATGGGAAAAAAAATGAACCCATGACTGCTTCTCATCACGAAATAGGCAAAACTCTAATGTAGTTTTCCTAGCTATACATGCAGGTAGACACGAAGCATTTCTCTCAAAACAAGAAATTATTTTCAATTTCTCGTGTATGAATAACCTGGTTCATAATGCAAATATCCAGAACAAGACTCAGTTTGCTGATCTTTTTGCAACTAGAAGAAAATGGGAATAAATTGCTTTGCTGGTTTTGGGTAATTAGCTCAGCTGGCTATTTTTTTTGTACGGTGTCTTAAGGGTTCTCTGTTCTTCTGGAGCTTTGTGCCAACATGGAAGAGTTAAGAGACAAACCAGGAACAGCACTCATCTCAACGGACATTTTTTCATGCTAAGCTTAGTTCTTGAAGAATGACCATCAGATTCCACCAAGCTGCAAACCCCTTGCCCAGCAGGGATACGACTTCACCACAAGTCGTAGAGGTTCTGCTACTGATGCAACTTTGTTTTTCTTGTGTTACTCTGTGAAAGAAAGGATTCTGCTGGTGTCCTGAGCAAAATATTGATCTTAAGAATAATGAACAAGCAGTTAGCTACTGGCCGATTAACTTTCCTTACTGTTTGAATTGCTATGAGCTGCATGCTTCGGCCATCCACCTGACTGGGCTATATAAAGTTCATAGATTAGTACTAGGTAACTGCCCTTGTAAGCCATTTTAAGCCTATCCAATTAACCCATGTGAGAATCAAACCCTGTACCTTGTGCCTGCAAGGCAAATATCTCAACCATTACACCAATGGTAGGGAAAAGTTAAGTCAACATGCACAAGAAATTTGAAGTAAACTTAGGCTATATCCTTGGTGTCCCATTCTTTGCTCACTTGACTGGATTTGGCTGTAATGTTCCCAGTTTTACTCATGCCACCAGATCTTACCTCTAATTCTTTTACCAGCAGGGGATTCTCATTTATATTTAGTTTAACAGCTCAAGCAGTTTTATTGCCGATAACGGCCACTTTGCTGACTTAGCCTACTAAAATGGCCACCCTTTTTCAAACTACATATTGTATAAAATTAGAAATCCTCCCCTGCTAAATTCCCTCCACCTGCACATTCAACAAATCCTCCCCTGCTAAATTCCCTCCACCTGCACATTCAACACTATTTACTACAAATACTGCTAAGAGGGTTAAAAGGGGTCATCTAGCATGCACTTTGCCCTTAAAGCCTCTCCATTAAGCAATTTCATATGGAAATATTCTAGTCTCAGATTACTCCATATCAAGAAACAATGAACCAGTCACAAGACGTAAAAAAGGAGTGACAACGTATTGCCTCTTGGGTGCTAGAATAGTCAAAAAGGCACTCCCCCATGTACACATACAACACTATCGCTCATGTAAATGTGAACTCGAAACACAGATGAACTACATAAAGACAGCATGGTGGAGCTCTCTGAATATGCATTAAAGGCTGATATGTTGCAAGTCTCTAGTTGTATCCTACCTTCACAGGCCGGACACCAAAATAAGTGACTTAATTACATGATCGTCTGATGTGATTTTGATGGTACCAAAAGGTGTCTGCCTGTAAAGGCACACAGCTGTACAGGGGCTGGCATGCATCTCTCACTTTGGGGCTTTCATAAACACTGCTATTCTTTACACCACTATGCATTTTGTTAGACAATGCCAGTCTGATGCATCTATCAGCCTGGCTTAAACACACCTGATGTCAAGAGTAGCACTGCTCAATACTAGCAGCAGCAAGAAATTGCCCTCCCTCGAAGCTTTCCCCTCTCTAGAAAATATTGAGCTCTATCACTGAAACATGGCTCAAGTGCATTGCTAGCGCACACACACTACCAGGATTCAGTGCCTACCAGATATACTACTGTGGGTCTCTGCTATAGGTGGCAGGGGCTATATTCCTCCACAATTCAAACTTTCAGCCGTACACGAGTAATGACCAGGAATGCCTCCATCTTACTACCCCATCAATAAGATTCCCTATCATATTCTGGCTGACTACAAAATCTATTCTATGACACCCACTACTCATGAGGAATATCTAAAAAATCTGGAACATAATACTATTGCTCTTTGGGATTTCAACTATTATTCATAAGGATTTCAACTACCCATCTCTAGAAGACCTAAACTACTGCAAACAGATGTGCACTATGCTGACAACCTTATCAGTGCCAAGTCACTAGAACAGACTGTGCTTAAACCCTACCAAGGGAGTAAATTTCTTAGACTTGGGTCATCAGACACTGCACCTAGTTACTGATCACCATTCTGTGGTCTTCACCATGAGGATCCCACCTAAACACCCACAAACCCCATCTTTAGGGATTTCTCCAAGGCAAACTTGTTGGAACTAGCTGACCTAATGCAATTCAAAAAGTCCCCCTCCCCTACTTGAGAGGCTTGCAATGATCTCAAAGATAATGGAAGCTTAAAATCCAAACAAAATAGTTTGGGGTCCTAAAAGGCATTGACCCGCCTACCTGCTTAACCCAGTGAACTTCTGTGAAAGTCACTCAGAATTAAGAAATGGGCAAAATGGTACACGATGCTACCTTCATCTTGCCAAGGCCTTTATCACTATACTACACTTGGGCATTACAGACAAACTAGTTAAGCTAAATGTAAATTTGTTTGCAACTCCCTATTTAGTATCCATTTCCCTTATGACAAATCAAAGATTTTCAAGTAGCCTAAATTTTGCTCAAACTCTCCAGAGGCTCTCTGATCTTACAAGAGGGTCTATTATTTTACAGACAGATTATGCTAAAGATTATTTAACTATATCAAAAGCCAAGTATCACGTCCTTCGGAACACAAACACCCTTGTACCTACCGTAAAATACACCTCCTCAAAGAAATACAATTAGAGACCTGGATATTTTCTCACAAGCTATCCTTCAACCATGTCACTGTGGTAATTAGAAAAATCATACCTAGTAGAGTTGACTACCAAAGGCATTTCTAAATCCAAAGGCACCATCACCCCCTCTTTATTCATCCATTACTAGACACTTTATAATGCTCCCTTTTACATACACTTCAAAGGCATCACTTGAATGACCACTTGTTTTCAATGTAGGAAAATCAAGAGAATGGGTCTATGTTCTAAAATGAATACTAAAAAAAACTTTCAGTCTCATAAAAACTCCTGTGGGGTGATCTCTGCCAAGCTACAAGGCATTAAATGAAGCTGTCCTGTATAACCTATATATTGCACATATTACAAAGTAGTTTCTTAAGCCTTCTTTAAAATCACCATCTAAAATGGATCGAAAAGTACAGTTTTGTACCTACCATAAATGTAGATGTTCGAGGATCCACATTGCTGCAGTCCTAACTAGTGGGGTAGTCCGCTGTCCAGTCGGCCCGAATACCAAAGTATATGGCTGACGTCGGTCAGGGCGCATTAGACTGACGTCAGTACGTCAGGGTACTAATGCGCATGACCGACGCCATATCCTCAGTCTTTTCTTGCCCCAGATGTCAGAAGACCCTAAAAAGACAAGGCCCAATATACCTGCACCAAAAATATGTACAATATATACAAAAATATCAGCATATAACCTCACCTACACAACCACCCCTAAACACAGAGGGAAGGAGGGAGTAAATTGGACTGCAGCAATGTGGATCCTCGAACATCTACATTTATGGTAGGTACAAAACTGTACTATGTTCTTCGTTCCACATTGCTGCAGTCCTAACTAGTGGGTAGAATCCCAAAGCAGAGGTAAGGGAGGCTGGTAAATCATAAAGAAGCAGGAGCTGACAACATGCCTTGCAAAATAGCTGTGGCAAAACCAGCCCTAGACTTAGAGTAGAGAGGAAGGTGATAATGCTTAGAGAAAGTATGCACTGAACTCCAAGTAGCTGCCTCCAAAATATCCTTAGTTGCCACCCCCCTTAGAAATGCTGTTGAAGTGGCAGTAGCCCTAGTGGAATGAGGCCTAATCCCAGCTGGAATCTCCTTGCCATGATGGGAATAACAAAATGCAATGCAAAACCCAATCCACCTAGAAATAGTTTGTTTTGACACAGGCTTGCCCTGCGAACTCAAAGCAAAAGAAACAAACAACTGCTGAGACTGCCTAAAATCCTTAGTCCTGCTTAAATAATAACGCAATTGCCTGTGTACATCTAAAGTGTGCAAAATCTTCTCCCCTTTATTTTGGGGGTCTGCATAAAAGTTAGGCAAATGAATAGTTTGGTTTAAAGCCACACTAGAAACCACCTTAGGCATAAAGGAAGGATTAGTACGTAATGATACCCTATCCTTATGGAAAATCAAAAAGGGCTCTACTGCCATAAGGGCCTGCAACTCTGACACCCTTCTTGCAGAAGTAATAGCCAACAGAAAAGCAGTCTTCCATGACAAGTATTTCAATTCAGCAGTAGCCGAGGCTCAAAAGGTTGTAGAGTAAGTTTTTCCAACACAAAATTGAGATCCCAAGCAGGAGTAGGAGCTCTACGGGGGTCTTATATTCTTTGCCCCTCTAAGAAACTGCTTGAACAAAGGATGCGAAAACAATGGTGGGTCACAATCATAGTGAGCTGAAATTGCTGCAGCATGAATCTTAATGGAAGAGAAGGACAAACCTTTGTCCAATAACTCAGTAAGATATTGAAGAGCCACACTCAAATTAGGCTCAGAAATCTCCAAATTCTTTGCTGTACTCCAAAATAAAAATCTCTTCCATTTTTCTGCATACACTTTCCTTGTACTAGGTCTTCTAGCTTCCATAATCACATTTAAAACTTGTTGAGGAAGTTGAGACCTGCTGCGTTTCAACACAGAATATGCCAGGCTGTCAGATGAAGAGAGTGAAGCTTGACATTGAGCAGATGACCGTCCTTCTGAGATAACAGATGTGGAATCAAAGGTAAAGGCCATGGAGGCTTCCTTACCAGACTCCTTAGTAGTGGGTACCAGTGTTGCCGAGGCCAATCTGGAGCTATTAAAATCATCCTTGGCTTGTCTTGTCTGACCTTTAAGAGCACCTTTGGAAGAAGAGGCAGAGGTGGAAAGGCATACACATGAAGATTTTTCCAACTGAAAGAAAGAGCATCCACTTTCCAAGCTGTGTGATGAAACCCCTTTGTGCAAAACTTTGGCAGCTGGTGGTTTAGTGGAGAAGCGAACAGATCTATGTCTGGAGTTCCCCATGACACTGTCAATTTCTGAAATACATGAAGATCCAGTTGCCACTGATGGGGATCCATGATTTGTCTGCTTAACACATCTGCCAAGGAGTTCTGTGCTCCCGGCAGAAACCTTGCCTGAAGAGTTAGTTGCAAGCTGAGCGCAGTCTCCCATAAAATCATTGCTTGCCTGCATAGAGGATAAGAATGTGTTCCCCTTGTTTGTTGATGTACCACATGACAGTTGTGTTGTCTGTTAGAATCAACACCTGCCCTGGAAGAAGTAACTCCTTGAAAGCCATTAATGCAAACTGGACTGCTAACATCTCCTTCATGTTGATATGTAGATGCTGTAGTCTGGCAGGCCACTTGTCTTGTATCCACTTTCCATTTAGATGAGCTCCCCAAGCAATGTCCGAGGCATCTGTCGTTAAAATCTGTCTCGCCTCTGGCCGGGTCACAGAGAGTCCCTTGTTTAGGTGACATTCCTGAGCCCACCACAAAAATTCTTTTTGAAGGCAAGGTATTATTTGAATGACAGTGTCCAAATCCTGGCAGTGCTGTGTCCATACATTTTTGAGATACCATTGCAGCTTCCTCATATGCAGTTTGGCATTGGGAAGCACCAGAATACAAGATGCCATGAACCCTAATGCTTGAAGGACTGTCCTTGCAGTCAGCACGGACTGATGAGATAGTTGATGGAAGTAAAGGGATAGACTCTTTTGTTTGTCCGGGGTTAAAAGGCCATCTGGGCTGCTGTATTCAGTCTCACACCCAGAAAGCACATGTCTTGAGAGGGTACTAGACTGGACTTTATTTCGTTCACAGAATACCCTAGGCATCTTAGCACTGCTATAGCATATTCCAGATGCTGTAGAAGGTCTTCCTTTTCTTGACCCAGAATCAGGCAGTCGCCCAAGTAACGATCGATTTGAATTCCTTTTAGCCTGAAGTCAGCTATCACTGGAGCCAGAACCTTTGTGAATACTCTGGGCGCAGTAGATAAGCCAAAGGGCAATGCAGAGAACTGATAATGAGAATTTCCAGCTCGAAAACGCAGATACTTCCTGCAACTTAGTCTTATAGGCACATGAAGGTAAGCTTCCTTGAGATCTAAAGTTACCATCCAGTGATCCTTGCCCAGCAGAGGTAAAAGCTGTTGTAACGTTAACATCTTGAACTTGGGAATGTCCAGATAAGTGTTGAGGATAGATAAATTCAAAATTGGTCTCCACGTGTTCCCCTTCTTTGGTACTAGGAACAGGCGAGAATAAAATCCTAGGCCCCTTTCTGATACGGGGACTGGCTGAATGGCCCCTATTTGGAGTAACAGAGAAATTTGCTTGTGAGCCTCTTTCCTTTGTGGAGGAGGAACGTCTGGCATGCCTTTGAAAGGGGGCAATGTATGGAAATAAAACCTGTAACCGTGGTGAATGATATCCAACACCCATTTGTCTTGAGTAATTAAATCCCAATTTTCTTTGAAAAGAGACAGTCTTCCTCCCAAAGGAGCTGCCAGACGAGAATCTACTGGCAGCTGAAAAGGCAGGTCATTGGGTCTGTTTACGAAAGGACTGACCCCTGCCCTGCCCTCACCAGAAGTCTGAGCAGGTGAACTCCCTGTTCTAGGCCTAAAAGAACCTTGAGCTCTGCCCCTACCACGTCTAGACCTACCCCTAGACTGGGAATCATAAGCAGGATATGTCCATCCCTTAGTAGGCCAATTTCTACTAAACTTCGGTGGCTGCACCTGCAAAAAATCTTTAACAGTTTGCATAGACTTAGCTTTGTCCTCCATTTTCTTTAAAACTGCTTCCACAGGCGAACCAAACAACACATCAGACTGTAAAGGAGCATCCAAAATCCGTGTCTTAACATGCTCAGCTAAATTCTGATCCTCAACCAGGCATGCCTGCGGTGAACAGAACTAGTGGCAGCCACCTGCGAGGAGGCCTGTACAGCATCAAAACCACATTGCAAAGAATGCTTACCCACTTGTTCAGACACATGAACTAAATCCAGCAACTCTTTACACTCAATACCTTCCGCCAAAGCATCCACCTTAGATTTCAATTGTGAAAGGAGATAATTTTGATATTTTAGCATGTGAAACTGACAATTCAACGCCCTCATGGCTAAAGTGGAAGAAGTATACACTTTCTTTCCCCATCTATCCAAAGCCCTTGCCTCTTTATCAGTGGGAACAGGGTTTTTAACCACAGAGGCCTTAACACCTTTAGGCCCCTGAGAAACAGTTTCCGGGTCTGCCCTAGGACTCTTAAAAAGATACTTATGAGCTTCAGGCACCCTATAGTACCTATCAGGTTTAACAGGAGCAGGAGGCAAAGAATCAGGATTCAGGGAAGCCTCTGCAAAAACATCTTCCACCACATTCAACACAGGAGGTATAGCTAAGGGCCTATGTTGGGGTAAAACCAGGAATTCCTTAGGCCTTTTCCTGGAATCAGAGTAATCCTGGCCTTCCCATTTAAAGTGCTCCCTCATGGAATGGAGAGTCTCTGAAAATGAGAAATCCTCAGGAGGAGAAGCTGTAGGAGTGGAATCATCCACATCAGAATCAGAATAAGGAGGATACTCCTGCAAATCTTCCGCAGAAGACTCAGAAGCCTCTGAACACTGTTCAAAACTCTCAAACTCAGGTTCCACCCTAGACCTCTTATCAGGAGGGGGCATAGAACCTCTAATCATAGTAATCAAATCTTCTGCCATTTTAAGCATATGTTTCTTAGGCACAGAACCTGAAGTGCTAGGAGAAGCCCCCACTGAAGCTAAACTTGGCCTACCTCTCAAAGAAGTTTTGGAAACAGAAGGAGTGGCTCTAACTACCTTGGGAAGAGAGGGAAGAACAGTTACCTGAGAAGCCCCCTCAGCCTGGCCTACCTCCTGAGAAGGCACATCTTGTAACAGTAAAGTCTCTGCCTGAGACTCCAAAGAAACTCCTGGCAAAACCTCTGGCTCCACTGAGTTTTCTAAAGAACCGACGTCGGGGAGAGCCGGATCAAGAACCCTAGGCATGGCTGTATTGTCCTTGCGCTTTTGACGAAGCGGCGCCGGAGCATCCGACGGCATTTTATAATTGCAACGCTTCCCAAACACTAACCTGGCACAGTCTAACCTTCTCTTAATAGTGCGTTGTTAAACCTAGCACAAGAGCGCATCCAACAACGCCGTGCTCAGGCCCTAAACAAGGTATACACAAGGTATGGTAATCCCTATGAGGTATCTGTTTCCCACAAGAAATACAGTTATTCACTTTTTCTGACATCCGGTTAAATACTGAGGCAAGAAAAACCAAAATGTTCCCCAACGGGGTACTTAGCCAACTTTGATTCGGTCTGAAACTCCGACTTCAGAAAATTTCAGAACGCCAACCTGCACTCGCAAAACTGCTTCTGCATCGGACCATGCGGCAAAAAAGACTGAGGATATGACGTCGGTCATGCGCATTAGTACCCTGACGTACTGACGTCAGTCTAATGCGCCCTGACCGACGTCAGCCATATACTTTGGTATTCGGGCCGACTGGACAGCGGACTACCCCACTAGTTAGGACTGCAGCAATGTGGAACGAAGAACATCTGCAAACACAGTCCAGGGCTGGTCACTAAAAACTCTAAGAGACAGACAGCATTACTGGTGTAGGCTCCAAATAAGTAATTACTTGGCTTTGGGTCTGGGTGAGTTAACCTATGAGCAAAGCAAGTACTTGTATTTCATCTGGAATATTTTCTTTGCATAACCAATGCAAGTTAGACGAGAAAGGGAGAAGGCACAGCAAAAATAGGTGGAGGGGGGTTGTTACCATGGCTCTAAAAACCAGTACAACTTAAGCTGGATGGATGAGAACAATCTGTCATGCACAGCTCACGCAGTGCTCCTATCCCTAAAAGCAGCTGCAGGCTCCTTCTAAGGACACGTTTTTAACCCACGAGTATTTACAGGAATGGAGTACCAAGGTATGAGAAAAGTAGTACTCACTAAAAACTTTGATCTGCACAGTGGAACTTTATCCCCAAAGGTACATAATGAAGGGATGGTGGCAGAGTGAATGAGACTGTAGGTTGATATACAAGGTGCAATTTGTCTGAACAAGAATGCTTAAATGATTCTGAATTAGTTGAGAAGTTGATGCAAGAAGTACAACGAACCCTTTGCTCATCAACTGACTAGTTTTGGCCAAAACAGATCAGTGATGCTTCCTTTGTGGGCCAAGTGAGTGAGTCTGCAGACAGCACAGGTTGTTTTCAAGCCAGCCAGCCAGCCAGGCTACCGGCACACCTGCCAGCCAGCCAGGCTACCGGCACACCTGCCAGCCAGCCAGGCTACCGGCACACCTGCCAGCCAGCCAGGCTACCGGCACACCTGCCAGCCAGCCAGGCTACCGGCACACCTGCCAGCCAGCCAGGCTACCGCACACCTGCCAGCCAGCCAGGCCACACCTGCCAGCCAGCCAGGCTACCGGCACACCTGCCAGCCAGCCAGGCTACCGGCACACCTGCCAGCCAGCCAGGCTACCGGCACACCTGCCAGCCAGCCAGGCTACCGGCACACCTGCCAGCCAGCCAGGCTACCGGCACACCTGCCAGCCAGCCAGGCTACCTGCACACCTGCCAGCCAGCCAGGCTACCGCCTGCCAGCCAGCCAGGCTACCGGCACACCTGCCAGCCAGCCAGGCTACCGGCACACCTGCCAGCCAGCCAGGCTACCGGCACACCTGCCAGCCAGCCAGGCTACCGGCACACCTGCCAGCCAGCCAGGCTACCGGCACACCTGCCAGCCAGCCAGGCTACCGGCACACCTGCCAGCCAGCCAGGCTACCGGCACACCTGCCAGCCAGCCAGGCTACCGGCACACCTGCCAGCCAGCGCACACCTGCCAGCCAGCCAGGCTACCGGCACACCTGCCAGCCAGCCAGGCTGGCAAGCTGCCAGCCAGCCAGGCTACCGGCACACCTGCAAGCCAGCCAGGCTACTGGCACACCTGCAAGCCAGCTAGGCTACTGGTACAACTGCAAGCCAGCTAGGCTACTGGTACAACTGCAAGCCAGCTAGGCTACTGGTACACCTATGCCAATTGCCAGAGTGCATGCCTTTTACCAGAAGAAATTGTTTGGTATGATTTCTTTTTTTTTTCCAAAATATAACACCCTTTTATTGCTCTCTTCATATAGCAAGTATGGGAGAAGGACCTGTAGCATCCACTGCGAAAGTGTCTAGGGACACGTACAAGGTAGTACCCTATTCCATGTAAAGGGCTGGTGACACATGAACCACTACTTCCATAGGCTGCTTACTAAACAGCCCATTTGTTAAGTTGCCTTGTATTGTGTGCTGCACAGTAGTGGGCTTCTAATAGCACACCATAGTCACTTTGCAGATGTCCTGGCCCCTTCCCGTCATATACACGAAGACATCCTTAACTGCCAAAAAGCATGGATTAAATGAAAGGTGCAAGCACAGAATGTTTCACCCTTTATGCCCTCCACAAAGTTAATCACAGAACGATGCAGACAACACCAAAACTCCATAAGCATGCTACTAACTTGCCTGCATCAGCCACATAAAAGCCCTGTTGACATGCAGTGCCTCGTTACCAGCAGACACCAGGCAGTGTTCCAAATTCAAAAGGCCATGTGGCACAGCCATGATGATCTGAGAGCACATAGGAGACAGAGGGAGCACATGAGCCAGAGGGCTGTTTCAATGGATACAGGGTTACATCCACACATGACTATCTCAGTGACAGTCTTCTCCCAGGTTCATCTAAAGACCAAGTAACTGGCCAATTTTACTTTTCAACTACATTCCATTTGTGCAGGACTTACAGGCTTCCTGCTAAGTGTAAATATTGGCCACATACGAGCAAGGATGGAGAGAAAACCCTTAAGTAATTATGTATTTTCTCATGGGACGAAGGTGGAGAGCTTCTTTACAGGACAGAAGCTCTTACTTAAGGAGCACTGCATCAGCATGAGGCCTTTTAGAAAAAAGCATTTGCAGCCCATTTCTATTCACCTCTGGAAAAAACAAGGAAATGAATAGGCACCCCAACAGAGTACCAGAGAATGCCTGGCTATCTTACCACCAGTAACCTCTTGAGTTTGACTGGTGACAGATACAGCTACTCCATTGCGACAGATAAGAAGAGACAATGGGACGAGGACTATACAGAAAACCTGCACCAGGCCAACATTTTAATAACCAGTCACACATTTAAAGGTTAATACAGAGAAGGAAGATTTGCCTCTAAACACCCAGATGTCCAAAACATCACAGTTGGGACTTCTGATATCTCATACTCCTTTTGGTCATGCCTTTTGACAGAAGCCAAAGGCAGATCTTTCAACATGATGGAATAAATAGTACAAAACAGATTTACCCATTGGTTAAAATCCAACTGCTCCTGCCCATCAGGAGTTATTACTCTTACCACACATGCTGGTATATACCTGACAAATGTACTTCAGGAATTGAGTTTTCTGCAGAGTAAAACTATTTTCAAATGATGCGCATCCCAGGAGTTGACGCTTCTCTTAACCGGACAGAATTTTTCATATGTGGGTCCTCTTCATAACTGTGTCCTGTAGAAGATAGTATGTGCACAGACACTGAGGTGTACTAGGGTCACGGGAAAATAAGATAGCAACACTTGCGATCTCAGTATTTTCCCCCTCAGATCACAGAAGTAACTACTGCAACACTTTACCTAGCTACATTTCACAAAGTAGGAAACAAAAAAACAAAAATGAAGGGCACCAGAAAGCATTACCCATTTTATAGACAGTCAAAGGTCTTATGACAGAAAATACTGGCTGGGACTTCAGTGACACCGACTGCAAATGCCTGCACCGGGCAAATTCCAGAGAAAAAGCATAAAATGGCCAGAAGTAACAGCATCGCATAGCTGTACTGCCAGCTGACCTACTCTTGCATCAGATGGTACGATAATCTTCCACTTACCCAGTTAAACCAAATTATTAAAATCTTTATACTAATTTACTGTACGACTGAAGTTTATTAAAACCAAAACCATACAGCTGTGGACAATGCAGACTTTAAAGGCATTCGGAACATACAAAGAAACGAGTGTCTGCTATGAAAAGGTTCTACACAAGTTGTCACTGAACACACAAGCCAGTACTTCAACGGGATTGTAAAACAAATGCGTTGCTCCCCATCACAGATGTAACTAAAGATGGCCTTTGTTTTAAAAGGAGCAAATTGCTAAACAAACCTAACTCTGGGCACTTTTTAAAGTTGATTTTAAAAGAACAAAACACTAACATTTTGCATTCTAGTTACAAAACAAATTCAATTTAAATTTTACGATACACTAATAACTCAAGACACTAGCAAAAGGCTGAACAATGAGTTTAAGACTAACAGGATTTATTATTTTGCATTCCAAGCTGCAAAAGCAACAGAAACCATTTACAAAATGCAAAAGGTAAAGCACAAGGCCAATGTCAGTGGCCTCTGGCCGACATTTGCAGAGGACTGCAGATTAGGAGCCGTTCATTATATCACCTGCAGACACAAATGTTCTCCAGAAAGGGCTGGCAGACAAAACTGGTATCAGAGCCATGGGCTAAAACTAAGTGACAAGAAATGCATAGCAGTATCCCTCAAGAAGTCATCCACCGCGATAGGGTTATGCAACTTATAAAAGGTACAGCATTTAGGTTCAAGGAGGTCATTGTTCCATTGTATTTGGCATTCAGACCCATCACTGACGCAATGCCCCCTTTGGTATGTACCTAACCAGACAGATCCAACAATTAGAATATCCACAGCAGTTCCTCACTAAAGGATAAAGGGCATAACATTTCCTATGCAGAACACCAAAAGGCCCTATTCCCTATATTCCATCTCCTACAGGATTGTTGAGGGGAGATCCATGCCTGGCATACAAGGCATTCACACCCTACTCTGATGGACTTCCTGCAGATCAGCAAAACAAACCACACCAGAATTCCCCATTCTAAACATCGTGCCTTGATATAAACTGGACCTGCTGGAGACAGGCAAGTATCAGAGGACTACCCCTTCTCTGGAACAGGCTCCCCCATCCATGTAAAGCAGAGTTCCTTATTAACTCATTTCTTCTCAAGTGTAACTTGGACAAGTGGATGGAGAACAGGAAACCCATCCCTGGTTTGGCACCTCTCTCTAATGGACACTAGCAGCCTATAAATGGTTCATCTCCCAGGACCCTGCTTGGGAATGTTTCACTTTCCAAACCCCTGTTCACACTTACCAAGGTACCAGAACTTCAGATTCGGGATGCATTGCTAAGCGTAAAAAGTCCCTTGTGGTCAGAGTAGTAAAACGTCTATGAATATACTCTGATAATACTGTAAGTGGTCATAAAGCAACAGCAAAGATGACACTACAATAAAAGTTTTATAGAAGCACCTATTTTGTGAAAATGCTTCAAGGAAGCAACTGCAATCTCTCCCCATTAAGAAAAAACAGATTAACATTTTGCAGAGAGTCAATCCATGTTCCTTTTTCAAGTGTTTTTGGAAGTCCAACACTAGAAAACTCCATTCTGAATAAGGCAGACAACTGCCTTTTTGTAGCTGACCCCAGGATACTGGGAATTATCTGGATTTTAATAAAGTTATTTTACTCCACAGATCTACAGACAAAGCTTTTGTTTTTGGAAGAGGGTTTGAGTTCAGCTCTGTGGCACAGGTATTTGAAAAGATGCATGTTTGGTGTCATCCAGTTGGGAGATCAGCATAGTGCACTGTCAAGGCTACACAATTTTCTCCTAGGAGGATACTGTATACTACTCTGGTTAACTCTTTTTGACCACCATAATAAAATAAAAATGTCGCGAGGCGGCCACGGTGGTGCAGCAGTTAGCACTGTCACCTCACAGCAAGAGGTTCTCTGGTTCGATCCTTGGCTGGGGTGCCTTCTGTAGAGTCTGTTTGTCCTCCTTGTGGTCATGTAGTTTTCCTCCGGGTGCTCCAGTTTCTCCTACATCCCAAAGACATACTGTAGGTGGATTAGACATGCTAAAAAATTGGCCCTAGGTGTGAGTGCGTCTGCCTTCTGTGGAAGGTTGGGCGCTGGGCTGGCAACTCGACACCATAAAACTCCACTGCCAATCATGAGCGGACAGGTGACCCAGATGTGGTGATCCCTAACCAGGAAAAGCCGAAAGAATAAAATAAAAATGTCTCACTGGATATCCCAGCAGAATCTTTAAACATAGTCTAAGCACTTTCGTCCAACCTGGAAGGAACTTCTTCAGAAACTAGTTTTAAAGAGACTTCCTCACATTTAAATAGAAAAATGGTGCGACATTTAAAATCCAGAATTTAGAGATGCACCCTTTCAAACCAACAATAATTACTAAAAAGTAGTACACCCTTGCAAACCAATTATAAAAAGCACTAAAAAGTATTACTAAAAATTAAGTGGTGTATAAACATGAAAACATGTGAATACTGATAGTTGTGAAACCTCGGTGAAAATTTTTCCATTGTGTAGAAAACACCTTTGAGGACTAAGTGTTGGTCTATTATTACCACTCCATCTTTATCCTGCTTCATAATACATAAACTCATGTCATTGTCCAATATATGTAAAAGCTCTCTCCCAGACATTAAGGTTATAATATTTTGGTTTTCAATTCTTTTGACACCATTTCCTTACACTCCTTTCACATAAATTATGCAAATAAATGAATAGGGGTAAAATGGGTGGATTGAATACATCACTTCTCCAAAGACCAGGGTTTGATACAAGCTCTTCATTGGGTGGTAAAATGCATTGCAAGTTCAGCTTCCTAGTGAATAATTTAAGGTCAGTTAGTATGTCAAACTGAACCGGCTGAAGGTACATAGGTTCATAGGTGTGTACTAAACTAATGGCCCTGGAGCCTTTACAAGCATAGCCCAAAGAAGTGCCCTGGCATCATGCCACCTGTTATTTCCCAGTGCCTCTATCAAGTAGAGCCACTGGAGTGATCTCCAGGGTGAACTTTCTATTACCCATCCACTCAAGATTTCTGTAAGAGGGACAGCGAGGTGGCTCTGCCTATGGGAAGCATATTCCAGAGCATGGGCAGTCTTTGGGTGAGGAACCTCTCCAGTATGTTCGATTGACTGTGGTAATGAGGTTGAGGTCTCTGGAGTGTGTGCAGGGGGATTGGGATTTCTTTAAAAGTAGCATTTCTAACGGAGCTGGGTCAGACATGGCTTTGCAAGTCAGGCATAGAAGTAGGCGATATGAGAGAGAACAGCTGGAATCAGAGTCTGTCCCATGTAGGACATGTGTTTAATGCCTAGGATCCTCTTCACGAGGTACTTCTGTGGCCGCTCCAGCTGTTGCAGGTGTCTAGTGAGGTACATGCCAAATGGGGCATTACACTCTGACTGGTCTGAGGAAGAGCAAGACAGATGATGACCTCTCTTCCTGGATGTAAAATCCTTTTTAATAAGATGTGCCACATAGGACTTTGACCACAGTGGCAATGTGGTGGTCGTGAGGTTGCTGTCAACCTGCATCCCCAGATCTTTTATACCACCTTCAGTAGGCTCCCATCGATGTGGTAATTAGTGGGAACTGAGTTTTTACCAAAGGGGATGATGACATTTCTTGGCATTAAGCTTAAGGCCATGGTTTCGACAGTCCGTGGTCTCAGAGACCTTTCTGTAGGAGGTCAGCATCACTTGGGGAGATAATGGCTCCCAGCTTGCAGTGGTCTCCGAACTTGGTCAGCCAGAGCCCCTGTGTGTTGACCTGGACTTTTGAGAAGTAGATGCCAAACAGGAAAGAACCCAGGACAGATCCCTGTGGGACTCCACTCGTGACTGGTCAGCAGTCTGACTTGGGGAGTCTACAACTTTTACACTGTGTCCCATCTGCGAGCCAATTTGCAACACTCCTAGTGATACAAAAGTTGATGCCTAGTTTGAGGAGTTTCAGTAATTCCAGAGTGAGGAATGGTTTCAAAGGCCTTGGCCAGATCGAGGTATGCTGTATACACTTGCCTTACCTTCACCCACAGCCCTGGTGACTGACTCAAAAGTAGTCAAACAGGTTGGGCAGGCCTGATCTCTTTCACAAAGCCAAATCGCATGGGGTCTAGACTTTGGAGATTTCCTATATCTCTTAAATCAGATCCATGATGATGCACTCCATAGTGTTACAAATCAGACTAGTCAGGCTAATGGGGCAATAATTACCAGGGTCTGTAGTTGCTCCCCCTTTATGAAGAGGGATGACTGTAGCAGTGCACCAATCAGTAGGGACAAAGCCTGAGGTGAAGAGTGATTGAACAGGGCACACAGATGTGCCACCAGTTCGCCTTGCATTTCATGTAGAACACAGCCAGGGATATTATCGGGTCCCATGGAAGCTGTATTTTTAGCCTTGGACAATGCAGCTTTAACCTGTGATGCATTAATGCTGGGTGCCTGGCATTCTTCTGGTATTGTGATTGGTCCTTTAGGGGAGGAGAGAAAGGGGTAAAGCTGGCACAATCTGTCAGCCAGTATGTTGGCAATATCTGATCGCTCAGTATAGGAGGTACCATTGTGCAGTAACTCAAGAGCAAATCTGGGCACTGCCATGGAGGTTCTTGCTATAACTATAGAAGGCTTTGTTAAATGTCTGCTGCAATTCTGCCTTCATAGCTGGCTTGAGGATTTTATGAGGCATCTCAACATTTTGTTGAGGCTAATAAGGAAGTTTTTCCAGTCTTGGGACAGTTTCTTCCTTCTATTGTAGAGTTTAATGGCAGGGGACCATCAGATTACCTTCCTTTTTTGGAGGAGAGCATCTTTGTTCTGTTGGGTATGGCTAGTGCCATGCATTTATGTACATGTTCATACAGTGCATTGGTGTATGATTCAGCAGTCATGCAGCTATTTTCCGTTGGCATGGGTGCTGTGAAGTTAACCACCACTTCTGTTTTTAGGAGCAGAAAGTCAGTTTTGGAGAAGTTTTTCAAGGTGGTTACCTTTGGAGGAGGTGTAGATTTCCATGGTGATTAGTTTGTCGGATCTGACCTATGACTACTGGTGTAGAGGAAAGTAGAGTTTTGTACCTACCATAAATGTAGATATTAGTGTATTCACTGCTGCAGTCCTTACACTTGGGTTATCCTGCCGTCAGGCGGTCCCGCAGACAGCCAGAGTTTCAAAGTCTTGGTCCAGCATCGGTTGCTGTCACTTCTGCCCTGACGTCAGTGCGCCAGGGATATACAAGATGCAGCAGACGTCATTTTCTTCAGTTTTTCTTGCCCCAGATGTCAGGTGCCCCCAAATAGGTAGGCAATGCATATCGCTAATAAAACAGTAAAACCAAAACTTTGTTACCAGCAAATACACCACATAGGTAGTATAGGGTAGAAAGGTATAGGAGCGAGAGTAAACTGGACTGCAGCAGTGATTACACTAACATCTACATTTATGGTAGGTACAAAACTGTATGTACTATGCTCGTGTTTCACTGCTGCAGTCATTACACTTGGGTTGAATCCCAAAGCTGAGGTAGGGTGGCTGGTTCTATAGAGGATTTGGGGTGGCTATGAGGCCCTGCAGCGGCAAAGCCAGCTCTGGATTTAGAATAAAGAGGCAAGTGATAATGTTTGGTAAAGGTGTGCACTGAACTCCAAGTTGCAGCTTCCAGGATATCTTTGGTAGATACTCATCTAAGGTAGGCAGTTGACATGGCTGTTGCCCTGGTGAAGTGTGGTCTAATGTTGCTAGGTACAGTTTTCCCATGCTGTGTGTAGCAGAAACAGTGTCCTATCCACTTTGAAATAGCCTTTCCCTGTGATCCTGCAGCATATGCTACAAACAATTGCTCAGTTTTCCTGAAAGCTTTTGTTTTGTCCAATTTGAAATGTAGCTGTCTGGGTAGTCTCTCCCCTTTATTCTAGGGATTTGGATAAAAAGTTGGCAAGTGAATAGTTTGGTTAAGAGCCACACTGGAGACCACCTTTGGCATAAATGAAGGGTTTGTTCTTAAAGAAAACCTGTCTTGGTGAAAAAATGATGAAAGGCTCCAATGCCATTAGTGCCTGTAACTCAGACTCTTCGTGCTGAGGTCATTGCCCGAAGCAGAGCAGTTTTCCATGACACATTTTAATTCTGCTGAATTGGCCAGCTTAAAAGGAGGTAAAGTTTTTTCCAAGACAAAATTGAGGTCCCAAGTTGCTGCTGGTGCTCTCCGGGGCAGTCTCATGTTTTTAGCCCCTCTGAGGTACTGTTTTAGCAATGGATGAGAGAAAAATAGGATCTGTGTTGTAATGAGCAGAGATGGCAGAGGTGTGGATCTTAATGGATGAAAAGGATAGGCCTTTGTCCAGCATCTCAGTTAAGTATTGCAATATCTGAGGAATATTTGGGACAAGAGGGTCAAAAGCTTTGAGCCTGGTTCCAGGCACAGAATCTCTTCCACTTTTCTGAATAGGATTTCCTGGTGCTAGGCCTCCTGGCCTCCAAAATGACATCCATAACAGCTTTAGAGAGAGGTGCTGTCTGTTTGACTAAAATCTGCCATGCAGCCAGGTTTAAGGTTTTGAGCTGGCTGTGCAGGATCTGATTGTTTTGTTGAGTCAGAAGATGCGGAATGAGGTAAAATCCACGGTGGGCCTTGGACCAAGTTCTTTAAGATTGGGTACCAGTGCTGTGTGTGGCCAGTCTGGGGCAATCTGGATCATTTTTGGCTTTTCTTGTCTGGCTTTTAGGAGTACCTTTGAAAGGAGAGGCAGTGGTGGGAAGGCAAAAACTTTTAGGCTTTTCCAGCTGAACGAGACAGCATCCACTTTCCACGCTTGTGTGTGGCAAGTCCTTGTGCAGAAATTCTGTAGTTGGCAATTCATTGGGGAGGCAAAAAGATCTATGTCTGAGCTCCCCCATTTGTGTGTTATCATGCTGAATACTTGTGGATTTAATTTACTCTCATGAGGATCCATGATATTTCTGATATTTCTGCTTAAGTAGTCTGCCAAGAGTATTTTACTTTTCTGGCAGGAATTGTGCTTGCAGATTAACTTGATAGCTCTGTGTTGCACAAGGTAATGGCTTGCCTGCAGAGGGGATAAGAATGAGTGCCCCCTTGCTTATGTACCACATAACTGTGGTGTTGTCAGGAGCGGCCTTAGGTCAACTAGTGCCCTAGGCAAAAGGGCTCCACGGCACCCTCCCACCATCTGGTTCCCCCATCCTGGTCTACCTACACCAAATAAATACTACAAAAGCACCCCTGCTAGAGCGGCACCCTAGGCAGCTGCCTAGTTGGCCTATGCCTAAGGCTGGCTATGGGTGTTGTCTGTCTTTAGTAATAGTTGCCCTGGATGCAGAAGGTCCTTGAAAGCTGTTAGGGCATTTTGTACAGCTAGCATCTCTTTGATTGATGTGAAGATGCATTTGTTCTGAGGCCCACTTGCCCTGAATACATTTTCGTGCCATGTGTGCTCCCCAGGCATAATCCGAAGCATCTGTTAGTGTCTGCCTGGCTGTGGCTAGAGTGAAAGGCAGTCCCCTTGTTGGTGACATGCCTGTGCCCACCATCGAAACTCCTGTTGTAGGCAGGGAATAAGTGGTATTACTGCTTCCAAACTGACAGTGTGGAGTCCAAACACTTTTTACGTACCATTGTAATTTCCTCATATGCAGTCTGGCATATGGTATTAGTATTAGTAGTATGCAGGATGCCATGAACCCCAAGGCCAGCAGAATTTTTCTTGCAGGGAGTTGGGTTTTTGTTGCCATCAATTGAAAGTACAGAGTCTGTTGTCTTTGCTTGTCTGGTGTGAGAGGAGCCATCTGGGCAGTTGTATTTAAGCTGGCACCCAGGAATATTACCTCTTGTGGGGGGCACTAGTTTTGACTTCTTTTCATTTACTATGTACCCTAGGCAAATTAGCAATCTTTTTACAAATGACAGATGTTTTAGAAGAATGTCCTTGCTCTTTGCTTGAATAAGACAGTCGTCCAAGTATGGATATATTTGAATTCCTTTTTGTCTGCAAAATGCAATTACTGGTGCCAGGCACTTTGTGAAGACCCTAGGCGCAGTAGATATGCCAAAGGGCAGTGCAGAGAATTGGTAATGCATTGAACCAGCTATGAATCTGAGGCATCTTCTGCAATTTTGTCTGATAGGGACATGCAGGTATGCCTCTAAGGTCCAAAGCAATAAGCCAAGCCTTCTTGCCCAAGATGGGAAGAAGCTGCTGAAGTTAACATTTTGAACATCCAGGTAAGTATTGAGTAGAAAGGTCCAGTACGAGTCTCCAGGCTTTGTCCTTTCTGGGGACCAGGAAAAGTCTAGAGTAAAATCCTTGTCCCTGTTGTGGCACTTTTTGAATAGCTCTCATGTCCATGGGGGCTGTAATTTGTTTTTGTGCCTCTGCCCATTGATTTGGTGGCAGGTCTAGCATTCCTTTTAGCCTTGGTAGAGTGTGTGAAAGTGGAACCTGTAACCTTGAGACAATATTCAGAACCCATTTCTCTTGGGTGACTGTATGCCAATTTTGTGAAAAAAGTGCTAGTTTTCCCCCCTAAGGGAGCTTCCAAAAGGTAAGTGCTTGGCATTTGAAGGGGGAAGTCATTGGGACGGTTTCCTATAAGGTTGTGACTCGTCTTCCCCTCCTTTTGGGGTTGAAGCACCCCACTGTCGTGGTCTGTAAGAGCTTTGGGGCTGAGATCTGCCTCTTGGGCGTCTGTATCTGCCTCTGTGGTCTGCCTGACACTGGAAAGGACCAATTTTTGGTGGGCAAATTTCTGCTAAATCGTGGTGGCTGTACCTGTAAGAAATCCTTCATTGTTTGCATAGATTTTGCCTTATCCTCCATTTTCTTTAATATCTCTTCTGTCTTAACACCAAATAAAATATCCTGCTGTAAAGGAGCAGCCAATAATTTTGCCTTAACATGATCAGGTAAACATCGTTCTTTTAACAAGCATGCCTTCGTATCACAGATCCTGCAACTGCTGCTCTAAAAGAAGCCTCTAATGAATCAATCACATTGCAGAGTATGTTTTCCCACTTGTTCAGCTGCATGCAATAAATCCTGCATTTCCTTATAGTCAGGATGTTCTAAACTTGTAAGCATTTTCTGTTTTAACAGACATTAAATATTGTTGGTATTTAAGCATGTGAAACAGTTACGTACTCACCATAACAATCAAGGTGTGGTCCATCTCGCCTACATTCTTTACTCACTGGTTCGGAGCCGAGAATCAGCTCAGACTTTTATTTCTCTATCACAAAGTCTCTTAATTGGCTGTGCTAACCCGGTATCCCAAGATGCACCTTGCCCTAGCCCCAGATCTTGTTTGCAACCATACCAATCAAAACCCATACATAACCAACACTGGAAGGAATTCCAGCCAAAGAAAGAAAAGGCAGCTGACCTTGAAGGATTCACAGAGCCAATGTTCCTCCAAATCCTCTAGGAAGGGGGCAAGTGGGAGGGTACGTAAGAATGTAGGAGAGATGGACCACATACATCGATAGTTATGGTGAGTACATAACTAATTGATGTTATGTGGTCCTATCTCGCCTCCATTCTTTACTCACGGGACAGCGTCCCCAGCACCTCTACCCTGGCAGGCTCATAGGATACTCCTGTGAACTGTGGAACCAAAGGAAGCCTGGCCCCTAGAAGCCACGTCCAGCTTGTAATAAGCAATAAAGGTGTGAGAAGAGGCCCAGGTGGCCGCAGCACAATCATCCAGTGAAAGCCTGGCATGGAAAGCTATTTAGACACTGCCATGGTAGAGCGAGCTCTGACAGGAAAAGGTAAACGTCTGCCTGCCGCAGAGTAGATGAAGGAAATACAATCTTTAATCCATTTAGAAATTGTGCACTTGGAAACAGGACAGCCTGCTCTGTTCTCTGAAAAGGGCACAAACAGCTGATCAGACTTCCTAACCTGTTTAGTCCTGTGCAAATAGAACCTCAACTGCCTGTGCACATCCAACTGATGGAACCTGAACTCTGCTTTACTGGAAAATTTTTGGAAACACTGGTAACTGGATAGACTGATTGAGATTAACAGTGGATGACACCTTTGGAAGGAAGGATGGGTTAAGTCTCAGCAAAACTCTGTCCTTATGAAAGGTCAAATACGGAGGTTTAATGGACAGAGCTTGAAGTTCCGATACTCTTCTGGCCGATGTAATGGCTATTAGAAATACCGTTTTCCAAGATAAAAATTTCAGTTCACCGGTGGCAGCTGGTTCAAAGAGTGAAGTAATGGCTTGTAGCACAAGGTTTAGGTCCCATGGCATGACAGGCTCCGACACAGGAGGGCGAAGTAGCCAAGTGCCTTTCAAGGCAGCCTTGCAGAGTTTATGGCCCATAGAGGGCTCTTAAGATGTATGGAAATTGAAGATTGCAGCCAATTGCACTTTAATGGTAGCGGGCGCAGAGCCCTGACGGAAAAGCAAGGCCAAAAAATCTAAAACCAATGGAATTGGGGCTGTGAAGAGGTCCAAACCTTGGGCCTGAGCCTAAATGGAGAATCTCTTCCCATTTGCTGGAATAAATTTTTCTGGTAGAAGACTTATGAGATGAAGACAAGAGTTGTATCACCTCCGGTGAAAAAGAATGCTGTCCAACTAGTGATGGAAGTGGGAGTAGCCAGGTTGTCAGCCTGAGGGTTTGCAGTGATGGATGGAGCTGGCCTGACATGCGAGTCAGGTCTTGCACTGGGTCCAGAGTCCAAGGACAGTCTACTGCATACTTCTGAAGAAAAGGGAACCATACTTGTAGAGGCCAGTGTGGAGCAATAAGAATCATCCTCCTTCCCAAGGATATGGCTTTCTTAATAACTCTTGGCAAGTGGAAACAGAGAAAGCGTAGACCAGACCGGGAGGCCAATCGTGGGCTAGAGCGTCCCTGGGTGACTCCCCCTGTGGGGGGAATCGGTGTGAGGTACTCGCTGCATTTGGCATTGAGGACTGGCAAAGAGATCGCAGCAAGGCTGACCCCACTTGTTGAAAATTTGAACTGCCACTCTGTTCAGGCTGAGCAGAGCTATTCTGATGCCTTACGAGTGGTCCCAGTCCGCTATCACATTGGACTTTACCGGAATATGCGTTGCCACTAAGAACCATTGGGAAGATACTGCCCAATGCCACACTCGCATGGCCTCTCTGCAGAGGGGATAAGACTTGGTTCCCCTTGCTTGTTCAGGTACCACACTATGGACATGTTGTTCGAGTGAATCGCAATCGTTCCCAGAGGTAGAGAGTCTTGAGTGCTCGCAACGCAAGAACCACCACTCATCTCCAGAACATTGATATGCAGATGTATCTCGTGATCTTGCCATGTGCCTTGGACCGCCCTGCCAAGATAATGCCCCCCCACCCCATCTGGGAAGAGTCTGTGGTCACAGTGGCCACTGGAGACATAAGAAGAATCAAGCTCCTCCCTTTGTCCAGATTGGCAGAACGTAGCCACCAGCAGAGGTCCTGTTTGCACCGTTCCGTGAGAAGTATCAGGTGGGGAAAGAGGAAGTTTCTGACATGATCATTGGGCGGAAAGGAGCCATTGCAGAGTCCGCATATGTAACCTGGCCAGAGGCACCAGCATGATGGTGGCAGTCATGGAGCCCAACAGCTGGAGAACTAACCTGGCTTGAACTCTTGAGGGGCAACAGTGCATGGATCTGAGACTGCTTATTCTCTCTTGTGGCAGAAAGGCTCGCATCCGAATAGAGTCTAGCTCTGCGCCTATAAAAACAAAATGCTGTGAGGGCAGCAAGGCAGACTTTCCCTAGTTTAAAGTAATTCCTAGTTGTTGACACAGTGCTATGGTAAGTCTCCCTGGCTTGAACGAGCAGATGCCTGGTGGGGGCAGTGAGAAGCCAGTCATCCAGAAACAGAAATACCTGGAATCCCTGACGTCTCAGGTGAGCTGTCACCACTGCCAAACACTTGGTGAACACCCTGGGGGCTGTGGTGAGACCAAAGGGCAGGGCACGAAACTGGAAGTGACTGGCTCCCAGCCGGAAGGGTAAGTGACTCCTGGATGCCTTGTCCATCTTGATGTGGTAGTAGGCATCCTTGAGATCGATGGAGCACATCCATACTCCTTTTTCTAGCAATGGAAAAATGAACTGAAGCGTGACCATTCGGAACTTGGACTTCAGAAGGTAGCAATTCAGTCGACTGAGATCCAAAATGGGTCTAAAGGTCCCCTGTTCTTTTCGGCACCAAAGAGAGTCTTAAGTTCCTGACTCGATACGGTCTGAGGGGACTGGTTGGATGATTCCTTTTTCTAGCAGCTTTGTAACTTCTAGTGCTGCTTAATCCCATTGATTGGGTGGGACGTCTGGGATTCTTCTGACTGGAGGGGGTGTTGATACAAAAGGGAATAGCATAACCTCTGGTAACTATTCAAAGCACCCAACGATCCTGGGTGATGCTTTCCCAGGCTTCAGGATGCAATGAAATTCGGCCCCCAACTGGCTCCGGAACAGCACAGTTGGGCAACGCCTCAGGAGTGCTGGAAGGAAGATCCGCAAAAGGAATTGCAGTCTCCAGAGTTGTAGGGGCCTCCCCTGCCTCTAGGACGGCATCTTCCAGAATCATTTCCCCCTCCTCTGCCCCTGGAGGGGGACTCGCCTTGAGCTGTAGGGAAAAGCCTCAGACTTCTTGAACCGCATCCCCCCCCCCTCTGAGCCTTGGGGTAAGGTCTAGAAGGGAGAGAGAAACGGGCCCCTACGGCAGATGGTGTCTTTCCCTCCTGTTAGCATCTGGTGAGGGTGTCTCACTTTGGTCCCGGACAGGACCCATCAAAGGGGGCTGTCAGTGAAGGAAGACTTGAAGGCCTCTGCGAAATGACACCGGCGCATCCAGGCTTGCCTTCCGAGAGCCACACCTGAGCTAGTTGTTCTATCGCCTTCGCTGCATAAGATATGAGCCTCATGGACGAGTTGACAATGGAACCAAGGGTAGACAACTGGGAGTTAACAGTTTGCGTTATCGCCTCAGGCATGTTACCCGTCAGAGCATCTCCTAGCTCCTTAAGGAGATCTCTTTGGAGCAGAGTAAAATGACAAAGGTAATTCGGCGACCGCAAGGTAAAGGCCACTGAAGACAGGGTACGCTTCCCATACCAGTCCATACTCCTGGACTCCTTGTTAGGAGGATGGACGGAAGAAGCCTCTGCAACTTCCTGCCGAGTGGCTGCCGCCACCACCAAGGCATCTACCGAAACCCCTTTGGTCAGAAACTTTCCATGGGGGAGCAGAAAGGAACTTATTTGGACGTCTGGGCACCGGTTCCACAGAATCAGGGTTCTCCCACACCCTTTAACAAATCAAATCCAGGAGTTCGAAGGGTGGAGACACCCAGGAGGTGGAGGGTTGAGCTCAGAAGGCCTTGAGGAATACACACTCCTCCTCAGGGGGGTCTTGGAAGGCCAGTCATCCCTCTGCCTTAAAATCTCCAGGATGTCTGAGAAAGACATCGGACTTGGGGGACCCCTCTGATTCCTCTAGGTCGGTATCAGAGGTAAGGGACTCGTTCTGGGAGTCCATGTGCTTCCTCTTGCAAAACTTCTTCCTGGGGGGCTCCTCAGAAAGTAGGGGACTGCTTAAGGGGTATCCCCAGACCTTCGGACTCCGCCGACCACAGATAGGGAGGTGTCAGAGGCTCTAGCTGGGGTGTATGGGGACAGAGTGACAGATCCAGGTGATGTGACTGACTAGCTAGTGCGCTCCTCATGGCCTCGAAGGCAGGTCCCCCGTGAATCAGAGGACCGACCAGTCTCAGAGACCACAACAGGAGTTGAAATTCCCTGAGCCGATGCACTGAGAGGGAGACTCAGAACCGAAAGGAGTCCCGAAGTATCCCCTCTGGTCCGACTGAGTAAACCAGAGTACGGAACAGACATGGTTGGAGCTGACGCCGGCTCCAATAGACTCACCTGGGGTATCGGAGCCAACACAAGGACATCACTCAGCGCGGGGCACTCCGGCTCAGACACATGGGTGCTCGGAGGAGAAATCATCAGTACCAGGACATGGACTGGCTCCTGAGCAGAAAAAAGTTTTGCTAACACTGGCGACTGCAGGAGCCTCTGGACCACCTGGAGACTCCTGCCTGACACTGGGTGACCGGCTCCGAATAGGCTCCAATATTATTGGAGCAGAGGTAAACTCCAGTACAACAGATACCTCCTGCGGCCCCAACAGCAATGGAGCCGAGGAGGAAGTATCCACTTGTGAAACCTTCTCCGAAGGCTCCGAAGAGGCAGTCTGAGCCGGAGACCTTTTCTTTGCCTTAGCAGGCTTAGATTTAGCACTAGAAGACGAAGAAGAACCTAAGGCCTACTCAAAGGAAGGCTTAATCAAACCCTTCAAAATCATTTTTTTTTTTTCCTGCAGTACTCTTGTAGGTGAATAGCACCCAGACAACAAAGATGGAATGCCCATCTGTAATGGACATTTTGTAGCCACATTTGGTACACTTCTTAAACCCGGAGGGTTTATGTTCTTTCGGCTCTTTGGACATAACAACCGCACAACACTCAACCGACAGAGATAACACAAGAGGAAAGTGGAAAACCAACACACACTAATGCCAAGTAAACTCCAAGTTAACATTTCTTGGAGGGAAAACTACCCACAACTCAAAAAGCCAGCACAAGAAATACAAGGAACACTGTAGAGGACGAGGTCCACTAACTTAAATGGGCCTAGCCCGCGAAACAGAGGGATACCACAAACGAACAGTCCTCACAAAACTCACAAGAACTAGTCAAAAATAGAAGAGTAGCTATTAAAATAGCTTTTGCAATACAACCGACTACTAAAATACTTAGAAAAGTATTTGAAAAGGGTACTTGGCCACAAGCGAGACCACATCCTAACTCTACGAGCAGCAAACGAGATCTGGGGCTAGGGCGAGGTGCATCTTGGGATACCAGGTTAGCCCAGCCAATTAGAGACTTCGTGATAGATTAATAGTTGGCAGAGTCGGAGCCGAGACCGTGAGAAAAGAATGGAGGCGAGATCGGACCACATAACATCTGGCAATTTAAAGCCCTCACTGCTAAAGTTGCAGAAGTGTAAACTTTCGTCCCCCATCTGTTTAATGCTCTAGAATCCCTGTCAGAGGGAACTGGATTTTTTGCTGTGGAAATCTTTACCCCTTTGGGACCCTGGGAAATAACTTCTGGGTCAGCAACAGGGTTTTTATAAAGAAATTTGAGAGAGTCAGGGACTCCCTAGTACCTGTCTGGCTTGACTGGAGCAGGGGGCAAAGAATCAGGATTTAAACTGGATTCAGAGAACACATAATCCACAATATCTAACACTGGCAGAAGAGCAAGGGGCCTGTGCTGAGGCAATAAAAAAGTCTGAGCCTTTTCTTGGATTCCGAGTAATCCTGGCCCTCGCAATGGAAATGCTCCCTCATGGTATGTAAAGTTTCCCCAAGAGAGTAATCCTCAGGAGGAGAGGCTGAAGGAATTGATTCTTCAGCATCAGAGTCCTCATGGGGGGGGGGGGGTTAAGAGTATTCCTGGCCTGAAGAGGCATCAGAAGAAATGGAAACCTGGTCAGAGAGTCTGTATCCTGCCTAGGCCTTTTATCTGGAGGGGATGGGAACCCCTGATCAGAGTAATTAAGTCTTCGGCCATTTTAAGCATCTGTTTTTTTAGGCATGGAGGCCTGTCCAGGTGAATGCTGTACTTGCTTCCATCTTTAATGGAGTTTTAGACTTGGCTGTAGATTTAATGGTAAGTTGGGAAGGTCTGAAAACACCCTCAGAAACAGATGCCTGCTCAGCGGCTCTGGACCCATCTGAGGGGTTAGTTTCCATAGGCCCAATACCTTGAGTTTCCAAAGGCCTAGACATCTCCATGTGGGAGCTGGAGGCGGCCTGTGGCTCTGAGGTAGCGGGTGTCAGGGGCTGCGAAAGTGCCTCACTGAGAACCGGCCACTGGCCTAGAAGAGGCTTCATAATCAGTTTTGGGCCTCTGATGCCTGTCCTTATCCTTGTCTTTGCATTTTGTGTATTCTGGTAGTCGGTTGTTCCGACAGCATGGTATAATTGAACCTTCGGCCAAAGTAATGGTGAGTAAAGTCAAACCGAAGTTTAATAGTGCGCTTGTTAAATCCAGCGCTAAGACAATTAGCGACATCGTGGTCTGGGCCTAGGCATGAATACAGTAAGAATGAAAATCCTTGAGGTATTTGCTTCCCACAAGAAATAAAATTATTAACTTTTACATCATTGTGAGGCAAGAAAAAGTTTCCCCAACAAGGTACTTAGCTTTATTGAAGACTTTGGTTCTGAAATTCGAATTAAAAATCTCAGGAGTCTGCAGACCAGCACTTGAACTGCTTTTGCTTCGGGCACCGTGCAGCAAGAAAGACTGAAGAAAATGGCGTTGACTGCATCTTATATACCCCTGACGCTATATACCCCTGGTGCACTGACGTCAGGGAAGAAGCAACAGCAACTGACGGCAGACCAAGACTTTGGAAGTCTGTCAGACTGTGGGACTGCCTGACAGCAGGATAACCCAAGTGCAATGAGTGCAGCAGTGAAAAACGATGATCAGTCACCCTTGTTAGTAATAACTAGGTCAAGATGTTGCTTCCTCTAGTGGAGGTCAGACTGAGCTGGTCCAGGGCATGGGAAATGAATTCCAGAAGTGCTGGGCCAGTGTATTGATCCTCGAGTAGTTTTCCCAGTTGATGGAGGGGTAGTTGAAATCACCCAAGAGATTTGGGTTGGACCTTGACAGATTCCAGGGTGCTTAGGAATGTGGAGAGAGAGTCTAGGGACATGGTTGGGGATCTATAGCAGGCTATGACCTGGATCGCCATCTTACCCAATGTTAGTTGTACCTGAAGCATCTCAGATGAGTTATGCTGGGCTACTAATCTGGAGGTGTCCATATCCTTTATGAAGATGGAGACCACTGCCTTTGGAGCTTCAGTCCATGTTTCAGGTCCGAAAGGTGTGGAATGAGTTATAGCCTGGCAGCACAGGGGTGCTTTCTGCCACCTTAAGCCAGGTCACAGTTACAGCACAAATGTAGACATTCTCCATTTTGAGGAATGCTTCGAGTGAGTGCATCTCGAGATGTAGACTTCTAGCGTTGAGCAGCAGGACCCTCAGACTGCATTTATTTAAATCGCAGTTACGGTGGTAATTTGGTCTTTAGTACCTTTTTTAGGCAGTATTCCAGAGCCTTAGCCAGTACCCAGAAGCCCAGGGGTGAGAGATGCAGGCCATCTCTGTCAAAGCATCGATGTCGGTCAATCATGTCATCCGAAGCAGACACTAGACACTGGATCCCCTTAGAATGACACCAGAAACTTGGCCAATTATTTTGTTTGTTCTGCGGTATAATTCCAAGTGACAATAGGATACTGTTCAGGGCTAGGGTCATACCTGCTTGAGCCACAGAGAGCTCCACCGTGTCTCTTTAGTCCAAGGAGGAGAGTCTCAGGTCATTCACACCCACATGGACAATGACAGTCATACTTGTACTGGCTGTGGAGTGGGCACCTGAGAGCTGACCGTTACCTTCTTATTCAGTCTAGTGAGTGGGACATCTCTGTGCCTATTGAGTCACCTATGATTAGTGTATTGGGCAAGGTGTTTAGCCTTAGGGGATTAGGTTGAGGGGCACACTGGAGGTGAGCTGCGTGTCCTATGCTGTGGTTAGTGCACGTTTCTGTCTTGAGGTCTTTGCTGTTTGGTTAAATTTCTATTGGCCTCCACAAAGGTGGGTGTGTGATTTGTTTTGAGAGAGATAGGATGGTGGGTGTTCTGGAGGGCTGTGTGTTCCATGTGGTGTGGTGTAGGTGTTTACCTTCTCTTAGGTAAGTCTGGTCTTGGCTGGAGAGTACGCAGCTTCCAATTTGGTGATACAAGTGCATCTCTCAAGTCTGCGTGTTGGGAGGTAAGAGGAGAGGGTTGTCTGTACATGAAGCAGTTGCTACACTGCCTCAGAATGCCCAAGTGCACCAGGTTAATAGGAGAAAGCACAGGGAACTGCCCATTAATCATGCCAGGAAGGGTGGTCATAACTACCAAGTACTGGAGCCATTTCCATGAAGTAGTGCTGATGGCAGCTACAAAAACTTGAAGTACAAAGAAATTAAGCTATTTGAAGTGCAAAAAAGAGAAAGAACTAGCAAGATTCAAAGGTAAAACAGCAAGCTTTCTGGCACCAGTAATAGTTCACCTCAGCTTGGCATCGCTAAACAGAGCTTAAACAAGCTTAAACTTGCACAAACGCTGGCTTTTAAACCAGAAAGTTGAAAGGGACGGACAAACTGCCCAAACAGCCAATAAACTACAATGTCTGGGCCAGAAACCACTCCTCCGGTGGTAGATAAGGTAACCACTCCCACTGATGAGCTATAAGGCTTTCCTCCAAAACAGAAAGGTTTGGGGGGGGGGGCTCAGAAGCTTACAAACAGTCCTGGATACAGCAAATATGTTCCTGGACTAGAAAGGCTTGGGGGCTCGGACGCTTTTCTGGACTAGACTAGTTACAGGAAAAGTGGAGAAACTAGTGCAAATGTGGACTTTTAAAAACCAGTAGGGTTACCACCTGTCCCACTTTGCGAGGAACAATCCCTTTTTGGGTAGTTGTGTCCTCCAAAAAAAATTTGCAAAAAATGACAAATGTCCTGAGATTTTAAGACAAAAATATTTCCGATATTTTCTTTAATAGTTTCATAAAACAGTTTGTATCTGAAACACCTATATATGTTATAAGAAACAGAATAATCAACTCAAATGCTACAATAAGCTTTTACCTTGACAAAAAAGTGAAGTTCTGTTCTTTGTATTGGCCGTGGGCATGTTTTGCCCTGCAAAATTTGATGTTTCTACAAAAATGTCCCACTATAGGCATTTGCAAAGGTGGCAACCCTATAAACCAGCTACTTAATCTTTTTGGAATAATGTACCAAAAGTAGAAATAACGGTTAATGGAAATTAAATTATAAATCATACAACCCTCAAAACTGAAAACATGGTTTTCCCAGATCAATCAGTGTTAAGGGCATTTTGACTACAGAACCAAGGGGGTTATGTATACTGCTTTTTGTTAATCTTGTCTGGCATTTTGTCAGAAAGACTACTTTGCCCTCTGCGGACAAGGATCTACCAGCATAATTATGTAATCAGAGCAAATTCCTGTAATGCCCTTTATACATCATTCTTTATTGTGGAAAATTTTAAAACAAATATTCAGCTTTATTAGAGAAGGTGGCACACCCAAGTAAGGGAAGGCGCCTGGGAAACACTGGTTAGGAGAGGGAATTTTATTGGGAAATATTAAATGCAACTGCTCCACCTGGCATTAAATGAAATCAAGCCAGTTCTGAAAATCACAATCTGACTGTCATAACTGTTTCTGAATGCTTTAGAACTAAGTTTATTATATTTTGCATTACTTATAAAATCTGAGTATTTAATATTCGTATACTATACACACAATGCATATGCATTTTCCACTTTTCACATTTATATACAGCTTTTAACTTAACACTTTTTAGTGTTTTTATAATTTGGTTTTAAAAGGGTTTTTCTCTCAACTCTGGACTAACTGTGGCACCATCCCCCACATCTTTTTAAAACTAGTTTCTGAAGTTCCTCCCATGGTGGGGCGAAAGTGCTTAAACTACATTTAAAGGTTCTGCTGGGATATCGGGTGCGGCATTTTTATTTTAGTTTCTACAGTACGCTGTTAGTGACCAGTCTTTTTGACCACCAGAAAAGGGGAAGGAGTATTTATTCTCCCATCAAAATAAATCAGAATAGCCCCACTTACTGCAATACCGGGTAGGTCTTCCTGTGAAACAAAGTACAGTTTTGTACCTACCATAAATGTAGATGTTAAGAGTGTACACCCTGCTGCAGTCATCACACTTGGGTTATCCTGTCGTCAGGCAGTCCCGCAGTCAGCCAGAATTCCAAAGTCTTGGTCCGGCGTCTGTTGTCGCTTCTTCCCAGTCAGTGCGCCTGGGGTATATATATATATTGCAACAGACGCCATTTTCTTCAGTTTTTCTTGCCCCAGATGTCAGGTGTCCCCAAAAAGGTGGTCAGTAATTGGTACCAAATTGAGTAAATTTTGCAAAAACACAAAATCCCTCCAGCTATAAGCAAATACATCAGGAAGGTATTCTAGAGATTTTAGCCAGTTAGTTCAGAGGGAATGGAGGGAGGGTAACCTGGACTGCAGCAGGGTGTACACTCTAACTTCTACATTTATGGTAGGTACAAAACTGTACTATGTTCATAGTGTTACCCTGCTGCAGTCATCACACTTGGGTTGAATCCCAAAGCTAAGGATGGGTGGAGGAATCAGAGGGTTATTGGAGGCTAGAAGGCCCTGCAGAACTGCAGTGGCAAAGCAAGCTCTAGTCAGAGTAGAGTGGTAAGTGATAGTGTTTGGTAAAGGTGTGTACTGAACTCCAAGTTGCAACTTCCAAAATCTCCTTGGTTGGAACCCCCCTGAGGAAAGCTGTAGATGTAGCTGTTGCCCTGGTAGACTGGGGGCTAATGGTAGTAGGAACTGGTTTTCCATGATGGGTATAGCAAAAACGAATGCAGTGTCCTATCTATTTGGAAATTGTTTGTTTTGATATAGCCTTCCCTTGTGAAGCTGTAGCATAGGATACAAAGAGCTGGTCAGATTTTCTGAAAAACTTAGTTTTATCCAAGTAGTAACGAAGTTGCCTGTGAATGTCCAAAGAATGCAGGAGTCTCTCTCCTTTGTTCTGTGGATTTGGGAAGAAGGTGGGTAAGTGGATGGTTTGATTTAAAGCCACACTGGAAACCACCTTAGGCATGAAGGAAGGATTAGTTCGCAGAGAAACTCTGTCTTGATGGAAAATGAGGAAAGGTTCCACTGCCATTAGTGCCTGCAGCTCTGAGACTCTTCTAGCTGAAGTTATTGCTAGCAGCACGGCAGTCTTCCATGATAGAAACTGTAGATCTGCAGAGAAAGCTGGTTCAAAGGGAGGTAGCGCAAGTTTTTCCAGAACAAATGTGAGGTCCCATGTTGGTGTAGGTGCTCTCCTGGGGGGGGGGGGGTCTAATGTTTTTTTGCCCCTCTGAGGAGCTGTCTTAGAAGTGGATGCGAAAATAAGGGTGGATCTGTGTTGTAGTGGGCTGAAATAGCTGATGTATGGATTTTAATGGAAGAAAAAGAAAGTCCTTTGTGCAACATCAGTTAAGTACTGTAGAATCTGAGGCATGTGAGGCTGAAGTGTGTCTTGGTCTTTAGCTTGGTTCCAGGCACAAAACCTTTTCCATTTGTCCGAATAGGACTTCCTGGTGCTGTGCCCCCTAGCTTCCAGAACATCATCCACAACTGCTTGGGAAAGAGGAGCATGCTTAGGTGATTTGCCATGCAGCCAGATTTAAGGTTTTGAGCTGGCTGTTAAGAATCTTTATCGTTTTGCTGTGTGAGCAAATAGGCAATGTGTGGTAAAATCCAAGGTGGGCCCTGGGCCATATTCCTCAAAAGTGGGTACCAGTGCTGGCGTGGCCAGTCTGGGGCTATGAGCATCAGTCGTGGTCTCTCCTTTCTGACTTTCAAAAGCACCTTTGTGAGGAGAGGCAATGGAGGGAAGGCATATACTGTCAGGTTTTTCCAACTGAATGAGAGTGCGTCCACTTTCCAAGTTTGGTGGTAGTGTCCTTGTACAAAATTTTGTTAGTTGATAACTAGTTTTGAGGGCTGGCAAACAGGTCTATGTCTAGAAGGCCCCATTTTTGAGTTATCATTGCAAATACTTGTGGATCCAGTTTCCACTCGTGGGGATCCATGATGTTTCTGCTGAGGTTGTCTGCCAATGTGTTTTTTACTGGCAGAAATGGAGCTTGTAACTGAACTTGGTAAGCCAGAGCAGTGTTCCACAAGGTCATTGCTTGCCTGCATAGAGGGTAGGAGTGTGTACCCCCTTGTTTATGTACCACATTACTGTGGTGTGGTCCGTCCTTATTGCAAGTTGTCCTGGATGTAATAAATTCTTGAAGGCTGTCAAGAGCATTCTGTACAGCTAGCATCTCTTTTTGATTGATGTGCAGATTGCTTTGATCTGCAGTCCATACGACTTGAATGCACTGTCCTGCCATGTGCGCCCCCCCAGGCGTAGTCTGATGCATCTGTTGTCGTAGTTTGCCTGGCTGGGGGCAAGGTGAAAGGCTGACCCTTGTTGGTGACATGCCTATGACCACCATAGAAACTCCTGTTGTAGGCAGGGAATGAGAGATCATTGTGTCCAAGCTGTGGCGGTGTTGAGACCATACGCTTTTTAGGTACCACTGTAATTTCCTCATATGCAGCTTTGCAAATGGTATTAGTAGTATGCAAGATGCCATGAAGCCCAAGGCCTGCAGAATTTTTCTTGCAGGTAGCTAGGTCTTTGCCATAGTTTTGAAATATTGAGTCAGTTGTTTGTCTGGTGTCAAATAAGCCTTCTGGGCCGTTGTATTCAAGCTGGCACCCAGGAATGTCATTTTGTGAGGGTACTAGTTTTGATTTCTTTTTGTTTACTGTGTACCCCCAGGGCAGCTTAGAATGTGTTTTACAAGAGCCAGATGTTGTAAGAGGATGTCCTTGCTTTCTGCTTGGATGAGGCAGTCGTCCAGGTATGGGTATATTTGAATTCCTCTGTCTGCAGTATGCAATTACTGGTGCCAGGCATTTTGTGAAGACCCTGGGCGCAGTAGATAAGCCAAAGGGCAGTGCAGAGAATTGGTAATGGGTTGAACCTGCAATGAAACGGAAGTATCTTCTGCAACTTTGTCTGATAGGGAGGTCCCTGAGGTCCAACGCTGCTAGCCATGCTTTCTTGCCCAACATGGGAAGAAGCTGGTGTAGTGTTAGCATCTTGAATTTGGGTACTTGTAAGAAGGTGTTTAGAATTGAGAGGTCCAGAATTGGTCTCCAGGTATTGTCCTTTCTGGGAACTAGAAAGAGTCTAGTAAAATCCTTCGCCTTGCTCTCGAGTAGGTACCAGTTGAATGGCTCTCATGTCCATGAGAGCTGCAATTTGTTTTGTGCCTCTGCCCATTGATTTTGGCAGGTTTGGCATTCCTCTTTTCATTGGCAAGGTGTGAAAATGGAATCTGTATCCTCGTGAAATTATGTCTAGGACCCATTTGTCCATTGTGACAATGTGCCAGTTGTCTGAAAAAAGTGGGAGTTTTCCTCCCAAGGGGGCTGCCAAGAGAATGTTGCTTGGCCAGATGAGGTGCAAGTCATTGAGTTTGCCTTCTAGTAGGTTGGGACCAGTCTTCTCCTCCCTTCTGCGTTGCAGTGCCCCATTGTCGAGGTTTGTACTGGGCTTGTGGTTTGTCCTCTGCCTCTTGGAAGTCTGTATTTACCCCTCTGTGGTCTGTCAATAGCTGGAAAGGACCAATTTTTTTGTTGGCCAATTTCTGCTGAAGCGAGGGGGCTGTACCTGTAGGAAATCTTTGTCTGCATAGATTTTGCCTTATCCTCCATTTTCTTTAAGACTTCTGCTTTAACTCCAAAAAGAATATCCTGCTGTAAGGGAGCATCTAGCAGCTTTGCTTTAACATGATCAGGCAGAGTTTGTTCCTTTAAATCAAGCATGCCTACGTATAACAGACTCAGAGACAGCTGCTCTGCAGGAGGCCTCCAGAGAATCAAACCCACATTGTAAGGTGCGTTTGCCCACCTGTTCAGTTGCATGCAACAGATCCTGCATTTCTTTCAATTCAGACTGTTGAGGGAGAGTGGTGATTCTTTGCTTTAACTGAGAGATTAGAAATTGCTGATACTTAAGCATGTGAAATTGGCAATTTAGTGCCCTCATAGCTAGAGCGGCTGAGGTGTAAACCTTTCCCCCTCATCTGTCTAGTGCTCTGGAATCCCTTTCAGAGGGTACAGGATTTTTAGCCATAGAAGCCTTAGCCCCTTTGGGACTCTGGGAGATTGTCTCTGGGTCAGCAACAGCAACAGGACTTTTATATAGAAATTTATGGGAATCCGGCACTCATAGTATCGGTCAGGCTTGGCCGGAGCAGGAGGTAGAATCCAGTTTGAACCCAGACTCTCTAAGTAAACATCATCCACAATGTCTAACACGGGTGGGATGGCAAGTGGTCTGTGCTGGGGGAGTAAAAGAAACTGAGCCTTTTCTTAGAGTCAGAGTAGTCCTGACCTTCCCAGTGGAAATGTTCCCTCAGTGTGTTTCCCCAAAGGAATAGTTTTCAGGAGGAGAAGCTAAGGGAATGGAATCCACAGCATCAGAATCTTCATAAGGGGAAAAGGAGTAATCGTGGTCTTCAGAGGAGGCTGAAGAAATTGACACTTGTTCAGAGGATGCATAATCTTCCTCTCGTCTAGGCCTTTTGTCAGGAGGAGGCTGGGAACCCCCGATTAAAGAGATCAAATCCCATTTTGAGCATCTGTTTCTTAGGCATGGGGCCTTGAATAGGGGACTGAAGTGCAGTCCTTTTAGATTTAATAGGAGTCGTCTTAGGATACGTTTTAATGGTAAGAGTCAGTCTGAAAACGCCTTCAGAAACCGAAGGCGGTTCAGCAGCACCAACATCTTTATCAGCAATGTTGTCGGTAGGGCCTGAACAAAATGGTTGCGTTGGCCTGGTACATTCTTTCGAAAGTTCCGAAGCGGTCTCTGGTTCCAAATCTGCGGTAGTCAGGGGCTGCGTCTGAGCCTCACTGAGGACCGGAGACCGGACCAGCCGAGGCCTCGGAATCTGGCTTAGGCCTGGGCTGTCTGTCCTTATCCTTGCGTTTTTTGTGCACGCTGGTAGTCGGTTGCTCCGACGGCATACTGTAATTAAATTTTCTACCGAAGTAGTGTCATGCGAAATCAAAGTGTCTTAACAGTACGTTTATTAAACCTAGCACAAAAACGACAACTAGCGACGTCGTGGTCTGGGCCTAGGCAAGGTATGCAATAAGAATGAAAATCCTTATGAGGCATCTGCTTCCCACAAGAAATATAATTGTTCACTTTTTCTGACATCGGTCTGAGGCAAGAAAAGTTTCCCCAACGGGGTACTTAGCTTTATACAAGACTTTGGTCTGAAATTCGAATTTGAAAATCTCAGGAGTTGTCGGCAGACCGGCACTTGCGAACTGCTTCTGCTTCGGGCACTGTGCGGCAAGAAAGACTGAAGATGGCCGGACGTCGGACCCAGACTTTGGAATTCCGGCTGACTGCGGGACCGCCTGACGACAGGATAACCCAAGTGTGATGACTGCAGCAAGGTATCCATCTTTTCCAAGAGACTGACATTTTACGTCCAGTTTTGCGTAAAGAATTTTCACTTATTTCATGAAGTCTGAAGTAGAAACTTCATTTGGCAACCCAGAGAACTTAATCCTCAAGCAGCTCACTTCAGGTGAGATAAGGGCCATCCGGCTACACTGCTTTGATGCTTAAAGTTTTGGAAGTTAACACTCTCCCTCTTTTATAACATCACAGTTCCATTAGTAATGGCAAAGTGTAATCTAGCATCTATTACTGCTGCACAAGTTAAAACAGCACTGTCCAAGGCCAAGAATACAGCTTCTATGGGAGCTGACAATATCCCTGGCTGTGTTCTACATGAACTACAGAGTGAACTGGCACCATACCTGTGTGCCCTGTTCAATCACAGCCTCACCTCATGCTTCACCCCTACAGAAGGGTGCACTGCTAGTCATCCCTCACCACAAAGGAGCGACTTCAGACCCTGGGAACCATCGCCCCATTAGCCTGACTAGTCCGATATGCAGCGCTATGGAATGCATCATGGATCCAATAAAGAATCTCCAAACTCTGGATCCCACACGGTTTGGTTGTGAAGGGTAGATCATGCTTGCTCAACCTGGTTGACTTCTTCGAGTCAAGTCACCAGAACTGTGGATGAAGGCAAGGTGGTTCATACAGCCCTAACTTGATCTGGCCAAGGCCTTCGATACCATTCCCCACTCAGGAATCACAGAACTCACTAAGCTAGGCATCAAACCCCTATATCACTAGGTGGGTTGCAAACTGATCACAGATGGAGTCAACTACTTTCACACTGTGGATTCTAAGTCAGACTGGCGACCTGTCTAGAGTTGAGTCCCACAGGGTTCAGTCCTGGGTCCTCTCCTGCTTGGTATCTACTTTTCTAAAGTACAGGCCAACACAAGGGACTCTGGCTGACAAAGTTCAAAGAAGTTTGCAAGTTGGAAGCTATCATCAACTCAAGTGATGTTGACATCTTACAGAAAGGCCTCACGGAGACCAACGGCTGGTGTCAGAACCATGGCCTTAAGCTCAATGCCAAAATATGTGTAGTCATCCCCTTTGGGAAAAGCCTGGTTACCATGAATTACCACACAGATTGTAGTCCACTGAACACAGGAGTTAGAGATCTGGGAACACAGGTTGACAAACTTCTCTTTTGACCACTACATTGCCACTGTGGTCAGAAAGTCCTATGTGGCACATTAAGGGTTTTGCATCCAGGATAGTCTCCCTCTACTCTTCCCTCATTAGGCCAGTCAGAGTAAAATATCCCATTTGGCATGTACCTCAATAGACACATGCAACTGGAGAGGCCGCAAAAAGTACCTCATAAAGAGGATCCTAGGCCTTAAAACACTTGCCCTATATGGACAGAAACTCACCTATTCTCAGTCTCCTATCGCCTACTTAGAGGCAATCTCTGCTTGACTTACAAGCCATGTCTGACCCAGCACTGTTAGAAATGCTACATCGAAAGAAACCCCAATCCCTCCTTACCACATGGCTCCAGAGACCTCAACTTCATTACCACAATCAACAGAACGAGCTGGAAGGACAGGTTCATAACCCGGAGACTGCCCATGCTATAGACTTGTCCATACATGTCAAAACAGAGCACCTCACTGGCCCACTTGAAGAGACTCTTGATGAGTAGATGGGAAATAGAAAATTCATCCCAAGGATCACTCCAGTGGCTCTACTCTACAGAGGCACTGGGAACCAAGGTCGGTTGGCACGATGCCAGGGTAATCCTATGGGCTAGGCTTGTAAAGGCTCCAGGGCCATTAGCCTAGCACACACCTATGAACCCCTAAATTGGAATAACTGGGATTAGAACAGAATTTGAGGGGACCTATGCATGGGATAAAGCATTTAGGAGCAGCCTCTCTCCATTAGTAGTTCAGGGGGCAGTCCCGGGGTAAATCTGTTTCCCATCCATAGATCCAAGTTAGCCTTTAATATTGACAGGGATGAGGTTTTACTCTAGTCATTTCTACAGCAGTGGCATCTCTGCAAGACAACTATTCTGATGATGCAGCAGCCAAGGTTTGGATCCCTAGAACGTGCATTTCTGATGCCATTTGACTTGCTGATTTGCAGTAAATCCACTAGTACTGAGTTGGAGAATGCCTTGTATGTTTAGACACAGCTCACCTCTCAGTCTGTAGGACACAGAGAATAGTGCTACGGCTTCACGTGTCCAGGTAACTTTTTTTAAGCCTTGCATCCTTTCAAGGCATCTCTTGGGGCATTCTAGTTGTACATCTTCCAGATGCATGCAACAATACCCGCTTTGGCATGCATTACTTTTCTAATGAGGGATAAGTAAAGGGGGACAATGACCTTGATGTAGGCACAATCCCTTTCTTTACAAGCTGTGCAATATAGGAGGGCTTCAAGACCATGGAAACATGTTGATCAAAAGTTAGGTCACTGCACGAAGTTCTTACATTCCAATCTAGGTAAACTCTTAAGGGCATGTTGCCAAAGTAGTAGTTCCAAGACAGAGGACTTCCCAAAAGACACAATAATGCACTTCTAGCATTTAGTTTTGGGGATTTAATGACTACTCCGACTTTGCAGTCATCAGTAAACTTAGCTAGAGCCCTTTGGTAATGTATTTTACTTCAAATTAGTAGATGCCAAATAGGGCAGGTTCCAACACAGAATGCTGGGAGAGTCAAGTGGTGACTGTCTCTCTGTGGTGGTAACTTCCCCTATTTTGATTCCATGCATCCTGCAAGTCAGTTGGCAATCCAGCAGGTGACAGGAGTTTACTCCAATTTACCTTTTGTACTATATTGGAGTGGGGGAACAGCGTCAAAAGCATTGGCCAGGTTGAGGTATGCAGTGTGTACTGTTTTGCCTTCCATTGCTTCGGAGACCTTTTCAAAAAGTCCAGCAGGCTGATGAAACATGACCAACTCATGCCAAATCCAAACAGAGATGGGCTCAGTATTTGGAGGTTCCCCCACATCATCATCAATTAGTTCCATGATAAATCTTTCCATAACTTTGCATATGGAGGCTGGTCACCCTTGTGAGTCTGTGGAAGGCCCTTTCTTATGCAGGAAAAAGTACAGTTGTGTAAAATTTTACCATAACAGTAGATGGCCTTGCCTTCACTGCTGCAGTATTCATTACAAATGGTATTCCCTGCCGTGAAGCCCACTGTCCAGTTTACTGAAGTCTACCACTGCGTTAAAGTATGTTGAACGTTACCTACACATCCCTTGTGTAGTGCAGGGCATAAGACATTCAGGCGTACCATACTCGGACCAGATTGCCCCAGTAGGAAAAAAAAAAAGCTAGGGAATGGAGGGAAAAAGCGAATACTGCAGCGGTGAAGGCAAGGACATCTACAGTTATGGCAAGATTTTACACAACTGTACTATGTCCTTACATTCACTGCTGCAGTATTCATTACAAATGGAAGAGTGCCAAAGCTCAAGAAGAAACCTGAGAGGAGGAAGCAGCAGCAGAGCCCTTTAAGAAGCCATGAAGGATGGCATCTACAACAACCAGCCATAGCTCTGGCAATTCCATCCAACTGCACAGATACGATTAAACTAGGAATCAACACAAAAACCGCACTGGAGTACAGAAAGCTGTAGTCACAGAAGTATAAACTGCTTAAGAAACACTAACTCTTTATTCACTTATACAATCCAGTTAGTTAAAGCGCTTTTTGTCCACCTAAATAGGTAGACTTCCTCAGAACTTCACACAGTGTACTGCATTCAGTAAGCTTAAAACACGAAAGCAAGTACTAACAGCTGACAATCAAGTAGTCATAATGTTTCAAGCTTAAATTTAAACAAACAGTACACCCTCATAGGGAAATAAAAATATATAAACAACATACTGGACCTATTTAAAATGTAACAGTGCTCTTTAAACCATACTTTCCAAATACAAATAAAAACCTTACAATTTAGAA
This sequence comes from Protopterus annectens, assembly GCF_019279795.1. NCBI lineage: Eukaryota > Metazoa > Chordata > Ceratodontiformes > Protopteridae > Protopterus > Protopterus annectens. Next base: position 247,781,134 of record NC_056750.1, read on the forward strand.
AAATGGATATATATAAAAATATAAAGAGACACACTGTGTGTTTCTAAAGTATTTAAAAAATTTTTTTAACCCATAGTGTTGCTTTTACCTTCTTAGGCTTTTCAACTTTAACACACAACTAATTTAACACAGATCATTAAGTCCTGGGTAAGAGTAAGAATTCAATTTGATCTGCCATTTCAGTTCTTTCTCTTCTAATAATAAATGTAAAGGAACTCCCTGATGTTTATCTACAACTTGGTCAATTATTAGAAATTTAAAATGGTGATCCTTGCATATTGAAATATGTTTTGCCAATGCATTTTCTTGTTTAACTTTAATTGCATAAAGGTGTTCATAAATACGGTCCCGGAGTCTACGTTCGGTTTTCCCCAACGTAGAAACCGGGACATTGTTGACAAAGTGCAAGGTAAACAACCATACGCGAATTACAATTAGTTCTAAGTTTCAAACCATAAAGTTTCCCATTAATTTTAAATTTGTTTGTTTCGAGTATGCTGTTACATCTATTACAACTTTGGCACTTAAACATACCCGGTGTTCTAACTGAACTGGCAGGGGGTAGTTAAAGTAAATTCTTCAAATTCTTGCCACGTCTAAAGGTAATTTCAGGGTGAATTCCCACCTTGTTGTACAATAGGGAATTAGTTTTGAAAATATCACAATTCTTTTTAATAATATCCAGTCATAACTATTGATATTAAAAGTTAAAATTAATCTAGGATAACTTTCTTTCAACTTTGATGTCACTATTCAGGGAAACACTAGTTAAATTAAAGGGAAAGCCAGTGTTAGTTACCTCCACGATACCAGGCGTTTCACTGTGGACGCTCAAAATTGGCCTATACTCTCCTCTCTGTCTTTTAACTAACTTCTTTAATAAGAGCTTCCAACAATGAAGGTGGATATCCCCTAAGAGTGAACATAGATTTTAAATTGTCACATTCGACTTCAAAATCAGTATCCAGACTTACAATACGGGCAGCTCTTACAAGTTGTCCCTTAACAACTGATCTCTTCTGAAAGTTGGGGTGACAACTAGAAAAGTGTAAGAGTGAATTGGAATATGTGGTTTTCCTGTGAACGGTGGCTACATAGGCTTTTAGGGCCTCATTTTTTCTCTAACCAGATATCCAAGTATGCCACAGCACTTGCGCTGAATGTCGATGTAAATTTTAAAAATGATGTATTGAATATCTCAATAATACTTTGACCCAAATTTTCATCACCTTTTATCATAATAAATATATCATCTAGGTATCTGGTATAAAAACACATTTTTCCATTCAAAAAAAACTGTTTGTTCTCTCTCCCACTGTGCCATCACGATGTTAGCTATACTGGCACCACATGGGGAGCCCATCGCCACCCCGACCTTCTGTAAAAGGAAATTATCACCCAACATAAAATAATTGTTGTGTAAGATAATTTCAAGTAATTCTATTACCAAGGAAATTTCCCCCTTGGAAGCATTTTTCCTTTTTAAGGTGGTAGCCACCCACTCAGTAGCTATGTCATGAGGAATACAAGTATACAAGTCTGACGTCAACTGTTAGAAAATTAGAGTTGGCGTCATATTCAAGTGTGTCAATTTTAGCTAAAAAAGACCATGAATCTTTACAAATGTGCTCTTCATCTTTTAGATATTTCTTCAATATTGAATCGACAAATTTAGCACAAGTGTAAGTTGGTGAACCTCGACTATCTACGAGGGGTCGCATAGGGGGGTGGTTGATGTTCTTGTGGATTTTGGGTATACCAAATAACCTAGGGTATCTAGGGTGCAAAATTAACATATAGTTGTACAGGTCTTCATGTAGTCTACCTTCAATATACATATCTTCAATACTGTTTTTAATCGAGGAGTATGCCTTATTAATCTCAGATCTAGAACTCTCCTCATATGCCTCGTTGTTAACTAAGTCAATCACCCTGTTAAAATAGTAGTCTTGATCAAATATTACAGCTCCTCCCCCCTTGTCAGGCTTACAAATACGTAAATTGAAAAGTCTGACAAAATCTAAGAGATCATTCTCTTTGTTAGTGTCATCCAAGTTTTTAACATTGGTATAGTGTTTTACATTGTACCTCAAATCTAACTCGCACATAGTTTCAAAAAGTTGAATTAATGGGTGCAAAGGAGGATTAAATACACTGGGAATACGAAAATGATTTAAGGTACCATTGTTTCCCTCAACCTCCAAGCATCAAATTAAAATTCAACTTTCGAGTATAAAGCTTAATGTCCAAAGTCGTAGCAACTAAGTCCAAGTTGTTTTTAGGAACGTATGTATATCCTTTAGACAATAGTTCAATTAATTCATTCGGGACAGTCACTGAAGAAAAATTGTAGACCTTAAAGTCACCAGTGCTGTTAACCAAAATTACAGGACTAACAAGATCAACAGAATCTTGGTGAACGAAATTATCAACCGTATCTTCAGTATTAACAGTCATATCAGCAACTGATGGTAACAATGTCAGACTCAACATAGTCCAAGTAAGCACCTTCCTCTACAGGGGTATTATAACCATCAGTAACTGGTAAGATGTCCTCCAAATTCTGTATGAAACCCGTACATTCTAAATCACGGTCATGAGAGCATAGCAGTACATGGTTCACTTGGGTTTCTGTGTTCTCATTCTGTTGATGCACATAGTTCCTCTGTTTGGGTATAGCTCCCTGTCGTACACCCTTGTGAAAAACCTGGTGGTATTGAAAAGGTAGTTTAAATTGCCCATTTTGGTTGTTACCTTTGTTACGATTTTGCAAACGTTCACTTCTCACAGTAGGTTCATCTTAGTTTACTGAATCAGAAATGGCTGATATAGAAGGATCATGTAGCCCCAAGTTCAAGTTATTATAACTAGGGGCCCTATCATTGTTCATATTATAAACTTGGTTCTCATTACTTTGAGGAACGTGTTGCCAAGTTTGGGAAACAGGTGGAAGTGGGGTAAGCAGTCCCGCTCTCATACGCAGCACAATCACGCTCCAATTTTTTAATTTTATTCTGTTTTAGTTTACCCAAATATTGATTCACACTATTAAAACTGCGTTCATAATCAAATTTGTATCTTTCAAATTGTGTCCAGCTTAATAGTGGAATCAAGGGCAATGATATCCTTACTCAGCTCATTTACCCATATTGTATAATGTTTCACCATCAGTTTCAACAAATCAACACCATTACGTTCAAACAATAATATAAGGTGATTATGGAACTCTGAATTAGAGACCAACCCAGTAGGAAATTGATGGTGTCTAAGTCCCTTAGGAATGACTTGCAAGCCAAACATTCATTAAAATAATTAATCTCCAATTGGAGTTTTTTCATCTTAACAAGTAGTTTATCAAATTTTTGTAGCTTTGACACAATGTCTGGAGGTATATATTTAACTCGTTGTTACCTTGATTATTAGCGTCCTTGCTAGCAAAATTACTTGTCTGGCGTGCAAAGGAAAAATCTTCTGCAAGCCAACAATTAATATCAGCGAGTCCATTACTGTTCAAATTCGTTGTGTTACTAAGAGGTTTCTCAATTGCTCTAATGTTTGCAACATCTGCCATGCCAACTCGAGTTGTCGGTACCAGCAAAGGGGAAATAGTCCTTATATTATCCCCAAGAACAGGTAAATTATCAGAGACAACATTCAACACTTCATTCAGTACTAAAGCAGAATTAACTTGATTAGAGGGCTCAACAAACGCATTCCCACCAATTGCGTTATCATTTAAATGGTCCAGTACAGTTGTATTGTTACCTTTAACAGAAGTAACTAGGGGAACAGCAAGTAAGTTCCTCATTTCTTGCTGCTGGGAATCAATTCGGTCCAGTCGTGCACATAATGAATCCATACGTTGAAATGAGTCAAACAGTGAATCGTGTCCCGCAGTATTAGTAACTTTAGCTGGTGCTGACTTAGCACTATCACAGCCTCTCAAGATTAGTGGAGTAGATTCCGGCAAAAAACTGCCTTCACACTCCAATGCTGTAGACGCCATAAACTCGAATGCACAGATACGATTAAACTAGGAATCAACAGAAAAACCGCACTGGAGCACAGAAAGCTGTAGTCACAGAAGTATAAACTGCTTAAGAAACACGAACTTTTTATTCACTTATATAATCCAGTTAAAGTGCTTTTTGTCCACCTAAATAGGTAGACTTCCTCAGAACTTCACAGTGTACTGCATTCAGTAAGCTTAAAACACTAAAGCAAGTACTAACAGCTGACAATCAAGTAGTCATAACGTTTCAAGCTTAAATTTAAACAAACAGTACACCCTCATAGGGAAATAAAAATATATAAACAACGTACTGGACCTATTTAAAATGTAACAGTGCTCTTTAAACCATACTTTCCAAATACAAATAAAAACCTTACAATTTAGAAAAATGTATATATATATATATATATATATATATATATATATATATATATATATATATATATAAATAAAGGACACACTGTGTTTCTAAAGTATTTAAAAAATTTTTGGGATATTTTCAAAACTAATTCCCTATTGTACAACAAGGTGGGAGTTCACCCTGAAATTACCTTTAGACGTGGCAAGAATTTGAAGAATTTACTTGAACTACCTCCTGCCAGTTCAGTTAGAACACCGGGTATGTTTAAGTGCCAAAGTTGTAATAGATGTAACAGCATACTCGAAACAAACAAATTTAAAATTAATGGGAAACTTTATGGTTTGAAACTTAGAACTAATTGTAATTTGCGTATGGTTGCTTACCTTGCACTTTGTCAACAATGTCCCGGTTTCTACGTTGGGAAAACCGAAAGTAGACTCCGGGACCGTATTTATGAATACCTTTATGCAATTAAAAAAGTTAAAGAAAATGCATTGGCAAAACATATTTCAATATGTAAGGATCATCATTTTAAATTTCTAATAATTGACCAAGTTGTAGATAAACATCAGGGAGTTCCTTTACATTTATTATTAGAAGAGAAAGAATTGAAATGGCAGATCAAATTGAATTCTTACTCTTACCCAGGACTTAATGATCTGTGTTCAATTAGTTGCGTGTTAAAGTTGAAAAGCCTAAGAAGGTAAAAGCAACACTATGGGAAAAAAAAAAAAAATCTTTTAAATACTTTAGAAACACACAGTGTGTTTTTTTATATATATATATATATATATATATATATATATATATATATATATATATATATATATATATATACACACACACATATATATACACACACATTCTAAATTGTAAGGTTTTTATTTGTATTTGGAAAGTATGGTTTAAAGAGCACTGTTACATTTTAAATAGGTCCAGGACGTTGTTTATATATTTTTATTTCCCTATGAGGGTGTACTGTTTGTTTAAATTTAAGCTTGAAATATTATGACTACTTGATTGATGTCAGCTGTTAGTACTTGCTTTAGTGTTTTAACCTTACTGAATGCAGTACACTGTGTGAAGTTCTGAGGAAGTCTACCTATTTAGGTGGACGAAAAGCGCTTTAACTGGATTGTATAAGTGAATAAAGAGTGTGTGTTTCTTAAGCAGTTTATACTTCTTCTGTGACTACAGCTTTCTGTGCTCCAGTGCGGTTTTTGTGTTAATTCCATCCTACTGGTAATGTTTGGTAAAGGTACGCACAGAAATCCAGGTAGGAGCTTCAATAATAGGAGCAGCATCTAAACCTTTGAAAAAAGGTACCAGAAGCCACAGCTGTAGTAGAATGAGCCTTTACAGAAGGAAGGCTGTTGCCATGAAAAGTTTAACAAAAGAAAATAGCCTTTGAAATCCAAGTGGAAATAGTTTGCTTGGAAACAGCCAAACCTAAACACCTAGGATGAAAGGAAACCAATAACTGGTCTCATTTTCTGACAGGTCAGGATTTTAACTGGATAAAACTAAAGCACTGAAAATAAAAACGGAACACCACTGCAGCCAGAACGATATAAAAGAAAAGAAACGCAATTTATTTAAAGACCAAAACAGCGTTTTCGCTTCTAGAAAGCCAGAAGCTTCATCAGCAATTGAAAGGATTAAAACCAAATGCATTTAAAACCAAGTAACTGGCGCTTGTTGACGACATCACCACAAGCGCCACAATATTGCTTAAAGGGGCAACGGTAATACTTAAAAGGGCAACAATAACAAGGAGAGCGGATGGAAACCAATACATAGTATGCCCTATAAAACTTATATAAAAGAATTAAAACATTCTAAAATGAAGTGTGGAGCTAAAAAGTTGTATATAGTGAATATCAATAAACAAGAACTGAATGTACTACTACAATGTTGCATATATTGCTTTGCTAGGGTTAAGCCCACTTAGTGTTTTATTCCAGCTATAGTTTAAAGTAATAGCAATCTTAACACATTGTTTTTCTTCATATGCAGCTTTTTTCTTATTGCTTGCTCCTGTTAGGTGACCCGATGTAGTAGTACATTCAGTTGTTCTTGTTTATTGATATTCACTATATACAACTTTTTAGCTCCACACTTCATTTTAGAATGTTTTAATTCTTTTATATAAGTTTTATAGGGCATACTATGTATTGGTTTCCATCCGCTCTCCTTGTTATTGTTGCCCTTTTAAGTATTACCGTTGCCCCTTTAAGCAACATTGTGGCGCTTGTGATGTCGTCAACAAGCGCCATTTACTTGGTTTTAAATGCATTTGGTTTTAATCCTTTCAATTGCTGATGAAGCTTCTGGCTTTCTAGAAGCGAAAACGCTGTTTTGGTCTTGAAATAAATTGCGTTTCTTTTCTTTTATATCGTTCTGGCTGCAGTGGTGTTCCGTTTTTGTTTTCAGTGTTTTTTTTTGTTTCCTATTCAACTCGGATAAAACTAAAGCGGTCTAGGCACACAAGGTATGCAGCACCCTCTCACTGTCAGATTGCGGACAGGGGGGAAAAAGTAGGCAAATTAATAGACTGATTAAGTGCAAACTCATTAAAACCACCTTCGGCATGTGTGTCAGTACACAAGGACACCCTGCCCTCATAATATATCACAAAAGGTGGACATGCCATAAGGGCTTACAACTCAAGACACCCATCTGGCAGTATTAAGAGCTGACAAAATAACAGTCTTCCAAAAACAATATTGCAAGGAAGCTGAAACAGCAGGTTCAAAAGGAGCCAATTTTTCCAGAAGAAAATTAAGATCCCAGGGAGGAGGAGGAGGAGGGGGAGGAACAGGCTTCCTGGGAGGTCTAATATTAAGGACGCCTTTAAGAAATTCCTTAGCCTCAAATCTAGAAGCTAACAGGGGAGATAAAGGCACACAAGCAGAGAGCGCCGATAAGTGAGTCTTAGAAGAATAGGGCAAACCAGCATTGAGCAAATCGCACAGAGAACCAAAGGAACATCCACAGAAAGTGCGTCCAGGTCACAAGACAGCAAATTCTTCCATTTAGACAAGGATTTCCCAGTAGTAGGTTTCCTGGCCTCCTGCAGCACATCCTCAGAAGAAAAAAAAGGTGTCTACGAGGGATCAAAACCTCATCACCCACAGTGTCAGCTGAAACGCGGATGGATGAAACCCCTTGTCTTGTGAGGTAACGTGGGAGGACTGCCCTTGGCTAGATGCAGAAGTAGAGGGAAGTAGTGCTGTCACGGCCAAAATGGAGTCACCAACGGAGCATCCTGTTGAATCTAACAGGACTCTCAGAATAAGAGGAAGGGGAGGGAATGCATAAAGAAACATCCCCTTCCAAGAAAAGGAGAGGGCGTCCACCTTCCAAGCCAGACGACCTGGAATCCAGGCACAAAACAGTAAGTTGTCTGCTCAAAGGGGAGGCAGAGAGAGATCTACTTGAGGAGTACTCCACTGGTGAGATCTGATGGAATATAAACTGCTTGAAGAGTCACTTGATATTGGATAGCCAGATCCCATACCAGAAGTGCCAGCCAGCAAAGACTGTAAAAATCACGTACCTCCCCCCCCCCCAGTCTGTTGATGTTTACCACAAACTGTGGTATCATCTGTGAATACCTTGACAGGCACCAGAGAGAACACAGGATGAAAGGCCTGAAGAGCCAGCATAAGAGCTCTCATCTCTGAGGTGGACATGTTCCTTCTGCTGACAAGCGACCACACTCCTTGAACCCTCAGAGAGCCAAACTTTGTTCCCCATCCCACATCTGAAGTGCCTGTGAACAGATCCTGAGAGGGAAGAGGATGTTGAAAAGGCAGCCCTGGATTAAGTGGCAACTGCTGAAACCACCACAGAAGTTCTTTACACGGGAGAAAAGAAACAGGAAAGTCAAGGATATGCATGGTGAAAGCCACACAGACTTCAGAAGCCACTGGAACTTCATGTGGAGTTTGGCCAGAGGGAGCATCAGAATGGTGGAAACCATAAACCCCAGAGCTCTCAAACTCCCTGGCTGTAATGGAAGCCAGGGAAAGAAAAGTTTGAAAGAAATGAGTCTCTATGCCTTTGGAGGCGGCAGGGATGTCAGCATTGGCACCATTTGAATCCCACAACCCAGAAAGACATGATCCCGAGGACGACTTAAGTTTGCGAATCCCAGGCTCTGAAGAAAAAATGGTACGATTAAGATTTTGCAAAAGGATCTCTGGAGAAGATGTCTGACTCAGGTGGTCATCCAAATAAGGAAAAATTTGGATCCCTTGAAGCCCTCAAAAGGCAATCACAGGAGCGAGGCATTGGTGAATATCCCTGAAGCAGTAGAAAGGCCAAAGGGAAAAGCACAGAACTGAAAATCCCAGGAAGCAGAGAAATGTAAAAGTCTCCTGAAAATAGGACGGATCAGAATATGCAGATAGGCATCCTTGTGGTCCAGAGACACCAGAAAGGCCTGAGGAAGCAAGAAGGGAAAAGGACTAAAGGGACAACATCCGAAAGGAAAGCACGTTCAGAAGTGTTTAGGTAGCAGAGGTCTAGAATAGGTCTCCAAGTACCTCTTCAAAAGGGGTTATGAAGGTTCTACACTATGGCTACAAAGGACAAGGCCTTCAACACCATTCCCCATGCTGGCATCATACAGAAGGCACAGGTATTAAAATGGACTCGCTTGGTAAGGTAGATAGTAAGTTGAAAGACAAACCACCCAATACTTGTAGGCATTTCATCAGAAAGTGACCAGTGGTGGCACTCAGGGCCAATTGCTTGAACCACCCCTTTTCAACCTTTATTTCTTAAAACCGCCAAAAAGCCAAGACCTCTGGCTATCCAAGTTTACAGAAGACTACAAAAAGGGGGTAGTTAAGTCACCCATAGAAACCCAACCCTCCCCCAGAATGAACTGCCCTTAAACTCTTGCTGTATTACATATGATCTCAAATTAAAATGATAAAAACTGCAGTGTCACTTTTGTAAGCCAATTTCCTTAGACAATGAAGATGGAGCCATCAATGACTCCCTCTTGGAGCACTGCGAGACAATGGTTGTTCGGATGCCTTTGAAGGCGATTAGCTGAACAAAATAAAGATCTACTATTACTGTGCAATTAGAAGCCAGATTGCCTCAGACCTCCTGTATCTTTGCAAGTCCAATGGCTCCACCAACACCAGAAAATGGGACCTCTCTTTACAGTAGACAGGTTTATAATCCAGTACCTCCCACACTTTTGGAATAAACTTCTCCCACACTTTTGGAATAAACTTCTCCCACATTTAGCAGTACAACTCCATACCTACAAATCTAAAACACCATTTTCACTTTTAAACTCTGCCGTTTTACATTTGTTTACTGGGAAATACCAACTGGGCACAGGTCCAGTTTCAGTGGAGGACAGGGGAAAAAAAGCTCCACAGAACAATAAATGAGCAGCAGAGTACATGAACAATTGAACATACATACAATAGCACATACATACTGCAGATATCTAGCTAGAGGCTAGAAATAAAGGTAGGATGTAGACAGTACCAAGCTCAAACTGATAGCGTTCTAAATTCATACCCAAATCTTGTCTACAAATATTGCACTAAACTCAAACAGATAAAGCAGATGCTCCACATGAAGGTGGAACAAGCTGGAAGGGCTAAATAGGATGGAAGGGGAAGATAGAGTAGTAAGAGGAGACAGTAGTATACGTGGTAGTGAGAGGAAGCTAGGTGCAAGTCGGTTGGATATGTATTTGGAGTTGAGATGAAGTGAGGTAGTTAAGCATGTTTTAACATGTCAGAGAGTGTGTGTGTGCGTGTGTGTGTCGGGGGGGGGGGGGTGAGCCACAGCCTGCAGAGGAAGGAATGCAATGATCAGTCGTCTTTCAAAAAACTGGTTCAACCCAGTAAGTTAATACTACATTTCGAGCAGTTCAAAAATTTGTTGGAGGGCTACAAACTGTGGTCAGTGTGCTGCAGAGTAGTTTTAAGACACACACACACAGACACACACACACAGACACACACACACACACAGACACACACACACACACAGACACACACACACACACACAGACACACACACACACACAGACACACACACACAGACACACACACACACACAGACACACACACACAGACACACACACACAGACACACACACACACAGACACACACACACACACACACACACACAGACACACACAGACACACACACACAGACACACACACACACACACACACACAGACACACACACACAGACACACACACACAGACACACACACACAGACACACACACACAGACACACACACACAGACACACACACACAGACACACACACACAGACACACACACACAGACACACACACACAGACACACACACACAGACACACACACACACACACACACACAGACACACACACACAGACACACACACACAGACACACACACAGACACACACACACAGACACACACACACAGACACACACACAGACACACACACACAGACACACACACAGACACACACACAGACACACACACAGACACACACACAGACACACACACAGACACACACACAGACACACACACAGACACACACACAGACACACACACAGACACACACACAGACACACACACAGACACACACACAGACACACACACAGACACACACACAGACACACACAGACACACACATTTTTGCTTAAACACTAATGTACAAACTCATAGGTTGCCAATGGGTTACCTGTACCTGGCTTACAGAACAATCGCGGCCCCGGCCCTAATGGAAATGCTACACATTTGTAAATCAAATTGTAAGAGGGGCGTTTCCTCCAGGGATCTTAACCTAACCACAGACATGAACAGGCCATGCTGGAGAGATAGCTACATCTCCCAGAGACTGGCACTTCTCTGGAATAAGCTTCCAATTCATGTGAAATTTAGCCCCTCCCCAACCCTCTTCGACCACAACCTAGATCAATGGATGGGTGACCATACTCTCACTATCCTGGGGTGGTGTCCATGTCCCTCCTGGATAGAGAAGTCTGTATTAACTACATATACCCTTACCTCTGCAAACTTCACCTCACCTAACCACTGTCAATTAGGGTAACTTGATAAATATGGCTAGGCTTTGTAAGGGCTCTAGGGCAGTTAGCAAGCCTATTGCTGCTCCAGTCAAACTTGAAATCACATTTTCTTACACAACATTTAGCACTTCATAGACCATTTTCAATTAACTGGAGAAATGCATTCTACAGATCTGCACAAGTACTTACAACCCACTACCACATCATCCAAACCAAGTGAATAATGTTTCAAACTACTCAGCCTGCAACTATTTTGATGACCATGGCTGACAGTACACTGCTGCTCATATTATACTGAACCATCCTCTCATATCAGTGCTATAGTTCATTCACACTACAGTCCAAGTATTCTGAAACAAAGCAATTCATTTTGTTACTGTCAAACTCAGTTATGTTTGATACCTCATTTTATCCGTTTTACATTTGCTCAATGCGATGGTTTCATTTTAGCACATCATGAATACAATCTGTAGTTCAATAATTCTCACGTGATTAATTACATTGTTGCATAAAATCTCCTGACTAAAATATATTCATTAGCATTTAGATGATGCACACAAAACCATGACTAAAGGACTACTGCTTAATAAAGGAGTAATTCAAAAATTGAGGACTCCAGTTTAATTTTGGACAACACGATTCGATGCAGCACCCTTCCTTACTGCTCTGCATGGACTCCATTACTTTTGAAGTATTCAAATGTCGGCTACATTTCAGCAGTTTGAATGGCAACCACAGGTCAGGTGGGCTCTGGAATCACATTCCCAGGCACGTTTTGACCATTTCACAGAAATAGACCATCTCAGAGACGCTTATACTACTCTAATGTATAAGTAGAGGGGCTGCATGCACTCTTGTCAGTGACCTTATCACCATACTGATGCAGCTCTGCAGCTGCAGCACATCATATTATGCCTCAGTGTTTACAACACACAGCAAAAGCAGTGAACGTTCCTCAATGGCAAATCAGTTGTCCAGTCTTATCGCCATAACCCCCCCCTTTTACTCGACCCCATTCAACTGGTTCATAAGATGATGCTAGGCTATTGGCCTGGAGGCACAAGTCTAGCCAAACATTTCACCCATGTTCCCTCAAAGTCAGCACCTGTTCCACCTGTCCAGCAGGGACAGGTGGATCCCAGGGGTGTATTTTCTGTTTACCATCCAGTTGTCCAGGTTCCTCTTAAAAAGAAGGCTAGAGATACACTGCTTGACAAGAACAAGGTACAGCTGAAGTACACTCAAGTTCCTACTGCTTAACCATTATTTCAGTTCCTACTGCTGCTTAACCATTATTCCGGTTACACTATCTTTTAAAGAACTTCCAGAAACCATGGCAAGCATTGTGAATGAATTTTCAAGTATCTTCATGGCAACACAATCGCCTCCCCAGTGAGGACTACCACATTAAAACTGGTTAAACCAAACACACATCCACACTGATTTCTGCTACCTGAAAAAGGATAGCAGTACCAGTGGACAGTGGTTGCTGGTGTATGTACAGAGGTGGGGAAGCACATTACCAAAATTCCTCAGCAGGGTTTAGGTAGCATGTGCATCTTCATGGCTGTAATCCAACCCCCACCAAGGACAACTGCCTGCACCAGTGATTCACCAAGCCTCAGCCAAAGATTCTACCATAACCACATTATGCAAAAAGTGACCACATTATGCAAAAAGTGAGATGTAAGAAAATGTGCATATTTGAAAGTTCTTCCCTCCCTGTAAGATCAAGTTTCAGTTAAATGCAGTTTGTTAGACATAACAGTATTTTATTCGTGCATGCAGTTTGTTAGACATAACATTCAATTTGTGCAGGCCTAGAAATGTAGCTATATTAAAGCAGGCCTCTACCCAATTTATTACACAAGTGCTCACAGTATTTTCACAGAAGCTTACCTGCTTCCTGAGCTGCTTCCAACTTTTTTTCTGCTTCTGCCCGCCTTTCACTTCGCTTCTCCAACTAAAATGAGGGTTTATTTATTTATTTTTTACACTAACAGCAAATCCAACTTGACAAGTACACTATAATCAAAGTAACACAAGTCACAGAAACTGCCTATTTTAATAATTCGTAATGAAAAGCTAGTATTTTAACTACCACTCTCTATATGGTCAGAGGACTGGCCTTACCAATGTATAGTTTCTATGAACAATGAAATGAGACAGACAACTTTAAGTTATCTACAAGGCTTTCAGACTGGATTACCCCCTGCTTCCCATTAGATGGGACATGCATGATTTACATCTTAAAACATCAAGACTAAATTAACAAGTCACCCTGAAAATGCGGTTATTAATGGAGGTCTCAATACACATTCTAATATGTGGTTCATCACTACCTTACTTGTCTTTTGTTGTCTAGTAAGATGTTATGCTCTTTAAAATGAGATGTCATAGCATTGACAGACAAATTGCTTCAAATAGTAGCAAAGCTTCCAAACAGGCTGAAATGGACTAGGTGGGTACAAAGGCCTAAGGAGCTGTTCAAGGGTATACCCTCAGATCATCAACTGCTATACACAGTGCCTCACAAAATGTCTCTTACTTCTGGCTCCTCATGAAGCAAAACAATTGAGGTATCAGTAGTACATACTGTAATCAAGCATAGGGAGGGAGAAAAAAAAACTTGCTGTTGTCAACTGTCTATATGTTATAGACACAGGGTATCATGTCCCCGATTACAGTAAACAATTGGGGGGGGGGGGGGCATTATAAAAAATAAAGAGGATAGTGTAAAAGATGCGACCATAATGCGACTTAGGATCCCCTGCAAAAACTAATCAGCCTCATCAAGGCATGCTCATGGAAAGTAAGCCTGCTGCAGCACTTCTCACCACATAACAGGTCGTATGAAATTTTATGAGCACAGGCTACTACTGTCACTGCCCCAGTAGCTATTTAAAGTCATACAAGATACACCTGCAGAAGATTAAGAGTCCCAAGGTTAAGCAAAGGAATCCTCAATCACAGACCTCTGCAACTTTGTATCCATGCACTTTATGCCCTCAAACAAGACAGATCCTGAAAAAAAAAAACAAACACACACTTACTGGCCTGTAAAGCATGCACCTCCCCCCTTGACTGGGGGAATGCAATTCCTGTTGCATTCTTTAAGTTCCCAAGAATTATGCTTTTTTTTTGGGGGGGGGGGTATTACCCAAAGAAATAGTCTGGAGACCACCACCAGCTGTAGATGTTCAGTTCCATGCAAGACCAATTCCAACTTGTCTGCACTCTTACTGCCTTTAAAGAGCGTGCAGAAAACAGCCATCACGGATTAATTCCTGGGGCTGTGAGCAGTCGGCAAATTTCACCAAGTTGGAATGGAAACCGCCCATCTTACACTCCCTTCCACTGGTGGTATAACTCCTCAGTTTCCTTTTTTACCCTTGCTCAAGCAATTTAAAAGGATTTCACTTTTTCCTGTGCTCCTTAAGCTACAATAAGAAATAAAGGCAAAGGGTTAATGGGTTAGCAGTGGTCTTCTATTTGCTCCTGCATGGGTTCTGACTGCAACTGCAGTATCAGGTGGTTATGTGGTACAGTGGTTGTGTTGTCTCAGAGCAAGAGGTTCTCTGGTTAGATTCTCAGTTGGTGTGCCTTATGTACGGAGTATGCAAGTCCTCCCTGCATCTGTGTGCGTTTCCTCCAGATGCTCCAGTTTTCTCCCACATTAGACACAGCGTTTCTCCCTGGGCCTCAGCTGAAAATTGGCTTTGTTCCAAGTCTGACTTTTCCAGTAAACAAATGTTAATTAAAAATATGCTAGTGGACTCCTAGGTGGGCTGGCAACTAGCCAAAGTACTGGTACATCCACAAATCAAGGAGAACTATGGCATCAGTAAAGGCAGCCACTGGATGGAACATCCACAGTACCCTCTAAAAAGGAATAAACTGACAAAACCCACAATACACACCTGATAATATTCCCTCTATGTGAACACTAAAACATTAACCAAAACAATCCAAATATTCATTACTTGCAGCAACCTTAGTGCTTTCATTCTGCCTCCCCTCACCAACTCCAAAACCATCTTCTACCTTCATCCTTCCAATTACCTTCTCACTTGGATCTTGCATTCTTCCCAAGTTTCCTTTACCCCCTACACCAAAGCCAAGTATTGCTAACTTTTCCCTTTAACAACTTTCTTGCAGAACCTCACATTCCTTCACCCCTCCGTGTTCAACTCAGTAATCAGTTATTAACTTACATAGTCTACAGACCACAAGCACCAGCTCCAGAATTTCAAATTCCAAAGTGTGCAGTTCTTACCTTCCTCACAAACCTCTATCCCAACAAATTCAACCTCACAGTGGTCCTCTTAATTTTGTACATTTCACCACTTGTGTACCCTCCCCCAAAAATGCTGTAATGTTTGCCCCATGCTCTACACCCCTACACTATTTCTATAAAATTATTCTCTCAGTTGTAAATTTAACACACTTCCTTTCGTCCCAATAAATTTACCTTTTCTATGCCAACACTTTCATTAATGCAAGCATTTATACTTTAAGTTGTGAACACATACAACCTGTGGAACTAACTCAAATTAAAAAGTAGTTTGCTGACCTCTCCAGATTTCAGATGAGGTGGCTTGCCATCAAACACGTAAACTGGTTTGATTCCATTTTCAACCATGCGAATGGTGCGGTAAAACATACCCATCAAGTGGCTGCAGGATGAAAGAAAGGATAGGTTACTGCATGCATGCAATTAATGACAGTATTTAAGTAGCAGCCTCAGCAACTTTGTCACCTTAATTGAAAGTACACCCCCCGAAAGAACTGAAATTTGCAAGGTATTCTTTATACACAAGCTACATTAAAAATGCAAATCTTTCTTTGAATACAAAGTTTCAGATATTAAATACAAAATATTAGGTATTGTTAGTGATTAGTCAAAGTTTGAGTTTTTCAAATTACACAAAGACCCTTCTCTGTCTTAAAGTTATCGATCCTTTGAATGTAATGTTGAAACAGGGGTCCTAGCTGCCTGGGTTGGTGGTAGTGCAAGTCTTATGCCCATCTGAGCTTTCTCAAGACAGCAGGTGATTTTTATCCACTGCCAAGACCAAATTTCCACTAATCTGTACAAATACCAGCTCAGGGTTTCCCTGAAATAAAGACCACTAGCCTAGTGGGAATAATTAGTTAAAAAAACATTTTCTGAGATTCTAACATACTGTTACCATCAGCACTGTGTAGCAAATCTTCTCCTGCATTACTTAGCATCCCCTCTGACTTTTAATTTTAAGTGAACATATTTGGGCATCATAATTATTAAACTACCAAGAACATCTATTTACTCCAAGTAGCCCTTGACTTTAAAAAATATATAAAAAAATCTCTCTTACACTCTTGCTCGATTAATCCTTCACAGGCGGGGGCAAACCTCATAGGTCTGCTGAGTAACTGCAGACAGACTGACACACGCAAGCACTACTAACAACTGGTCCCCTATATTCTCCCCTTCCAATGCTAATACTGCCACCAATAAACACTGTCACTTCAGGACACCCACTTCCCAGTGATTTCAAGGCTAATGAAAGACCCCGAAACCAAATGGCTCACCAGAGTGCTTAAGATCCCTAATGGAACCATGTGAAGAAGCCTGAAAAATGTGGAATGTGACCTCAACGTTAACCTTTTTACACTACAAAAGTCTAATGAAAGTGTCCAAACAGGCCACCCACAACTCAAAACAGAACACCTACAATCTAAACATGTTTCTGGCAGGAAACCAGTGAACAGGAAGACCCTTCCCAAACAAATTATCCAGTCCAGAATACATACCCAGCCAAGTTGGTAATCTTGTATATTGACTTCCTCAGAATTCAAGCCTCAACACATCCACACCTACCCACACAAGACAACCCAACCTCCCTGACTTCATTCTACCTTTTTAGTTCTGAAAGAAAATCACATCTGAGCAAATTATAATCCTAGGTGATTTGATTGTGCCCGACTGTTCTGTCCTTGATTCTTGTACCACTGCAGAAATATCACCACTCCCTCAAATACATTTACAAGCTTTACCACACCACTACTATGCCAGATATTGGGAAACAATCTTATCAGACCAGCAGCAAAAGAAACCAAGCCCTCTTCTTGCAGTCACATCCATCCCATTTCTAGCTTACCCACCCCCTTCAATAAAATTCTTGGAGAAAAATATGTAACCAACTTACCTACAAAAAATACCACCTGATCTCCACCAAACAGGACCAATAACTTAACTGATGTGGATAAAGAGCACTTTACTGGAGCACTATTCATTGATTTAACCAGTGTCTTTGACATGGGTAAGCCACCCTATTCTACTTCAATGTCTGCAAGACATTAAGGTCAGCTTGATGCCACTGCATTGTTCACAGACTTTCTATCCAACCATTCATTCCAGGTAAAGACGGGACTGGTAACTCCTACAGTCACTCAGGAGTCCCACCGAGCTACATAACACCACTTCTATTCACAATCTCTATCAGCTAACTTCCACTAGACCTGCCCCATTTATCACTCGTTTATGCAAATTATATGATCGTAGATAGGTCTTATACCTATCATACAATGGATACTAAACTTCAGACGAGCTAAGGCAGTGGCTAAACTCCAGTAAGTTATTGCTCAATGCCAAAAAAGTCTATATTAACTTGGCACCCATAAATGATTTTCCAAATTCCCCTCTCAATCTTTTAAAGGCCCTTAACTGTGATAACCCCATAGAAAACAGAACCTTCATTAGATATTGGAGTATTTGACTAGACCAATCACTAATTGTTTCTATCCACTCATGGAAGGAGACTATTCTTCTGAGCAAAGTCTCATTCTCTCTCACATCTAGAGGAGTGCTATAAGAAGGCATTCTCTTCGCACAATTCGAGTATGGTCACACCCCCCTCCCCCATTTGCATCAGTCTCAGTCAAAAAAGTCAAACATTTGTTTGGTCAGTGTTCTACCTTGACAAATGATCCCTGTCAAAGTTACTCAATCCAAAAATTTAGAGATCAGCACAATACTGCTAAACACTACAACTACTAACATTTGTCACACATGGATAACAAATCACATCAAACACACATGCACACCAATAACTATGTACAAATTGATCTTTAGAACAATACCTTGTTGTTTCACCTTCTTCATTCTGAAGGACATTTCCATCTTGGCGTACAGCAATCAAAAACTGGTAGATACACATGGATGCATCAATAGCAACCTTTCTGCCTAAAAACAAGAAAGTGTGTGTAATATGATCAAGTCTACATAAAATACATGTGTATCTGCTAAAAAACAAATTAAAAAAATAAACACAGTCACAAAAACAAGACAACCCACTAGTGCATATTTCTACCAATCTTAATGGTTGGGCTGCGGTTAGACTTACAAGGACTGCCGGGTCTTGAAAGAGGTGTATGTTGCAGTTTTTGAAATTACGCTACTGGTTATGTTTTGATCCGACATATTTTGGATTTAATTATCTTGTCGGTGCTTCACATTGTGTGACTTTCAGCAAGTCACTTAACCAGACAGTGCTTTGGGGATACAGGGAAACTGGGCTAGGTTCTTCAATGGTCTCTTGTACCATGAACCCAGTAACTAACTATGAACATGTACGTCAACTCAAAACAGCAACTTATGCTTTGTTGCATTTGTTTTATGTGGAACCTTCGGCTCTCAAGGAACTGCTGAATCATAACTTCTAGTAGCCTGCCAACAGCACTTCACACACAGAAAAATCGTTCACTTTCCGAAACTCCAAACCAATCAACCAAAAATTTGAATAAACAGCACAGAGGGGCAATTTTGCTATTCAAACAACGATAAAGAACACCGAATTAGCACAAAATACTTTTTAATGTCAAACGCCAATAGGAAGTCTAAATATTTTAAATGTATTTGAAAAATTCCAGTTAAAAACAAATGATAACAACTGACTGAATAATTGTATACAGTGTAATATAATTAGTTGAAATGTGTATAAATGTTTTTGGTTCTTATGGTTGGTTGTGTTAGGTTTCTGATTACGTCTAACGACAAAAGCGTTTTGACATTAAAAGTATTTTACACTAATTTACAGCACTTTGCACTCCAGAAAAACAATCTCCGTGCATCTGCTAAATCAGAAAACAGAGCCATCTAGCCGATAGAAATAAATTTAGTCTTAAAGACATTTGGGCAATTACTTCACTTCCACAAAGACATTTGGGCAATTACTTCACTTCCACAAATATTTAAATGGATTTTATACCACATACACATGCATGCATACTGTTGTCTTCAGCAGCCCCCCCCCCCCAAATAAAAATCTCTACAATTCCAACTCAGGATTAAAGTAATGTCCTGAGAAAGAAAAACAGCTGAATATTACACTGCAGAAACACCATATTTCTGATTAAATGCCTGGAAAAGGCGATTAACAAGTCATATCATGACAACCTGATGTTTCTACTTCAATTATTCAACAATACTCAACAATACTCAAACACTAGGTCAAATTCTGGCACTTGCCAGTTATATAACGCCCTATAAATGCCGTAATCTTTTGTCTTAAAGTATTTCTCCACATCTTACCATGGCCCACACAGGAATGCAAGGTGTGACATGCCAAAATAACATCAGCAAGACCCACAAAAAACTAGAACTCCTTTACAAACATTCTCTCCCTACACAACAGGTTCACGCTGCCACCTACTTCCTTCTTTTGGCTATGGTGCCCCATTTCTAACCAACCTCCAATCCTCACTCAAAATGAAACTAGAGATATGCTATAACAAAATTACTAAACTCGCAACAAACTCCCCATTCCACCCATCACTGCATCCCTAAAAACACTACACTGGCTCAAATTCCCCCAATACCTCACTTATCTTCAACTAACCACCACACAAAATTACTTACTAAACCGTTGGACTGCCCTGCCCTAAATTCTTTATTTTCCCACTACAATCCCAATAGGTTCCATCTATCTTAAAACCAGCACCTCCTCCAAATCCAGAAACCTAAACGGTTAGCCAACTACTGTACTCATGGGCAACTACTAAAACTTGGAGTAGCCTCCCACAAATCATTCACTCCTCCCAAAGCACTGCTTCCTTCAAAACAGCTCTGCATAACCCCCCTCAGTTTAGCCTGGATCTGTAACTGTAGTAAGCCTATCCCCTTCCATAACCTAGGTCCTCTTCCCTCTACTATCCACTACACACTACTTTTCATTGAATTAGTTTTACCTACTCTCTATATGGTCCTTCAATTCCTCACCCTCTCTGCCTTACTCTAATCTCTATCAGTTGCTCACAGTATGCCCTCCATATCTTCCCATTCATATTCATTTTTACTCTACAACCTACTTTAAATAAATATCAACCATCTCTTAATATAAACTTTAACCTCTACCATAACATGCTTGCACCTACATTGAATATATTGCTCACCCTCTTATTTGAACTACTTCGAATAGTTTTGTACTGTGTAATTATAACATACTGCTATGTAAAAATGTTACCTTTGCATTGTACAGTTTATCATGTATTTTCGTGGTGCTTCTCTCCCCAAGCCTCCACTGAGAATGGACTATCCCGGTAAACAAATGCCAATAAATAAACGAAACACAGTACAGTAAAACATGACTATAATGTGCAAATATCGGGTGCTTGTGTACAAATGCATACACAACTCAAATGTATTCCGATATACTGGAGAAAAAACGGGCAATGATCTTAAAGAAACACTATTCACCAACTTTAAATACCAAGACCTGTACAACTTCACTCCCTTTCCCCACAAACAGTGCGGTCAAGAAGACATTTATATTTAGTAAGCGCAGTCGTTAAAATACTTTCGGAAACATAGGATAAAACTCGAAACACTAATCTTAGTCGCTTCATAGGTAGGTACTAGGCTATCGGTCCAAGGGCCTACGTAAGCCTAGCCAGCAAGGTTCCATAGCTTACGCCACCCAAGAAAGTTATTTTCCTGTGCCACTGTCCATTCAGCAGAAACACAGAAGTGATCCCCGGGGGTATTTCCTATTTCTCATCCACTCACTTAGATTTTTCTTGAAGAGTGCTAATGAAGAACTTTGCTTGACATTGCAGGGTAGCTTGCTGCAGAGTACAGGAAGTCTCTGGGACAGGAATCTATCCCTCCAGCGTGTCCCGTTTATTGTGGTGACAAGGTTTAGGTACCTAGAACGTGTAGCTCGGAAGGATTGGGATTTCTTTAGATGTAGCATGTCCAACAGCTTTGGGTTTGACATAGCTTTATATGTTATGCAAAGATCACCTCTGAGTCAGGGGATATGCTACGGAGTAAAGCGCCAATATAAAAGATGATTCCGCTATACGTACCAGACATTTAGCTTATAGCAATTACTACAAGCTCCGTTACACATGATCTCCATTCTTAACATACACTACAAGTATTAGTGTAAGAAAATATATGTTTTATTTGTGCGCTTAAAGTTTATGCTGTAGAAACCTCCTTCAGTCCTAGACTGAACACCCGTGCACCTATTATCGATTTTAATACGAAAAAAGTAGGAACCCTTACTGTATTATACAGTTGTAACCGAGGAAAGAATTATACAGGGACACAACTAAAACATACCAAAGTAACTCTTGATTTCACACTCCTTGAGAGCTGAAGGCGCCGCATCAGCGATCAATTTGGCCAGGCCCTTAATTCCCATGGCTGGTACACGTGCTTGACAGTAACTAAAACAATAACCAAAAGAACACTGCCACAGGACCGTAAAAGGAGTATTACTTAAATTGTTCCAATTCAACTAAACATCTAGTAGCTTTGCCAGCAACAACAGCGCTTGACAACACGGAAAACCCGCGAAAACACCAAACAAGCCGACAGCCAATGAGAAGTGCGCAACAAACGGAAGCTGCGGAACGCTTCGCGAAACAGTCAAAGAAGTTAAGCGACGGAAAAATGCATCTTCGTTGTCCAGGTCCTTGACGTGTGACGTATTTAATGTTATCTGCCCAAAGCTTCGGAGAAAGTCTAGCTGTTTGCTTTATATTTTTGTTCTGTACCCCATAAAATTAGGGTTACCACTTGCCTACTTTGCAAAGGACAGCCCTTGTTTGAGTAATTGCATTCTGAAAAAAAAATCAAATGGCCTGAGATGTTAGGATAGCAGATATTTACTAAATGTGCTGAATAACACTTTAATTTTTGATTGTGTATGAAACACGGAAATATATAGTGAGGCAATATAAGCAACTGAAGTACTTTGAATTGAGCTTTTATTTTGGCGAAAAGTGAAACACTTACTTTCTCAATGGTGGTAGCTATGATTTGCCCTGAAAATTTGTAAAAAAAAAAAAAACGTTCCACTGTTAGCTTTTGAAAAGGTGCTATTTTTGAAGGGAGGGTGCAAATTACTGAGGACTAAAAACCGCATATCAGACGTTCCAATTTCAGACTTCATATTCTTTAGAAAATACATGCTAATGCAAATTTTTAGCGACTTTCTAATCTGCCCTTGACTTTGTCCCCCAATTATTTTGGGCATTGTCCAGAATTCTTGCACTTACAGTTTGACAAATGTAGATACCTACGTGTGTGTGTGTGTGTCTCTACATTTGGGTGTAGGTGTGTGTATGTGTATAAGTTGTATTACACTTTCCTGGAACACTATGTCTTGCATTCAGGGGTGGAGCAAGATTTTTGAAGTTTGTTCATAGGTATACACTAGGCTGATGGCCACTAGGGCCCTTATAAATTTAGCTGAGAAACCCAAATGTAATCCACAAATGTTATTTATATAGGCAGTGATTTGCTGACTGTCTGTGTCCATCAGAGCCATAGAAGCCAGACCAGGGGTGAATTTCCAATTGCCCATCCACTGGTCCAAGTAGCGCTTAAATAGGGATAGGGAGGAACTCTGTTTCACTCCAGAGAATGAGAATTCTCTGAGAAACCTGTCTCTTCAACATGCCCTGTATAATGCATTACTTGGTACTGAGTTTTAAGTTATGGCTTTGGCACCACGCATTTGTCTGTATTACACTTTACCTGAAGGGTCTTCTCATCTTGAGGGGATTCAATCACTACCAGTTTGCAATCATCTGCGAACTTGGCCAACCAAAGGTCTTTGACATCCGAGAAGTAGATGCCAAACAGGAGTGAGCCTAGCACAAAGCCATGGGGGACTCCACTGGTGACCGGCCTCTTTGTGGAGATGGCCTCATTGATTCTAACCTCCTGGGTCCTGTCAGTGAGCCAGCTAGCTATCCAGCGTGTTATGAAGGGGTTTATACCTAGTTCTGTAAGTTTACTGAGAGAGATGTATTGTATCAAATGCCTTATCCATATCTAGGTAGGCAGTCTGGACCATTTTTTCCTATTCTATTACCTTTGTGACCATTTCAAAGAAGCCCACCAGATTCAGTAAACATGAAGTTCCTTTGACAAAGCCAAACTGGGATGGATCCAGTGTCTGGGGGTCATTCATGTACTTGTTGATAATTTCCATATTTTTTTTTTCAATGGCTTTGCAAATAAGACTCATCAGACTAAGGGGTCTGTAGTTTCCAGGATCTGTTGAAGGTTCTTCCTTATGAAAGGAAATTAATATTGCAGTCCTTCATTGATGTGGCACAAAACCTGTTTTAAGACTATAGTTAAATAATGACTCCAGGGTCCAGCTATGAAGTCCAAGAATCTCTGTACCTGTAGATTTGTGGCCATGTAGGATTCCAAATCTATAGAGAGGTAATTAAAGTCTCTAATGGGTAGGGTGTTAGGTTGGTTGGTAAGCAACTCCAGTAGGTCCAAGTATGCATTGTGAACTTCTTGCGACATATAAGGTGACCTGCAGCTCTCTACAATATGGTACAGGATTTTGTCTATGGTGATCTGCACATGGGGGAACTCCAGCATGTCATTCTGTTTGACCATCCTAGAGGTATGCTTGTTACTGATATATATTGAGGCATTCCTCCTTTAGCCCTTGTATGTGCAGATACTGGTCTAAAAGTGTGGAAGGCACTGGTATCTTGCACTGTTGGGTATTCTCTGACCCTTTAAACCATGTCTCAACTGCACAGATGTTTATATTCTTGAGTATGAGGAGGGCTTAGAGGAAATGTAGTTTTTTTTTTTTGTTTAGACTCCTGGCATTGAGCAGTACTACCTTGAGGTTCAGTTGAGTTGATTTTGCTATGTTGGTATGTTTGTCAACTTGGCATTGCCTAAAAAGACACTATGGGGTGAATAAAGTTTTAAACATTATTCAAAAGCCTAGAGGAAAGACATGCAGGCCATCCTTGGCAAAGCAACTTGGTCTGTTAACCATGTCCTCTCATGCTGACAAATATTGGATCCCCTTAGAATGATACCAGAAAGATAGCCAGTATTCTAAGGTTTAGCACTGCTAATCCCCAGTTATCATGCAGCCCCCCCCATTCATCCATGCTGTCCTTCTCCTTAGAGATGTCTGCAGTCAAACTTAACTGACATTTTGTAACTGTGATACACTCAACAAAACCCTATACCACATCAAGGTAGCCAGTTCCATAGAGGACCATTCACACCAGATATCACACTATGATAGTTCCCTTATGACTAATGGTATAGCTGTTTGGTACTCAGGTTATGGTTCATTTAAACATCTACAGCAAGCAGTCCCCTTCTACTTCATTTAAAACATTAGCAACAAGCAGCACCCTCCCATTCTAAGATGAAACACAGTGACCTAATCCAATGTGTATAAAGCTCTGACTCAAACCTGTAACTTATGGGAGGAGATATTTTCTGTTCTGCTTTTGGTTCAGTTAATAATAACAGCTCAAACCATTTGCAGTGAGCAGTCCCCCTTCCAGTTAACCAGAAAGCAGACTGAAGTGTTTGGAGCAATAAGTCCTCTTCCATTCAAAGCCAAAACTCAAAAGATCTGTGCCATTCACTACAAGCAATGTATTATTATTTTTTAATTAAAGTTCTGACTCTCAAACAGTAATATCTAAAAATGATACTGAGGCTCTTGTGTACATGTTCTGGGTTTGCTTATCATTTCATTCATGTTGCTTTCTTTAGCGTTAATCTGCAGATGTAAAAATTATTTATAAAAATGTGCAAGTTTTCTATGGTATGTCTGTATAAGGATGTCATGTTTTGAGATATTACTCTGTGAAAAAACTCAGCATATATTTATAATTGAACATATACATTTTAGTTTTCCTTTTGATGGCTAAGTTAGTACTATGAGGTTAGAGACCTATTTTGAGCAGAGACCTGAGGTGGCATTTATACTACTAGAGGAAACTTGCCCAGGGCATCACAGAACTTCTCCTACTCATTTCAGTAGCGCCAGTGGATCTTTTACATCTACCAGAACTACCACCAACACAGGCAGATGGGGCCTTGGTTTAAGGTCTCGCTCCAAAGGTAACTCATGCAGGAGTACAGCACTCTACTTTTTCTGCACTGCAGTGTTAGTAAATCATCTACCTGAAGTGGGAATCAAGCCAACAGCCTTTTTCACCAAAGGAAAGTGCACTACCTGTTAAACCATTAGCACTGCATGAAGTGCACTCAGAAACCATTCCTGACGACTTCATCTGCTGGAGTACTCATTCACTACATACATCTGGTTCTTGAACTTCCAAACATTTGAATTCATCCATTATTGTTGCTACAGAACAAAATAATGGAGGCTGCACATTAAAAAATAATAAAAGTGTGTCCTGCAGGACAGGAAGCTATCAGAGGCTTTTAAGAAGTAAATACTGAGCTGCATAGATAAATGTATGTGTTTACTTATTTATGTATGTCTGAAAATACACAGATGCTTCCTGTCACGCGTAACATATATATATTTTTTCTTTTAAATGTGCAATTTCCAAAAGTTTTTAAGAGCTTCATGCATACATGTCCAGCCTTTCAATTCTGCAATGAGTCTGTTTCTGACGGGAATAAGGCAGCAAACACATCAACAAAAAAAAGGAAAAAATGAGCTGCATGAGTTAATACAACAAACTTGAAAAAATAATTTGACAGTCACACAAAACAAATCAATTATTGATATATAAATAGTAATACATAGGAAAAATGTTTTTTCATGCTCTATCAACTCAGTATCTGTATAACTAGACTATAAGAACTGCTGTTATTTTTAAATATTATGATTCACAGCTAGAAACATAATCCCCCAGATTTAATGAACTCCATGTAGGAATAGTATATGTCCTACACAGAGTGTACTGTGTCCGTGTCTGCAGCTCCCCCTCTGCAGAGCGCCTTGAATATTAATGAAGGCGCGATTTACTGGAAAGGCTCGCCCAGACTCTGCCATAACTTGGTGAAAGGCAACAGAGAAAGGTTAGTTTGCTTTTTATTTCTTGTATTTTGTATTACTTTATTGCCTTTTTCTATTTTGTATACTGTGATTTGTTTACTTTATACTGTGTTTTACTTGTATTCTGTTTTTAACTGCGTATCAAAACTCGAAAAGCGACCACAGCTCTGTCTGTTGTGAGTCAGACAGAATTTGTTTCCTACCCTGTTACTGTTGTGTTCTTAAAAACCACTGTCTTTCTAGTTACCTGCCCCTTATGTTAATTTGACCATATATCTTGTGTTCTCTGCTTTTACTGGCTGGTGTGAGTAAGCACAAAATTATCATTTTGTGAAATTACTCCCCTTTAACTATTTAAATTTATTGGCCATCCTGATGTATTCCATAGTAGCAGAATACAAAAGTGCACACTCCTTTCAGTCTATCTTGCTCTGTTAAAAATAGTGGCTCTCCACTAAAACTTAACTTTTTGTACAGCTAAAACTTAAGTTACCCACTTTTATATCTAACTGCTTAGTTCAAACTGCAGTGTTTAGGACAAACAATTTTTTTCATCTTACCTTTAAGCATCTATTGCAAGACCACCAGTTATTGGTGAGCCCACATTCTGCCTCTCAGTAGTCATCTTGGGATTGGTGCTTCTGTTTTCTCCTGGTGAGAGAAGGAGTGCAGTTACATTATTTCCTGGAGACTGCTGATCACCAGAACGCCTAAACTGCTTTATAGGTGACAGGTTGGAATCTGTGCTTATATTCTGATCCTGGTGAGAGTAGGAGCAGAATGCATTGATTCCTAACTGTTTCTGGTTGGAGAGTGAGTGTCTGTGCTTAACATACCTGATTGGTCTGATTGCTATTTGAGGCATCTACTAGAAAAAGGCTACAAGCCTTGTATCATATGGGACAAGACTGTGGATCACCAAGCAGGCTGTGGTCTGCTTCTGTTCTTAGGATTGGTGCTAACATTTGCTTCTGGTGAGAGAAGAAGCAATGGAGTATTGTATCCCAACAGAGTGAAGCTGTGGTGAGACTAGCATTAGTAGTAGCCAGGCTGTAGTTATTCATGTGACTCCCCTCTTTTCATCATTCTTGACAAGCTAATTCTTTGTTTTCAGTAAGTACTGCTTGATTTGTTTCTGACTTCAGAATATCTGCCTAAATACTTCATCCTTAAGTCTTCAGGGTCTATGTATTAGTTTCCCCTCAAGTATTTGGCAATGCTTCGTACAAACTCAGACACCTTGAGTGACAGTTTTCCTGCAAAAGCACAACTGAAATTTCTCCAATATCTAGTTCCACAAAGGACAACTAGTTTGTAGTGACAAGCACTGTCCACATAGTTACAAACTGGATACTCCTGACAGTGATTGATATTCTCACTCCAACAGTCTAATCAATAAAAAAGGGTCTATTGCCATGTGTATGAACTTTCCTACTGTCTCCATTACTGGTTTGATGGATATGGACATCTTGAGGCAATGTAGAAATTGCCTTATGTTTACTGACAACCAGTTAATTCTCAAACAAATGAATAAAGTATGTGAGAGATGTATTTAAACAATGTCACTGGAGGCAACACTCTCACATAAAAGTACTCCTAATGTCAATAAGGTTGTCAGTAGTACACATGCTGCACCCATCACACAAAATTCTAAGCAGACATATAGACCCACATATACTGAGGCACTTACATGTAACCTTCCTAAACCATAAAGACCTCCTAGACAAATTACACATAAGAAATATCCTCAGCAGCCCCAAACACACTCTTTCAAAACAACACCCACATCAACACATAGAGCTACATCTCATGGAGCCTTTACCTCTACGCCTATAAGTGAAGTCAACACACAATCCAACATTCTAGTTATTGGAGACTCCATCATGAGACACACTGATGTCCCTCTCACCAGGCTGAGTAAGGAGAAAGTTACGGCCAGTTGCTTATCAGGGGCTAGGATCCACCACATTACATATGCACTCAGGTCATTAGATCACAATTACCAATATGACTCAGTCATAGTTCATGTGGGAGTAAATGACCTGAGATGTACCTCCCTAGACTATATGAAGAGAGACATCTTAGACCTCTTGGAATATGTGTCTCATTCTGGTATGAGCCTAGCATTGAGCAGCATTTTATCTTCTCCAAGGATGATGCCACAAAATGAACAAAAGATGATTGACTTTAATAATTGGCTTAGTTTCTGGTGTAATTCTAAGGGAGTCCAATATTTGTCAGCATGGAAATTGTAAAGGAAAACACAAAGATCAATGCACATAAGGTTCAAGTAAGGCACCCTTTATTACTTGCAGCAAGGAGACAAAGCATGTAAGTACAAGGTTTGTCTGATTTTCCATAGTTCAGCATGCTGTTCTTATACAGTTCTTTGCATGTACACAAGAATATATTGTTAGATTTACTGCTGACATGGTCAGAAAATTGCTGTCTTGCAAAAACATGTTTGAGAAAAACAACCTGGCCTTGGGCTAATTTCAGCCCTCCCTTGTTTCTCACACTCCTTCTGCTGTCCAGTTCTGATATGATAGATTTGCCTAGGGTCAAGGTACAACCCTGCCCTCAATAACACTCTGCTGACTATGGTAGACTTTCAGTCATCAATTGTTCTCTTATCAAAGTCTCCTGCAGCTGCACATATTTCACACAGAATAAGCAGAATAAACGTATTAATTTCTTTTTAACCCTAAATGCATTTAAACTTGCACATTGCAGTTATACATTTTCTTAACATTTCCCCCCTTTTCATACTTTATTCTACCTTCAAAACAAGCATAAACAGTTTTTCTTCCCATAACCATTTCCTACTTAGGATTTGCAGTTAGAGAGTCATTCAGTTTAAGCTTGTGAAAGCATTTTTTTCAGTTTTGAGTAATTCTTCGAATTCAACATTCTGATATAAAGTTTCTGAAACTGAAGCGTCTGTGATATTCTTAACTAGTCCTTTCATACAGGGGATGCAGCAGCATCCACACACCATCAGTAAGGCTACCCCTGCACAGATGGCAATCAGAATGTTCATCAGGATGCTGCCCCAACCCCCGAACCATTTCTGGAAAAAGTCCATCAATGGATTTGGTCCTGGTTTGGTCATGGCCTGGTTTGGTCATGGCCGACACTTGCTGAATCACTTCAAGATGGCTGTCTATCTTGTGTTTGTTGTCAGGAATAAATGAACAGCACTCCTCCTGGATTAAAGTGCATGTACCTCCTTTTGCCGCTAGGGTGAAGTTGAGAGCCATGCGATTTTGAAGTACCACTGTTCTCATGGCAGTTAGTTCATCGGTTACCAATTCTAGGGCAGAAAAGGTCACATTACTCATTGTTTCAAGAAGTTTAGATAGTTTTCTCAGCTCCCAGATCAATTTCATTGCTCCATATGCTGGTATTATGCCTGCCCAAGATATGACGTCATCACCCAGATCCATGTGCGACAGTCCTTTGCCATTCTCATGGCCTAAATCATGATGGTATTTCCAGGGTGCATCGATTTGTCCCACTGGATTAGCAGGCTTCTTGATTTCTTGGACATTCCGAATTTTTCCTTGAGGTAAGACTGACGTGTGTTGTATGGCCGGAACCAGGTATCCCAAAAAACAGCTACTGGACCAGTTTTCAAGTAGCCATTTATATGCTTTTCTTCTGCATATAAAGTAACAATTTTCTACTTTAGTGGTAACTTTACTATGAACATACCCTTGTCCTGTGTGAAACATTTTTTTGTCAATTATGGACAGTTGTTTGTATAGAACAGAATCACGTTTTACTTCCTCGATTGTTCTATGCATCAATTCACAAAATGAATCATAGTTCGTGTTGCAATTAGATCCGGTGTTATTAGGTTTAGTGTAGCATCTATTGGGAACTGTTGCATTTCAATGGCTCCATCCTACCTTGACTGTATCATTCTTATGAAAACACACAGTTCCCTTTTGACGAATAGACAAGTGTAATGCTACTTTATCTTTTGACATGACATTCGATGTGTCATGAATTAGGTTTTCCCAGGTCTTATTAGCCCCTAGGGGAACTGAAGTTAGCAGTAATCCCCCATGTGCTGTTGGTAGAGCTGTGCAGACCCAGCAATTCGAAACATTGAAGGTTTCAGCATACACATATTTGATTGCATGGTAAGTATTGAAATTCGGGTGCCACTCACGCTTACTAAATTCATCTTGCATAACAGAGAAGAGAAATGGCCATAACAAAAAGATTATTGTTACCATGATGATCAGTAGGATGGTCATGCAATATTCCTGTGGAAATGGTTGTTCCGTATTGTCTCTGTCTTCTCCGGCTCTTCCAAAAAGATATTTTCTTGATTCACTCATTTTACTTGGACACATGATCTTACTCTCTGCCCTATAGGACCTTAGCACCGATGATTGCTTTATTGGGTTTGAGATGGATCAGTTCCTATTGATCTGACCCCCCTTTGTAGCCAGACTTTTGTGCTTAGGGTCCCGATGGAGAGGTAAGGTCTTTGTCCAGTTCGAAGTTTCTCACCAGCTTGCAGTGCGTCAGATGTATCCACGAAGCCCATTCTGCTGTCTTGACTGCAGTAGGTGTTGAAAGAAGCACCTGGTAGGGACCTTCCCACTTTGGCAATGCCCAGTTCTTTTGATTCACGATTTTAATCCACACCCAGTCCCCTGGCGTTACTGTCACTTCAGATGTTTCGGCTTGTTTCTGACCTGAAACAGAATTAAACTGCAACAGATGTTTAGAACTCAACAACTTTTTCATATATTCAGCTAGTGTAAAATCAGCTTCCTGGTCTGATGACATGAGAGGTTTCCACTGGGGTGTGTAATAAGCCCTTCCATACAGCTTTTCAAAAGGAGTCAGTCCTTTTGCTGTAGGGACAGTTCTCATGTTCAACAGTGCCAGAGGTAAACAGTACAGCCAGGTTTTCCCCGTTTCAGCTATCAATTTCCTTAGTTTGCTTTTTAGTATACCATTATGCCTTTCAACCAGCCCTGCAGACTGCGGATGATATGCACAATGATTTTTTTAGAGAAATACCAAAAAACTTACTCAGCTGCTGTATGGTTTGATTTACAAAGTGCGTACCGTTGTCGCTATAGATTCTTTCCGGAATACCGAACTTAGGAATAATGTCCTTAACAAGTACCTTTGCTACTGTAGCTGCATCTGGATTTTTGGTTGGAAAAGCTTCCACCCACCTGGAGAACATATATGTAATGACAAGGCAATACTTCTTGTTTTCACATTTGTTTAGTTCTATAAAATCCATACAGATAGTGTGAAATGGATATGGTGGTGTGGGAAAACTCCCTCGCTTAGGCTTTGTCGCCCCCTGTGCATGGTGTTTGTTACAGATCTGACACATTAAACAAATTTTTTTAGAATAGTTTGTAAATCCGTACGCTGTGAACACCTGGTTCACCAGCTGTATCATCCCCTCTGTTGAGACATGGCACTGCCCATGGCTCAACAATGCCGCATAGCGGAACAAGTTAGAGGGTAGTATTGGTTTTCCCTCCTTAGAGATGTACAGTCCTTTTTCTAGGATTGCTCCTCGTTTCATCCATCGCTGTTTTTCTGCTTGCATAATGAGTATCTGCATTGTTTTTAACATATCTAAATTCAAGGTTTAAGAGGGTTGTAATTCCTTATCTAGAAGGAATACCTCTGTAGCTGCCTGTTTTGCAGCTGCATCAGCTCTCGCATTACCTTTTGAAATTATTTCCTGTTGTTTAGTATGAGCTGCACATTTGCAAATAGCTACCCTTCGAGGCAATTGAATAGATTCTAAAAGATCTAAATAAGCTGCGCATGATTTATAGGTTTGCCAGTAGATGTTATCATCCCTCGGTTTTTTCACTGTTGTGCAAACACATGTACAGTGGAAAAAGCATATTGGCTATCAGTGAAGATTTTTACACATTTATCCTTTGCTAAGGTACATGCTCCAACCAGAGCAATCAATTCTGCTGCCTGCGCAGATAAATGATGCGATAAAGATTTTGCTTCTATAACTTCAGTATCAGAGACTACTGCATATCCTACTAGGTTCTGTCCTACAGGGCCCCTTTTGCATGAGCCATCCACGTAGTATGTCACCTCAGCATTATCCAAGGGGACATCCGTGAGGTCTTTCCTAGGTAATGTCTTCTGCTCAATTATTTGCAGGCAGTGATGTGGTGTGTCATCTGCAGGAGTTGGGAGCAGGGTAGAAGGGTTTAAGGTCATACATCGTTCAATTGTCATATGAGGTTGGCTCAACAATATGGTCATGCAGGAGAGATGCCTAGCAAGAGAGAGGTATGCTCCTTTATCTTGTAATAAAATAATCGCGACTGCATGAGGTACCCTCAGAGTGAGTGGGTGAAACAAGACTACTGAAGCCGAAGCCTGCACTGCCATTGCTGCCGCGACTACTGCCTGCACACAGTGTGGCAAAGATCGTGCCACTGGGTCTAATTGTGATGAATAGTAAGCAATGGGACGTTGCTTATCCCCATGTTGCTGTGTTAGTACTGATGTCATATAACCCTGCTTGCAATCTACAGTCTGGAAAAAATGCTTATGGTAATTAGGCAAACTCAGAACTAGAGAGGAGGCTATTAACTGTTTCAGCTTACAGAAAGCAGATTCTGACTCTGTTGTCCATTGTAACAAGTCCTGCGCTGCCATAGGTGTCTTGTAAATAAGGTCAGTTAAAGGTGCACATTCCAAGGCATAGTTTGGAATCCAGCTTCAACAAAAATTAGTCGTCCACAAGAAGGACATCATTTCCTTCTTGGTGGTAGGCTTCGGCGCCTGCAAAATTGCCACTTTTCTGTCCTCATCTAAAGTTCTACCTCCCTTGGATATTACATATCCCAAGTACTTTACCTGTTTTTTCCAAAATTGCAGTTTGTTCTTATTCACTTTGTGTCCCTCAGCAGCTAGAAATTGTAGAAGCGCTACTGTATCTTCCCTGCAATCCTGCAGGGTGGGGGCTGCTAATAGAATGTCACCGACATAAAGTAAGACCTGACTACCCTTTGGTGGGTTAAATCCTGCCAGGTTACTTGACATTTCTTGCGAAAATATAGTAGGGCTCTCACAATATCCCTGTGGTAATCACGTATATGTGTATCTTTTTCCCTGAAACGTGAATGCAAACCAATACTGGCTGTCTGGGTGTATTGGTATTGAAAAGAATGCATTACTAATGTCTACCACAGAGAAATATTCTTGTTGAGGTTTTAAGTCATTCAACAAGGTGTGTGGATCCGGCACTATAGGTGCCCTTGGTATTACTGCGTCATTTACAGCTTGCAAATCCTGAACCATACGCCATTTTCCATTGGCTTTTTAAACTGGAAATAAAGGTGTATTACACAAAGAATCAGGGGACTCTACTAGCACCCCTCCCTTAAGTAATGCTGCTATGATAGGTTTTATCCCTGCCTCTGCATCCTTTCTTAAGGGATACTGTCTCTTTTGTGGTCTAAACGCTGATCTTGGCGTAATACTAACTGGACCTGCAGTACGGATAAGTCCTACATCTGATTTTCCTGCTGACCAGAGGGTCTCTGATATATCTCGTAAGGCGATTTCTTCTTCCGTCAACAGGAGTATCCATCAGCTGTCTTCACGAGACTGCAGATGTACAGCTGGGTTAGCTTGAGTCACCCAATTCAATTTTTGCACTTGTATTCCCTGTCCTGACAACTCCAGGTCTGTTTGTTTTTCCCATCTTGTAACTTTCTCCCCTAGGTCTGCCCACCATATGTTTTTATTCTTGGTCAGGCTAACATGTGGTAGTTGATTGGATTTATAAAGTGTCAAAAACTCCTGGGGCAGTGAACAGCTGGCTACACTATTCCCTTCTGCGTCCCAGTATAAGTTTCTCAGTACCAATCTGTTTGTACGATGCTTAAATAATTCTTTTTCATACTCATTATCAGGCCCTGGTGTGTTACAAAAATACAGGGTGCAATGCAGCAGGTGCTGTTTATCAATGTCCAGGGGGGCAAACTTACTGATGGCTACGTTCATCAATTCTTTGGTCACAGTCCCTGGACCAGTCGTAACCAGGTCCTGACTGTACCAATAAAACATTTCGCCCCCTGATTGAACCATAAATGTGTCGGTTCATCGCTGTCCTTCCATGCCCTGCATAGTTGGAACCACTGCTATGCCAAATAACTGCATAAGATCCCTGCCCAAGAGATTTACTGGGCATTTCGCAGAAACTACAATCTTACTTCTTTGTGTTAATCCTGAAACAGGATCTGTTATGGTGATATTGCGGGAGAGGGGCTCCCAGTATAGCTGCCCATTTGCCGCTTTGACCAATATGTAATCAGGTGACTCCAAATTGTCTGGTAATTTGGAGGGGTGTATCAGGGTCCGTGATGCCCCTGAATCACACAAAAATGTAACCTCACTGCCTTCCACTAAAAGTGTAACTTCCGGTTTTGTATCTGCTAAATAGAGCTCCAGGCTCAGTAAAGCTAAATCTAGTGCTTCATCTTCTTCTGCACCGTCATTAATTTCCTGTACTTCCTCTACTTCCCTTTTCACATCCTCATTTGTCCTTTCTCTACTGGTCTCTTCTAGTGATTCCTGACTATCATATAGTCAGTCCTCACCTTCTTTATCTTCCGTTTTTGCCTTCTTATTTTTCCTGTAATCCCTTGCTAAATGTCCCTTTTTACCACATTTAAAACATTCTCCCCTTTTCTTGCATCCTTCAAAGTCTTCTGATCGCTGATCAGATTGCCTACCTCCCTGTGTATTTTTCCTGCCCTTTTTCCCGGGGTGCACTACATAAACTTCTGCTCTGTCTTCTACGGAAAATACCTGAACCTTCTTCTTCTTCTTTTTGCTATTAAAATGCCTTTCAGCATGTCTAGCATATTCGAGTAGTGAATGTAATCTGCTCGTTCGATGGTCAACCATGTGTTTTGTAATTAAACTGCTTATAGGTGTACAACTACCTTTTAGAAATGCATTCTTTAACTGCTGTTCATATGGAGAATCTTGTTTTTGATCTTCAGGAACCTGCATCCCACAGTGGTTGTTAAAACATTCTAACAGTCTAGCAAAGTATCGGTCAACTGATCCACCCTCCTGCTGGACACATTGATTAATGCAAGTCCAGTCTGCCCTAGGTTTCCATTTCTCAGAGATGCGGTCTGTAATTCCCTTCACTCTAGTGTCTAATTCTGCGCTGCTATGTGGAAGAGGTTTTCGTGCAGCGTCACGAGGATTCCAGTTGCCACAAATCATATATCAATCTGGTCCTACAATCTTCCCCATTTAAGTTATAACTTAGCCTCATTCCTTGTAAATCTTCCGAAAATTTTCTGAAATTAATTTTCGGATGGGGAATCCCTTCTGTAGCTTTCCGGATATCTTCCGGAGTCCAGGGTCTATACACTAAGATCGTTGGAGTCTGATCTTCCTGTCCTGCCTGAGGGTTCAGAACTTCTATAAGTGGGCATATTTCTTCTTCTACAGGTTGTGTATCCTTAACTACCTGCCATAATTCAGAGCCTTCTTCTTGATTATTTCCCTTTGTTCGGGACCTAGTTTCGATGGGATCTCTAACTTTAACTAATTTCAATTTTATAATGTCCCTATCTCTAGTGAGCATAGGATATAATGGGGGTGGGTCAATCTGCCCACTTGCTCCGTACTCTGGTAAAGAAGGGGGAGGTGGAGGTGCCGATGCCACTACCAAGTTATTGTCTTCCTTATCTAAAAACATTGTCTTTGAATCTTTGTTCTTTTGGTCTCTGTGGTTTGCTTCCTTCAGCCACCTGTGTGCCTGGGGAATTCCTAGCTGTCATTGTTTTTTAACTTGACCCTTAGAATCCATTTTAAGTTGCTTGATAAGTTTGATAAGTGAGGATTTTTCTAATTTTCCGTCAAATTCATACTTAATAACCCATTTTGAAAAGTATCTA
The DNA here is from genome assembly GCF_019279795.1 of Protopterus annectens. Lineage (NCBI taxonomy): Eukaryota > Metazoa > Chordata > Ceratodontiformes > Protopteridae > Protopterus > Protopterus annectens. Next base: position 247,817,832 of record NC_056750.1, read on the forward strand.
ATATTGTCTGCGTGCTGCAACTGCATGTATTTTGCATCTTCCGTTAACAGTGGATTTCTGGGTCTCTTTGCACAATTATTACCCATTTTTCCCTATTTTGTTTGCTACGTAGACTGCACAGAAAAATATTACCTGATGCCTTCAGGTTTTTATGTGTACCACGGATTTTGTTAAAGTCTCTTCAGAATGACTGTCTAAAGCCTACTGATCTGTTTCACCTAATCTATGACAAGATTGTACCTTTTCTATCCCTGACTGTAAGAAAACACAATCTGACAGAAACGATACACATCTAATCCCTGATCTTTAAACAGAAAAAGTAGATTCACCTTACCTGAGCCCACATGATTGATCGCTGATTCAAAGAAAACCCGTCCTTCAGTCGCAGATCAGAAAGTGGCTGGCCTCTTTTGACGACAATTCAGTCGGAGGATTTTTCACATAAGAAGAACTGATTTGGTTTCTTCCCCATACGGTTTCAGCCACCTGGCCATCTGATCCGAGGTGAAGTGAGGGTATCTGGCTCGAAGGACCAATCTTTTTTTTTTTTTAAGGTTCAAGTAAGGCACCCTTTATTACTTGCAGCAAGGAGACAAAGCATGTAAGTACAAGGTTTGTCTGATTTTCCATAGTTCAGCATGCTGTTCTTATACAGTTCTTTGCATGTACACAAGAAGATATTGTTAGATTTACTGCTGACATGGTCAGAAAATTGCTGTCGTGCAAAAATATGTTTGAGAAAAACAACCTGGCCTTGGGCTAATTTCGGCCCTCCCTTGTTTCTCACACTCCTTCAGCTGTCCAGTTTTGATATGATACATTTGCCTTGGGTTAAGGTACAACCCTGGCCTCAATACACACTCTGCTGACTATGGTAGACTTTCAGGTGTCAATTGTTCTCTTATCAAGGTCTCCTGCAGCTGCACATATTTCACACAGAATAAGCAGAATAAACGTATTAATTTCTTTTTAACCCTAAATGCATTTAAGTTTGCACATTGCAGTTATACATTTTCTTAACAGAAATAGATGGCCGACAGACCATGCTGCTTTGCCAGAGATGATCTGCACCTCTCCCCTCTAGGCTTTCATGTATTAGCTAAAACGTTGTCATCCCCCATAGTGCCTTTTTCAGGCAATACCAAACTGAAAAGTACTTCCGACATAGCAAATCAAAACCAAGAAAATCTAAAGGTATTACTGCTCAGTGCTAGGAGCCAAACAAAAATCTCCACTCCCTGGAAGTTGTCTTTACCCTAGAGAATGTTGATGCCTGTGCGGTCTCTGAGATGTGGTTTAAAGCTGTGGAGAGCACACCAGCATTGCAAGGTTATAATGCCTTTCACACATTTAGATCAGCTACTTCACAGGCAGGGACTAAAGGTGGAGGTGTCTCTATTTACACCAAAAATAAATATACTTCAAGGCTGGTCAAACAGGGCAATGCACTTAACCTGCTCCATGTTCAAATCACTATAGGTAAAATCCAGTACCACTTTCTTGCAAGCTATAGGTCCCCCTCTATGACCCGGGAAACCCATACCATGTATTTAAACTTGAAAAGTAAGTCCAAGACCACAACTCTCAGCTAAAGGTGCCTCTCACCAAAACGAAAGGGAGGTATAATACAAAAACAGTAGCAGGAGACACCAACACGATATAATAACTTCTCTGTTGAAAAATCCAAACTGGAAACGGCTTACAAATCAAGATTCACTTTAATGGAAAATGAATAAGCGCTTTCGCGTAGTGCAAGGCTACGCTTCATCAGATAAAATCACAAAAGATAATACAAGCTTAAATACTATCCATTCTGGCGGGATAGTTAACTAATAAAACAATAATTGAATTATTAGACATATTACAATCTATTTACCTGCCAACCAATCTTGGTTGCTAAAACAATCAGCCCTAAGTATTGCAAAAAAGCTGCAACAAAAGTAGGTTGTAAGATGCATATACAAAAAAGATATATACATGTAACATCAATATGAAGATTCAATACATAATGCATGGGTTCGTAACACATTATCCAGAAAGTATAAACTTCATAGTTATTTCAAACTGATAAAAATCGTGTAAGTAAAGCGGCAAGCTTCAAATGTGGGGAATGTGAAACCGGCAAATATGTATATAGCTAATGCAACATTCAAATACCAAAAGAAGCGCATCCAGAAGTAAAAATAGTCAGCTCACACATAAAACACGTCCCATAAAGTCCCTAGCTGAAACAGTTTAAAATAAAAGACTATTAAAAACACAAACCTCAAATAGAAGAAGCCAAACTGGCGACACCAAAACATTCAGCTCAATACGTATACACTGGTTGCCTGTGAAACCATTAAAAATAGCTAGCAAGGTGCAACAAATAAAAAAGTGCATCCAAAATAAAACTTAATAATGCGTAGCTTCATAATGACCCGTTAATGCTCTGAGATAAATAGCAGCAAACACGAAGGTTCCATTAAAAAATAAACCTAAAGCTCTTTAAGTGTATGCAACAATGCAACAAGCAGTAGTCAACTGCATAAAAAAACCACAGAAAAACCTGTCTATAGACAAATCAAACATACCTGTTATCAAATCCTGAGAAACACAAGAATATTCCATCACGACCTGAAGCCGACTGCTATAATGAAGCGATGGAACAAAATAAGTAATCCATAAATGAATAAACCCCATTTAGGCAACAAAAGCACTGTAAACACCGAGGGTAAAGTCGCGAGTAAACAGGTTGCTTGAATGACGAGTTATTGCTGTTAAGTCACATGATAACTCTGCAAGACAAGGAGGAAAACGGAGCTTACTGTCAAGCAACAAAACACTCTCCTTTAAATCTGAATAATGTAACCGAATGTTACATTGGTTTACATAACGCAACTTAAAAACAACTCAAGTAGACAAACACATCTGCAGAAAGAACCCTTATAAGTAGACACGTTGAATGAAAAGTCTAATGGATTGTAAACATGGAAAGATATATAAAGAATATATCCATACACATAGATAATGAACTTCATGTGGTAAACATAAGACATCACATATATAATGGAAAACATGTAAGAGTATAGAACAACTGATAATATGTATCGAAACAACATCTGGGTAAAGTGTAATATAGAACATTACTATGCTGTTCTAAGAAGGTGATAACAAAACTAAGCTCAAGACAATGACTAAGTTCATATTCAGCAATAAGCTGAATAGGACAAAAAAATTCTGCAAGAACTAAAAGAATATATTAAGTCAGGCTTAACTCATAATAACAATAGATGTCACTTCCTATCCAACAATATTGGCTTAATGGAGATAAAGCCATTCAGCCCAGGGGGTATGTGAGCTGCCAGCCTTAAAATCCAAAAGAGCTCAGCTCTAGCTAGAGCATTATCATTGTCTCCCCCTCTCCTATTCATGGGTAATATTTGTAACACGCTGAAAGTAAAGGAGTGCATGTCATACTCCTTCACATGCCTGGCCAGGGCATTAGTATCCTCTTGTCTACGGATGCTATAAAGATGATCATACACACGATCCCTCAGCCTCCTCTTGGTTAGGCCTACATAGAAGGCTGTACATACAGTACACGTAGCCAAATAGACCACGTTTCTAGTATTACAGTCAGCATATAAATAAGGTTGAAAAGTGCTGTCCATGGAGGGATGTTGAAAAACTTGTGTTTTGGTGATACTAGTACACCTATTACATTGATAGCACGGATATGTGCCTTTAGTCACCACTTCACCAAGTACCAATTTATTGGAGGCTCTAATATTGGTCACATGCTGATCGTTACATAACAAAAGCTTGAGGTTATCACTGTTTCTATAGCAAAACCTAGGTCTGACGCCTTCAATGTCCCTGATTTGTTTGTTTATGACTAAAACATTCCAGTTCTTCTTTATTACACATCTTATTCTTTCGATATCACTAGTATATTTAATAATGTAGTTCACCATTAAACAATAATATCTAGGTTCATGGAACTTCTTATATTTACATCCATCTAAAACCACAGGGTCATGTGAACCAACAGGTTCTACATCACCCAGGACTTCGTATCGTATCTTCTTAACCATAGCTAAATCATAGCCCCTTTCCAAAAAAAGGTGCTCCATCAAATCTGCCTGTCTCAACAATTCTTGTTCATCGTAACAAAGTCTAAATATTCTAGTGAACTGACTTCTAACAATACCTTGAAACATGTGCCTGGGGTGCATGCTATCATAAGTTAAAATTGCATTCTTCCATACTGATTTCCTATAAAGGGTTGATGTAATACTCCCTTCATTCGTCAACCTAAGTGTAACATCTAAAAAATGTACTTGTTCAGGAGAATGTTCTTTAGTAAACTTAAGGAAATCAGTAGTTGATTCCAAATACTCCAAAAACCTGTCAAAATCTTCAATAGTGCCTTCCCACACAATAAGTATGTCATCCACAAACCGTTTATAAAACTTTATGGATTTTGATGATAAATGGGGAAATAAAAACAGTTGTTCCCACCAATAGACAACCAAGTTGGCGTAGGTATTGGCACAGGGGAATCCTATACGACATCAAAAGTACATGCACAGAGATTCCTGGATTCCGTAAACACAAACTCCCTGGACCAGATAGTCAATACACCAACCAGGGATGCAACCATACTGGATCTGGGCCTCACTAATATGGGTGACTGCTGCACACCGCCTATTGTAATGCCTTCCCTGGTAAGGTCAGACCACAAAATGGTCTCCTTTGAAGTAAAAATAAAACCTGGACCCCTAGCAAACCAGGAATATTCAGGAACTTTTCTAAGGCTAACCTCCTGCTATTAAGTGGGAACCTGGCAAAATTTCAAGCCCCTATAAACCCTGACAACATTTCTGCCTATTGCAGAACTGTTCACAGAAACCCTGTACAAGCATGTTAACAGCTGCATAGAGGCAGCTGTACCCACCAGGAAGAAATACAGAACTAACACAAAAAACAAGCCACTCTGGTGGAATCACAAAATCAATCGGTTGAATAACAGGAGGAAGAAAATCATGGCAAAAATTAGGAGGTGCAGCACCCAGAAGGATAAAAGCACTCTCAGCAAACTAAACAAATAACTCAGAGGACAAATAAAGTCTAGTAAAGCCAAATGTGAGGTAAGTTTGGCCTCCCAGGCCAAGGACAACCACAAAGCATTCTTTAGCTATGTCTACAACCTCAAAGTCAATACACAATTATGTGCAGAGTTCATTGTAAATGGAGCCAGCTATACTGAGCCATAGAAGATATAGCAAACCTCCTGGCTGATAAATTCAGCTCCAACTTTAATCGTCCCCCCCCCCTCAGCCTTCCCTCAGGAAATATCATCAAATATAACTCCCCCTACTATCACTAGGGAACAGGTCCTTAATGCTCTCTGTAAGACCAAGAACACTGCATCAAATGGCCCAGACAATACCTTCTAAATAGCATGAAACATGACCTATCAGGGCCTCTGGAATTAATATAACTGTAGCCCCCAAACAGGCTTCGTGCCTCATAACTGGAGAAAGGCAAGAGTAATCCCTCTGCACAAAGGTGGGCCATCTACAAACCCTAGAAACTACAGACCCATAAGTCTCACTAGTCTTATATGTAAAGCCATGGAAAGAATTATCAAAGAGATGATCAATAGAGATATAGTAAACCTCCAGACACTGGACCCAACCCAGTTTGTTTTCGTCAAGGGCAGATCATGCCTACTTAACTGGTGGACTTCTTTGAGAAGGTCACCAAAGCAATGGATCAGGGAAAAATCATTCACACTGCCTACCTTGACCTGGCCAAGGCATTTGACACAATACTCCACTAAGGCATCATTGACAAACTCAGGAGGTTAGGTACAAACCCGTATGTCACCCAGTACATTGCCAACTGGCTCACAGGACCCAGGAAGTTAGAACTGGGAAGTCCACCTCTACAGAGAGGCCAGTCACAAGTGGAGTTCCTCTGGGAGTAGTCCTTGGACCACTCCTTTTTGACATTTACTTCTAAGAAATCAATGCCAATATCAGTGATCTCTAGCTGACTAAATTTGCAGATGATTGCAAATTAGGAGCTGTCATTGAATCTCACACTGACAGAAATGCTCTCCAGGAGGGGCTGATACAAACAAATAACTGGTGTCAGAACCACGGACTAAAACTAAATGCCAAGAAATGCATAATATTATCCTCTGGGAAGTCATCCATCCCTGGTAATTATCATATTGGCAACACACCCCTTAGAGTTGACCCAGTAGTCAGGGACTTAGGAACACATATTGATAGTAATCTAGCCTTTGATCATCACATGTCTACAGTGGTGAGGAAATCATTTTGCTGCTCAACTTATAAACAAAGGTATGGCATTTAATTCCCAGGAAGTCATTGTTCCATTGTATTCAGCATTCATCAGATCTATCATTGAGTACAATGCACCCTTTGGTATGTACCTATCCAGGTATATCCAACAACTGGAACATCCACAGGGGTTTCTCACTAAAAGAATACCTGGCGTAAGTAATATGTCCTGTGCAGGCTGCCTCAAGACCCTATCCCTGTTTTCTGTCTCCTACAGGCTTTTGAGGGGAGATCTATACCTGTCATACAGGGCATTGTCAGACTCCACTCTGATGGACCTTCTGCATATCTACAAAACAAACAGTACCAGAATTACCATTTTAAAGACTTAAACCTTGCCTGTGATATAAATAGGACATGCTGAAGAGATAAGTATGTATCCCAGGGACTACCCCCACCTATGGAACATGCTTCCCAATGAGGTGAAGCAGAGTTCCTCCCTAACCCAATTCAAGTGCAACTTGGACAATTGGATGGGGAACCAGAAATTCATCCCTGGTTTGGCACCTATGTCTCTAATGCAAACAGGTAACCTATAACTGGTTCATCTCCCAGGCCCTTGTTTACACTTATCAAGGGTATCAGAACTTGTCATAGATATGGGATGCATGGCTAGGCTTAAAAAGGCCCTTGTGGTCATTAAGCCTATTAAACACTTATGAACCTATGAGAGAGAGACATGCAACACTGTACAGAATCAGTGCAGGGGGTGTGTTACAGTGTCTGCAGATAAGTATCACATTCCCTTCACTGATAAAGTGCCAGATGGCACTTAAATAATAAAGTGAAACTTGTTCAACTAATTTTTTTGTGTGTTTGTATGGCGCAACACAGCACTTAGCAATAGACATGTGCCAGACATATAAAAATAGAAAGCGGATGCACTTAGGAAAGGTCACGTTTAAGCCTAGCTAAGCGGATTTGTACAGCGCTGCATGGTGATCAGCAGTGCTTAAACGTAACTGAGTGCTATATAGAAATGTATAGCTGCAATCACCATATCCTTGGTAGCTGAATGGGTAGTGATAGTTTCATGTGCAGTAGGTGTACAGTTTGAATACAGGCCATTCAGCATTTTTACATGCAATAGTGAAATGTTATAAATTTTTTTTCATGTATACATTGACATTTGTTAAACCGGTTAGCCCAGCTTGACCAGAAGCCAAGCCAAGCAATGCTTAAACATGACCTGTTTTAGCAGTACTTAGCAACGCGCAGCTCCGCTTAGCTAGTTTTAGCACTGCTAAGGAATACCCATTACAGCAGTCCTCTGCTCAGCTAAGCTGCTTTGTGCACTGCTAAGCAGTGCTAAGCATTGCCAGTTTAAGCACTGCTCAACTAAGCTTAGCAGGTTTGAGCGGTTCTAAGCTTCGCTTAGCATTTTTAAAAATGGTCCAGTGGTGGTAAAGGGTGGGAAAACAGGCTTATTTAAGCCAAACAGGCAGAAATACAGCCAGAATATGTTGGAATTTGATCACAGCAGGAGCTATGGCTGTAGTTGGAGAGGATATGTGCTTCCGGGTGCAATGCTGGGGCATTTTGGAAGCCAGGGTCATGATTGGGCTCCTTGTGCCATGACGACCAGCGGCTGCAGGGCCAGTATCAAAGCTCCAAATACAAGTCAGAAGCCTGGGACCAGCTGGCACATGATCTCACCACTGCAACTGACATCCCCTGCACTGGTGAGCAGGTGTGCCATCATTATGATGACCTGAAGCATAGGAAGGGGGGCTCTTGGTCGAATGGATCCAAGATGCTTGGGACTGCAATGCTCCAGATGTTTGTAAGTATAGGAACCATCAATTTACCAAATTCTGATATGAATATCTGATAGATAGATAGGTATGCATAATGGTGTGTTTTCCCCACACAGCTGCAGAGGAGTGGGCTCGCAACCTGGAGGCCCATGCAGGGTGCCTGGCTAGGATGCACAGAGAGTATGGTGAGTACAGATATCTCTTGTAATATACAGTAATCTAATTAAGAAAGAGTACAGTAGTAACTGCCAGTAGATAGAGTTTGTTGTGAGTGTACTGCAATGAATGTGTTCATAGACCTGGACTGATATAAGTGAGTATTGCCAGGTATGGTTCAATATAGATGAAAGCATGAAACATGCTACTGTTATGTAAAGAAAGTTAATACTGCATTAATAATGTTTGGGAATAATGTGTATACTGTATTAATAATACATGTTCTGTTAATAAAGTACACTGGCATTGAAAATGTGAAGGAAATAAATTAACTGCATTCATAATCTATAGGAAATACAGTACAACTGCAGTCAGAATTGTGAATAAATAAAGGTAGTACTGCATAGAATGTGTAATAACAGATGTCTTCCAATGCCTGCATTATTTAAAGTGTACAACAATAAATATTTTCAGCTGTATACCAATCACTGTGTCTTGTCACCCTCAATAAATCTGTGTTCTGGCAATTGTTGTCTGTATTCTGGGCTGTTGTTCAAGAAATTGAATATTACAGGTGCTGTGAAGTAAACCTGGGTATAACACCATGAAGTGACCAAAAGTTATCCAATAACTAACTGTTATACTAAAGTGTAGATGTGGAGCTGTACTACAAGATATAATGCAATATGATATTTGCTCTGCACTAAGATCTGAGCCTAGAGTAGTACTGTCTAAGGTATTACAGCATGTTTCTCCCAGGATTGTCTTGTGTTAACCTTTGTATTTCAGTTATATGCATCCCTGAAAGTAGGTACACTGATGCAGGCAAGTATGAAACTGTAATAGCTGTAGACTGCAAATATACCATCTGCAAATGTATATGGGTCAGGTAGGCAAACCAGCAAACTGATATGGTCTGTAGAGATCACACATATTCCCATCCACTAGGGGTTGTGTAAACTTGCATTCCATGTATTAATACACAGTTCACCTACTATCTCTGTCATGCATGAATCTCATGCATGTATGTTCAACTGTCACTGTATTCTTGTATGACACTCTACATATATTACCAGTTCAGACTTTGTCACCAGGTGAGATTTAGGTACATATCACTCAATCAACATGCAGCAGTGCCCCAGTAGCTCAGTGTGATAAGCAATATATATGTTGTTCATTTTGCCACACACAGTCCGGGGTTTGAATCCAGGGACAGGTACTAAGCTATATTTATAGTTACAGAAAAGTAGTGCTAACTATTTATAGAAACAGTTATGTATTGTTAACAGATATTCTTCCCACAGGACTTACAGGTAAATAAATGTCTGTAGTAGCCGTATGAAGGGTATACTAATGTCTGTGTCCAGATGTACTAGTGCGTAAACAGCATTGCTCAGCAAGGTGGTAAGACTCCATTAAATAAAACAACATGAAGTACACTAGTAGTCTAAGTTAATAAGACAAATTAAATGGTCTATTGTTGAAACAGGCTGTATGCCTGGTGAGTCTGTGAATGTCTGCTGATAGTGTAACCTGCCTGCCAATGATGGTAGGATAAGTGTAAACTCTTTGTACTGTACACGATACATGTCTCTCAAGTGTCATGCTGTCACAGATAGTGATCACTGCTGCCAAAAACCTTGGGCACAGATATAAACCCAGTTGAAGTATGCCAGTACCACACACACACATCAGTGCAGAGTACACCTTGGTAGTCATATATGTTCCCCTAACATGTAGTTATGCACCTGTAGAGGTTACAGCCTGGCCCATACCATCCCATGTGGATAACTTGAGAGGTATGTATGTGCTATAGAATCTATAGGGCACTTGTAGACATGAAGTAAGGGCAGACCTGT